>NC_086322.1:205117560-205491310 GCF_036172605.1 Pelobates fuscus
CTTGCTTTGTCACTGTTTCCTTTTGACCTGCCCACTGCCATCATCAGAAGTGGTAGCCTGATCCAATCACAATGCTTCCTCATAGGATTGGCTGAAACTGACTCCTCATAGAGATTAATTGAATCAATTAATCTCTATAAGGAAATTTCAGTGTCTGTATGCAGAGGGCGGAGATACTGAATGGTTGGATGCATTTTAGGCAGCCATGACCCAGGAAGGATCTCTAACAGCCATCTAAGGAGTGACCAGTGAAGTTATCACTAGGCTGTAATGTAAACACTGCATTTTCTCTGAAAGTGTTTACAGCATAAAGTCTGAAGGTAATGATTCTACTCACCAGAACAAATTCAATAAGCTGTAGTTGTTCAGGTGACTGTAGTGTCCCTTTAAGAATATAATTATTATGTATGTGAACAGGTTGTTGATCCAAGTACAGATCTGATTGCCATTATAGAGTCAAGAACATTTCCCCTCTTTTGGCATAATTGGAAGTTGCAACAATTCTGGTTCTTTGCATTCATTTGGATCAACAGCATAACGGACTAGGTTCTAAAGCATTAACTTGATGTACTTTACCACTTATGACTCAATAAGTGTATAAGTCACAAAACCTAAAGTAAAACATGCAAAAATAAAGTGAAAGTGCACACAATTCTAAATACAATGTAAAGCTCTATGTGCAAATGATAACCAAACCTACAAGAAAAAAAAAGCACAACGCAAATCGTATAGTGTAATATGCATATGTAAAACAAAGCTTTGCACAACATAACATATCACACAATCTTCAGATTAAGCAGTATCCCCACTATTGTATGGCTCCAAGGATATTACTTCAATTGATATATTATTTCTATCCCGGATTCCTGTCCATCGTTCAGCTCAGCAACACATAGAACACACAATAAAATTAAGTTTAAACAATGTCAAGAAACTTTTTTTATTGACTTCAATTTTATTTATGCCATCTTCAAAATGGTTAGCTGAAAGACCACCAGATATACATCACCAGATATGTTGTGGTCACCATCTTTAAAGATTCCCAAACCCTTCCATGATAAATTCCACACACAATGAATAGCAACAAGCAAAGGATTAACACTGAGGTTTCATTCTGACATGTTGTAGGGTCCAAAACTTTTAGTTCCTTCATGACTTAGCCTTCTCTGAAATGATATGCTATTATTACTGAGGCCTTTTTTGCTACCTGTTTGTTTCACCGTAAACATTTTCTCTTAAGGTGCACCCATACACATTGTATTTTTTTAAAGGGAAGATAGTGCTTTCTTTTGATAGCCAGAATGTATACATAGCAAAACTCTATAACAGAAATTCTATAATCGATTTTTTGATTTACTAATTTCAGTTTTTCAATTTCCAATTTACATCAGTTGATTTACTTTACCCATGTCACTTTTAGAAAAAATAGATATTGAATTTTCCTCAACAAACTGCAGTTTACTGCAATTATGGCATACCATTTATAAAAGAAGATTTTTTGCAGATAGACATAAGATATCAATGTTGCCATAAGACATCTTTAACTGCCTATCACAGTGATCCTATAATGTTTGGTTCCAATTCAAGCTGTTAGAAGACATGAGTGAGGCTGTCAAGTAACACAAGTACACCCTGTTATTGCCATGGCTAATGGATATCCTTCCCCAAGCATATGACTGTGCATGATAGACTGGTGGATGGTGGATGTCCTTGTGATCATTTGCATTACTTTCAAAATGCTGTTTTTATGAACCCACCCATCAAGGAATAGCCCAGTCTTCCCGATCATAGAGGAAGCTGACTTTCTAACAGTACTTGTAACAGCCACCATAGAGGGAACGATAGCCGTCACAAAGGGCATAGTTGTTGGCACCATACTCTGTCTACTGGCCACCATGAAGGGGTTAAACATAATACAATTAACACTGTATAAAAATACTGGATCAATATATAAGGGAAGCAACAAACAATACAAATTAGCAAAAGAGAATCCCATTAGGTAGTTGAGTGTTAAGAGCATCAAATTAATCTGGTTTTAATAGGAAATTACATCATACATAGAAACCATTAACTGAAAACTATTATATAAAAAATTATATATTTTCTGAAAATGTAAATGATGTATTAAGTGATGCATGTTTTTACTGCATCTAGTATACAAACATACACTCTGCATCCACTATACACACTGCGTCCACTACACACTCTCCGCATCATCTATACACACACACACACACACACACACACACACACACACACTGCATCCACTATAAGGACTCTGCATGCACTGCACACATACACTCTGCATCCACTCTACACACACACACCCACACACACACACACAAACACACTGCATCCTTGTGGGGGACTCGGGATGGGCCCTAAGGGTGGACTCAGGGTTGGGACCTTGAGCTATGTAAGGGACCACAAAATTTCTGATAGCAGCCCTGTTTTTATTTATTTTAGTTTCGGCAGTGGAATGTCCCTTTAAGATCAAGTGATCTTAGAATCTCTTTAAAGTGATTTTATAACTTCATTATCCTTAGAGAATTATAGAACAATGTTGTTTGTTTGAACATGTGAATACATTGTTTGCCACGGACACATGGGAAAAAAAACATCAAACAAATCAAATAACATCAGGGATAATATATATCAAACATTATGATATAAGTGATATGGAAAAAAGTTAATTTCTCTTTCTCACCAAGTGTGGCATTTGGATCTTAAAGAAATGATTGATATAGAGTACATTCTGTACATTTACAAATAATGTGAAACATCCACTGCTTTATTTAACCCATATGGATTTCTGTAAACTAACATAGAGATGTCTGTGAATGAAATCCATATTGCCCACCACCACCTAAGAAGAAGGATCGGTAACACCAAAACCCCAAAGTAAATAATGAGGTAAGTAGCAGTATATTAAAGTAAAACTTTTATGATCAATTATCAGTTAAAAATTCACACCACTGTACTTAATAACTATATACAAAAAACTCCTTTTATTTCCTAACAATAAAATACACACAAAACCTCAAGAATACAGGTCAAATAAATGTTATGCCACAATAGGCAAATGAGGCAAATGTTACAAAGTTAATATAAGAACGTGACATGTTTTGGCAGCCATTAAAAAGACTTGTCTATTGTTAAACCAATGGGGGTTGTAAGGAAAGCAAGTAGTGAAATTACAATGAGCAGGACACTAGGGGGAGCAACTTTCAGTTTATTGATACCACTGTATGTATCTGTATCTGTGTGTCAAAGTGTGTGTATCTGTTTTTGTATGTGCCAGTGTGTGTCTGTGTATCAAGGTGTGTGTATCTGTGTTTGTATGTTTCAGTGTCTGTATCTGTGCGTCAGTGTTTATGAATCTGACACACAGATAGACACACTGGCACATAGTGTGTATCTGTGTGTGTGTGTGTGTATGTATTTGTGTGTATCTGTGTTTGTGTGTCAATCTGTGTGTCAATGTGTATCTGTGTGTGTGTATGTATCTGGCACACAGATACATTTACTGGCACATAGTGGTACACAGATACACACACTAACACACAGATACACTCACCCTGACACACAGATACACACTCCTTGACACACAGTGTGTATCTGTGTGTGTGTGTGTGTCAAGGTGTTTGTATCTAAGTGTCAAAGTGTGTGTTTCTGTGTTTGTATGTACCGGTGTGTGCCCGTGTATCAAGTTGTGTATCTGTGTTTGTTTGTGCCAGTGTGTGTATCTGTGTGTCAGTGTGTATGAATCTGATACACAGATACACACACTGGCACAAAGTGGACCACAGATACACACACCTTGACACAGAGATACACACACCTTGACACACAGTGTATATCTGTGTTCATGTGTATATATCGGTTTGTCAAAGTGTGTGTATCTGTGTTAGTATGTGCCGTGTGTGTCAAGGTGTGTGTATCTGTGTTTGTATGTGCCAGTATATCTGTGTGTCAGTGTGTATCTGTGTGTGCGCATGTATCTGACACACAGATACACACTGGCGCATAGTGGCACACAGATACACACACTGACACACAGATACACAAACCTTGACACACAGATACACACACTGACACACAGATACACAAACCTTGGCACAAAGATACACACACCTTGACACACAGTGTGTATCTATGTGTATGTATCTGTGTGTCAAGGTGTGTGTATCTGTGTCAAAGTGTGTGTATCTGTATTTGTATGTGCCAGTGACACAGATACACACACTGACACATAGTGGCAAACAGATACACACACTGACACAGATGCACACACCTTGACACACAGATACACACACCTTGACACACAGTGTCTATTTGTGTGTGTGTGTGTATCTGTGTTTCAAGGTGTGTGTATCTATGTGTCAAAGTGTGTGTATCTGTGTTTGTATGTGCCAAGGTGTGTTTGTATCTGTGTTTGTATGTGTCAGTGTGTGCATCTGTGTGTGTATGTGTGTGTATGTATCTGACACATAGACACACACACACTGGCACATAGTGGCACACAGATACACACACTGACACACAGATACACATACTGACAGATACACTCACTTTGACACACATACAAACACTGACACAGACACTGACACACACAGACACTGAAGCACATACACACACACACACACACACACAGTGACACATACACACACCTTGACACACAGATACACAAATAGCTGTTTGTATTATTTGCTTTAGTATAGCTGCTACTTATAGTATAAGTTGTTTATATAAACAATTATCTTTTTAAATTGCTCATTGCCTTGTGGGGAATGCTCCATGGTAGAATAAAGAGGTCCCTCCACTGTTATCATGACTACCTATTAATTAATACCAATATATTAATTTTCCATATATTTCAATTTTTATTTTGCTAATGGTTGCAGTTTTGCATTAGACCAACTTTGAAACATCCTCTCCCAAAGAGCCATTACCAGGAACAATGAAATGTCCCTTAGGAGAAATATCTATTGCGTGTGTTTTTTTAGGAAGAAGGCAATATGTGGGCATCACTGACTGTTTGCTAAGACATTTAAAGTCTTTATCTGCCATTGCACATAAGGGTTGGCTTTGTAACACCAAACCTTTAATTTGAATATTATTTGATTATTACGATTTTTTTTTGGCTTACATACAGCACATATCTCTATAACAAATTATCCTTTTTCTAAAATGTATTAAAGGTTTATAAAATAGCAGAATTTTTTAAATGTCACACATTTATGTTAGACTATGATGGCCACTCCAGAACCTTCACCTTTTTCTGCTGTAATCACTGGAGGGTCAATTTGTGCTTAGTGTCATTGTCGTGTTGAAAACTACAGGAGAATCCCATGTGCAGCCTTTGTGCAGAAGAATGCAAATTGTCTGCCAGTATTTTCTGCTAACATGTTGCATTCATCTTGCCATCAATTTTCACAAGATTCCCCTTTAGTGCTCTTCCCCCCCCCACCGAAAATATCAGTGAGCCACCACCATGCTTCACAGTGAAGATGGTATTCTTTTCACTATAGGCCTTGTTGATCCCTCTCCAAACATAGGCCTTATGGTTGTGACCATAAAGCTCTATTTTGGTCTCGTCCCTCCAAATTACAGTGTGCCAGAAGCTGAGAGGCATGTCAAGGTGTTGTCAGGCATTTTGTAACCTTTTTTTGTGGCATTGACGCAGTAAAGGTTTCTTTCTAGCAACTCGACCATGCAGCCAGGGCCGGCGCTACCATAAAGGCGAATTAGGCATTCGCCTGGGGCGCCGACCTGCAGGGGGCGCCCACTGGGAGGTTTCTGGGTGGGTTGCTCCTGTGGGTGGGCAGCGGGTTTCTCCTGCCTGGGGTCGGAGCGCTAGGTAAGTGGCTGTTTAGCCACCCCCCAGCGCAGCCATATCCTGTGCTCCCTCTGCCTCCCTGTTGCTGCAGTGCCGATCATCTGCTCAGGGAGAGGGGATCTGTTGAATCCCCAGCACCCGAGCAGAGCACTCTGCTTGCTGCAGGCAGGGAAAGCCGGGATGTAACCTGGTATCCTGGCTGCCCCCTGTCTGTGAACACAGGAAGCACTCTGGAGGGAGCAGGAAGCAGCCTGTGCTCACAATGCACGGCTCTCCTGCTCCACCAGGAACAAGGACAGATACCTGCAGGCTGAAAGATGGTCCCCTTCTCCTCCAGTCACATCACTAGCACAGGTATGGCATAAGGGGAGATGGTTATTATTGTTTGTATGTTTAAAAATTGGTGTGTTAAGTTTGTTTGTGGGTGTGTGTATAATAAACTGACTATATGTAAACTGATGTGAGTGACAGTGTGTGTGTGTGTTTCAGTGAGAGTGTGTGTGTGTTAGGGAGAATGTGTAAGTGACATTGTGTTTGTGCGTATGTGTGTATTTGTCAGTAAGAGTGTGTGTGTTGGTGAGAGGGTGTAAGTGACGTGTGTGTGTGTGACCAGTTATATTTCTAATACATTAATATAATTATATATATATTATATTTAAAAAAGTTTTACTTACAGTGTGCCTTTCAGACAAGTTCCCTGTAGCATACATTAAATACCACCATTATCATAAACTAAATGCACAATAGTATAAGTTAAATCCCACCAAATTAATTGAATACATTTTTTTATAACAACCATAAATATATTCAATGTAAAATGTATATGTATTAGGAAGTATGTGCGTATGGATGTGTGTATTAGGCAGTATGTGCGTATGGATGTATGTGTTGGGCAGTATGTGCGTATGGATGTGTGTGTTGGGCAGTATGTGCGCATGGATGTATGTGTTGGCCAGTATGTGCGCATGGATGTATGTGTTGGGCAGTATGTGCGCATGGATGTATGTGTTGGGGAGTATGTGCGCATGGATGTATGTGTTGGGCAGTATGTATATAATGGGCAGTGAGTGCGTATGGATGTGTGTGTTGGGCAGTATGTGCGCATGGATGTATGTGTTGGCCAGTATGTGCGCATGGATGTATGTGTTGGGGAGTATGTGCGCATGGATGTATGTGTTGGGCAGTATGTGCGCATGGATGTATGTGTTGGGCAGTATGTATATAATGGGCAGTGAGTGTGTATGGTTGAATGTATATATTAGGCAGCGTGCGTGTATGGTTGTATGTATTGGCAGTCTGTGTGTGTGTGTGTGTGTATGGATGTATGTATTGGCAGTGTGTGTGGATGTATGTATTACTGTGTGTACTGAATGTGTGTGTTCATATTGGACAGTTTCTTTTTTTTTCCCTAAATGTCTGCTCACTGTGTCTCTTCTAAAATGTCTCCTAGTCTGTATAGGTTTCCTAAAAACTTCAACAATCTCTCTATCCCTTTCCTAATTGCCTTCCCGGTCTGTTACCTTTCCCTAAATTTATCACTGGTCTATCTGCTTGCCCTTAGACACTTAGGAGTCTATTTACTAAACAGTGATTTGAAAAAAGTTGAGATGACTTTATACAACTCTTCTGTCTTGGCATAAATGTTTCAAGTTATATTTCAACCCACTGTTTAATAAATAGACATGGAAAAGAAAAGAAGAGAAATTGACAGAAGATAATTACCGGGTTATTCACTAGAGTGAAAATTGTAAGTGTAAGGGCAGAGTAGCCAAATCTGGAGAACGTTAACAGGTGTTTTGACCATAAATTAGAAGTTCAATTTGAATTCCCAACAATTCTCCCTTGAATAACCCTATTGGAATAAAGAGAAACAGGCTGGAGAGAATCTGTGGCATAGAGTGAGCAGATAAATCATGAACATAGAGACTGCAAACTTTTGGAAACAGACACAAAGGAGAATGCTGGGGATAAACGCTAATGAGAGAGATTGGGCACTATGGAGGAAAGGGACAGCTGATCAGACCTAATTAAAAACCAAATGGCAAAATGTATACCATTTAGAAGAATTCGCCAACTCAGCAACTGTCACAGTTCAGCTGTTTTTGCTTAAACTATGCAATTCGATTTCCAATTCACTGAATTCATAGTTTAGTGAATAAACTTCTGAGAGAGTGTAGTTGTATTCAAGAGGGGGCGGCAAAATGGATCTTTGCCTAGGGCGGCAAGAATCCTTGCACCGGCCCTGCATGCAGCTCATTTTTGTTCAAGTATCGTCATATTGTGCTCCTTAAAACAATCACACACTTTTTCCAGATCAGCCTGTATTTCTCCTGAGGTTACAGGTGTTTCTTTTATCCGGAAAAAAAAATCTTCTGGCAGTTGTGGCTGAAATCTTTCTTGATCTACCTGACCTTGGCTTTGTATTAAAAGATCCACAAATCTTTAATAAGTGATTGAACAGTACTAGCTGGCATAGTCAAGGCTTTGGACATCTTTTTATATCCTTTTCCATCTTTATGAAGTTCCATTACCTTGTTATGCAGGTTTTTTTACAGTTCTTTTATGCTCTCCATGGCTTAGCATCTAGCCTGCTCACTAACATTTAATTGCCATTTTAACCTGTGTGTGTCACCTTGCTTGTCTGTTACAAGGCCAAACATTCAAGAGTATGTAAACTTTTGATCAGGGCCATTTGGTTGATTTCTGTTATTATGATTTAAAAAGGAGCTAAACAACTATGTGATAATAAATGGCTTCATATGATCACTATCCTTCAATAAAATAATTTTTTGGGATGATCAGTCATATTTTCAAAATCAGTGCCAACATTTTACAATTTCTTTTTATTTCTTTTTGTATTAATTTATTTTTTTAAATTACATTTTAAAACAATTAATGCAAATAAAAACGGCTCTTACAAAGCCCAATGCATTCAAAAGGCCAATACACAACAGTTACTTTCTTTTTTCTTTTCTTTCCTTTTTCCTTCCTTTTTTTCCTCTCCTTTTCCTTTCCTTTTCTTTTCCATATGTAAGTAACATACACGGTCTCCATTATGTTAGTATTATAATAACAGCAATATTATAAAGGAGGCACAATTTTTCAATAAACATTTAAGTAAATCTAAATAGCATATCAAATTATTTTTCATAATTACACTTTATATGGCCTTCACTCATCCTAGTAAAATCATACAATCATACGTAATCAAACATATTTTTGGTCTTCTATGTCAATTGAAATGTTACTTTGAAGTGGGAGTAATAGAGTTATATAGTATTATCTTTCCTTTCAGTTTAGCAGGCTCAGAACACCATATAATCTATCAAACTTAGATTATTAAGCTTTAAAGAAGAGGTGGAAAAGAAGAAGAGATGCTGATGAGAGACATTTGGTCATATGTCGCTACTCTAACCGAATATGTTAGCCAATAAAGTTCTAGAATACATTAATCAGCAAATTATAATCTTAGTCAAACCACAGTGATATCTAATATAGTCATGTTAGTAGATGTTTCCCTTGTCAATATTTTGGTCTCTATAACTTATAAAGTCTAGATTATAGTATTGATCGGATGCTTTGTTTCTATCAAAACTGTTTAATATCTACGATCAGACTTTTATATAAATCAAGAGATTTACGATTAGTGTAAGGATTATAAAAAAATAACACCTAATTCCATCTCTAGTTGTTTTAACACTTGGGCTTTATAATGTATCTTAGATGGTATATTAGTTTGTTTCCAACCTTTCGCAAATAGTATCTTTGTTGCCATAAGGCAATGTATTATTAAAATCTCTGTTTTCTTATTGTATTCTTTCCCATATAGATGTAATAGAGCAATCTCTGTTTTTTTTTCTCTAGTGTTACTGCTCCTATCTTATTTATTAGTTCAAAAGTAAAATCCCAGAATGGGATAATTCTGGGGCAATTCCACCAAATATGTAACATTGAACCATCTATGTCAGGGCCGGCCTTAGGCATTTAGACGCCCTGTGCGAAAAATCTTCACAGCGCCCCCCCCCGTCATCCATGTATGCTGTTATGTTTGTGTTGTCTGTGTATGTAATAGTACGTGTGATGACTGTGTGTGATATGTATGCTATGTGTGATATTTGTAATGGGTATATTAACAGTGTGTGATATGCGTGTATTGGTTGTATGTGACACACACACACACACACACAGAGTCAGACGGCCATACACACACAGGAAGACATCCACACACACACAAGCAGACAGTCGTACACACACACACACAGGCAGACAGTCATACACACACACACACACACAGACACACAAAGGCAGACAGTCATACACACAGACACACACAGACACACACAGGCAGACAGTCAGTCATACACACAGACAGTAATACACACAGACACACACACACAGAGGCAGACAGTAATACACACAGACACACACACAGTCATACACACAGAGGCAGACAGTCATACACACACACACACACACACGCAGACAGTCATACACACAGACACACACAGGCAGACAGTCATACACACAGAGGCAGACAGTCATACACACAGAGGCAGACAGTCATACACACAGAGGCAGTCATACACACAGAGGCAGTCATACACAGTCACACACACAGAGGCAGACAGTAATACACACAGACAAACACACAGAGGCAGACAGTAATACACACAGACACACAGTGGCAGACAGTAATACACACAGACACACAGTGGCAGACAGTCATATACACACACACACACGCAGACAGTCATACACACACACACACACACACAGACAGTCATACACACACACACAGACAAACACACAGGCAGATAGTCACACACACAGAGGCAGACAGTAATACACACAGACAAACACACAGAGGCAGACAGTAATACACACAGAGGCAGACAGTTATACACACACACACACACAGACAGTCATACACACACACACACACACAGACACACACAGGCAGATAGTCATACACACAGAGGCAGACAGTCATACACACAGACACACACACAGAGGCAGACAGTCATACACACAGACACACAGAGGCAGACAGTCACACACACACACACACACAGACAGTAACACACACACACACACACACAGAGGCAGACAGTCATACACATAGGCAGAGAGTCACACTCACCTGACAATCACACAGTTACCTGTGGAGTTAATTGTGGAGGCAGTGCAGCTCCTGGTGACTGTTTGGTGGGGAAGCAGCCTTCCTGCTTCCCCTGCAGCAGTTTCCCGGCGCTTTTAGCTCCGCCCCCGCCGCACGGTAAGCTCCGCCCCCGCTGCAAATTTTAAAAAAATATATATATATATATATTTTTTTTTTAAATCGGCTGTGCGGCCGCACGGCGCCCCCTGCTCCATGGCGCCCTGTGCGGCCGCACAGCTCGCACACCCCTAAGGCCGGCCCTGATCTATGTTACATCTCCAGCAATTGGGAGATTTTATTAAGTCTTATAGGAATTAAGTACCATCAATAAGATACTTTTACAAAGGTTTCGAGGATATTTAAACAGTGGATGTATTTTTTGAGCTTTATAAATGCTTGACACCATAAAGTATATTGTATATCCAAGGATAAATCTGATTCCCATTTCGTAAACGCCATTGGGGTATTAGGGCGACCAGTTGATTTTATTGCCTCAAGTGCTTTGGCATAGTAATGTTTGGAGGGCTTAATCGATAGAATTCCATTAATTAATTAATTTGCAGAAATGCACACTATGGCTTATAGAGAGTTCTTTTTTTTATTCTCTGATTATTTTTCTGTTTCTTATAATTTAACAGACAGGAACATTATACTACGAACTAGCCTTGTAAAATATATGAATTCATATATTTTCATCAACACTAAATTATTTCAAATATATATGTTTAAAATAACTTTCCTTTCATTTTCCTTACAGAAGCATGCACTATTAAACATATTGAATTCTGCATGTTTAATTTTTGAACAGGTGCAGTCTCACATTTTTAAACCAGAAGCATAAGACAAACTGAATATGTCAATATTACACGTGCTACTATGCCACATATATTGGGTGTGATTTATTGAGCATTTTTAATGCTTTACCAGAATTACAAAATGAAATGCCAGTTTTATGTGCCGGCTTTTGTTTTTCCAAGACTAAAATAATGAGACCCCCAATGGTGAATGAATCATCCTGCTGGATACACTGCTTTTTACATTTCTATATTTTGGAGCCTATGAAAAACCTGAGATCGACAAAACAAATACAGTTCAATGTAGTATATTCCCTTGCAATGGATCCCTAAAAAGATAAAAAGTACAATTCATGAACTATCCCTGACAAACCGCAATGGGTGGGATTCGACTACGATGAAATGTGAAATCCTTTTTTTTTCTCCCCGATAAGCAAAACTGCAATTGGTGGAATTCAACTGCGCTGCAATGTCATTTGCCTTTTTTTGACATGCGCTTCTGTCATGGTCACTCTCTCTAAAAAAAGTTAATAATGATGTGGCACAACTGAAAGCTTCTCATCCAAACAAACATTTTTTTTAAACCTCTTCATATTATATCCCAAATTAAGAGGATAGGTTTTTAGTGCTGGGGATTCCATTTTTTTGTCAAATTACTTTCAAATAGTTTGACAAAAATTGGAGAGACTACAATATTATTGTTCTTCCACTGTATCAATACAATTAGTATCTGTCTCTCACGTTGGCTTACTGTCTTCATTAACTCGTAATCACTTTCTTTATGTCTTTAACAGATTATTTTTTACTTATTTATATATTCTTAAGAGAATCCAGATGTGAAACCCTTTCTCATTATCAGTTTAGCCTCATCAACATGGCCTCTAAAAGGTAAAATAAATCAACTATATAGTATCTCCTTTGCAGCAGGGCCTACTTTCATTAAAGACCTTGACTGCCTGTATGAGTGAGACCAGTCTCATGTGCAAATGATATAGTTTTCCTCTGTGGTGGGAAAGCTGAGCTAAAACATATTTGAGACCTGCGAAGATGGAGCTAACCATATTTTTTGTCCATTCTCACCACAGCTCTCACTCTATCTCACTATGTATTTGTTTATTCTCTATTTCTCCATCTCTTACTGTTATCCCACTCCTTATGGATCACCTCACCAACAAACTGTGTATCTCTTAATACTACAGTTTTATCAAAATTATTTCTTTTTTCATCGCATATGCGTGCTGTAAAACCAAAGACTAAGACTAAGACAAAATGTCTTAGTTTAGTTAGAAAAAATAAACAGACAACATCGAAACGCCGAAGCGAGCGGACACGAAACCTTGGAGCTCCGACGATTACCCGGGGAAAAAACGCCTAAAACACCCCATCTTCATACCCCAAGCGTCTAGAAATCACCCCGACGCCAGATGGGGCGTAAAGGAAAGAAAATAATGCCCAACAAGCCTACCTCGGGGCTGACAATCGGGGAAATGTGGAGGCAAGCACAGGGCGCAACCGAAACAAACATGGCGACATTGCATGGCGGGTGTTCAGATTTCTCTGACGAAATGTCAGACGACACAGAGGAATTACACCTGCGGGCTCCCAACCTGCCACAGAAGGCTAAACAACGCGGTGCAGAACCTGACACAGAGCCTGTTACCACAGCAGTGTTGAAAACATTATTGGCAGACCTGCAGAAAAACATCCATGAGGATGTAGCAGCGCTCCGCGCGGATCTACGAGGCCTGTCAGGCCGCATCACCAAACTTGAGGGATCCTCCCAATCCCAGGCCCAGGACATCGCGGCAATGCAACAGTCCATGCAAGACCTGCACAGCCAAACACAGCACTATGAACGTCGCCTAGCGATTCAGGAAGACGCCATGAGGAGATCCAACATAAAGATCAGGGGAGTCCTGGAAAATGTACTGGAGGCCGAATTACCAATTCTCATGGGGCGCCTGCTACCGGCACTGCTGCCACACAGGCAAACTACGCCAATTACCCTGAATGAGGTATATAGGATCCCCAAACCGGCAGGTGCACCGACCACAGCCACAAGGGACGTCATCCTCACCCTCCGCAACAGCAACGATAAGGCAACGATCCTCTCTGCACTCCGCGGTAAAACCCCCTTCCGCTTCGAGGGTATGGAGCTATCATTCTATTCGGACCTATCCAGGGGCACTTTAGCCTGGCGCAGGTCGCTTAGACCACTAACCACAGTGCTTCAACACCACAAAATCAACTACCGCTGGCGATCCGCCAGGACACTGGTGGTACTACAGGGGGCAAACTCACATATCATCCAGGACATACAGGAAGCCCCGGCCATACTGCGTACCCTGGGTTTGCCCCAAGACTCTATTTCTTCAGAGGCGCCTACTGCCAACAACTCACCATCTCACACTCATGCCTGGAATCCAGGCCGAATCACTCCATTCATCCCCCAGGGTTCCACGCCAGACTCCTATGCAGCGATCACAACTTAAGAGCAGAAACCCACGCACCCAATGGAGATCCTGACTCACCACCCGAAACAGATAACGAAATACCGAAAGCTCATGCAGACCACCCTACTGCCCAGTCTACTACCGAACTTTACATCGAGACAGCCCGAACAACCACGAGGCCCACTAAAGGTCTGTGGATGCGGACAACGAACTCTTGAACAGACTACCACACTTTCCCTCGCAGACGCGGACGTACCCACATACTACAAAATGTACATAGTTTAACAGCGCACCCCGCCCCTGGCCCGATGCCAACACCCGGTCTACGCCAGACCCTCACCCAAGTGACCTCGTGGACTTGCTTCCTGCTACACAAGCCTTGCGGGTGCTGCCTATCCTGCCAGATCCCGGGGGGGCCATATGGCTGTAAGATAAGACTATGTTCTTGTGAACTTAGTCCTTTCGACTACCCACTGTTTTTTATTAGTGGCTCACTTGTGACAGACAAGCACTGCCTAACCTATGCCTTTAAGCTTACACACAGTCCACATGTTAACATAATTTTCCTCCAATTTGCCTTATCTAGCGCACGTAATGTAGACCCTGGGCCTCAGGTTACCCCCTGTTATACAGCCTGCCCCCTACGGGTACAGGACAAGAGAGTAGTTCTCACCAGGTTTGAGAAAACCCTCCGGCTGACGACAAACTCCATCATTATTATCCGTACCCGGATCCCGACAGGATCATATATTTTTATTTTTCCCCAGCACTTTACGTGCTATACTGTATTTTTTTAAACAAAATTTCCCTGGGACCTCTAAAACAAATTCGTACCTACTGTCCAGGTACCTTCCAACAGGGAGTTAAATAGTTACCCTGGAGAATCTCTATGTCTGCAGCTTAGGATGGAGTCGAGGTTTTTCTCAGCGGCTTCCTATCTTTTTGATTTAAAACAGTTTACTAATGAGCCCAGTAGGCTACTGGCTTGCTTGCCGCACAGTCAGTGTCCTACTCTTACAGCTACCATATAATTGCTCAACACGCGGTTTAACATACTATTCTTATCCTTCTTCGCATATTTTTCAATGTTGACCATGCTGCCACTATCTGCTCAGTATAGCGTAATGTTGTCTGTGTATTCTTTGTTAATATTTTCTATAAGTCCTATAACCAAATTTAACATGTAGTTTCTTGTCACTACGGTGCGATTGTCTTGTGCAATTTATTACCACAACCAAACACAGATTGTCAAAACTGTACCTGTTAGCAATCTTGTAACTCGTTAAGTTTGTTTGGTTGGCGTCCACTTTACTGTTTACGTGCCAACTATACAGCAAGCGTAGCCTATATTGTGTTCTTATTTGTTTGTTTTCCTTGTATTTTTGTTTAGTTTAATCGTAGGTAGCCATGCATGCCCTATTAACGCTCCACGCTCACTCATACTGTAACTACAACACATAGGACAGGCATGGAAAGCATGTAAATCAGCAACTCATGCACAGGCGGAGTCACAAGTCTGTTAATACACAGGCCTCACCTAAACTTCCACAACTTCTATTTTAGCTAAACCTCGGATTTCTCCTCCCACAAAAATGACAGTTTGTGACTCCATATTAGTGCCTCATATGCTATAACGTTTACCTGGCACATAAGATTAACTCCAGATAAAATTCAACATGTTCATAGATTCACTTTAACTTACCTGTGTAATCCTTCTTAGATAAGCTGTTCATACTGGTGAAACTATTGTTACTCTTAATAATGTTACCCAAGCATAAACTACATAATCTAACTGACGTTGCTCATTTATCAGTAACTTTATTAAATGCATGTTTAGCGTAGAATAGGTAAAACGACTACTAATTTTACAAAGCTTGTAAGCGTACAGTTAATCGATAAGCTTGTTTTCAACCTTAACGAACACTCGACATGTACTAGACTAAAACCTAAACGCTGTTCATTTGTTGTGCTCTTCAAACTCTCTAAGCAAAGTTCATCATAACAGTTTATCTCCTTACCTTTAAAAAATTGTGTACAAGATCTCATGTCTACCCCTATGTTCGAACTGTACCTAACAAGCTAGAGGATTGCCTTTGGGGTACCTCATTAGCAATTGTTATCACTGTGCGCACTTCAAAAATAAAGAATTTAAAAAAAAAAAGAAAAAATAAACAAACAATCTTCAAGCATTGATTTATGTGCATATGCCAATTGTTCAGACAGAAATTAGCTTTAAACTGTCTAGCTTTTTGGGGAAAATATTACAATTCAGAGCCTCTGGTGGAATAGCTGGCCAAATGAAAAAGAGAAACCTGGTCCTTTGGTTCTACTAATATATATATTCTAATATATGTATAGAAAATATTCTGAAATAGCATTGAATTCATAGAGATAAAATTAAGGTCAATTGTTATTGGTCCACAACCATTTAAGAGTTTATTCACTAAGCTCTGTATTTTAGTTTATTGAATCCAATGTCAATTTCTAGCCAAGCTGTGACTGTAACAGAATTAGAGATTTCTTTCAGATCAGCTATTGTTGTCTACATTTTATTATTAAGATTTCAGTTGAGAATGTAGTAAATAAACTACTAAATCTAATTTTAAATGAAAAAAATAAAAATAAAAATACATTATATAATTGATACAAATGATTACTATCATGTTCTTCTTCTCTGATAATTACATGGCCTAATAAAACTAAAACATATACTTTGTAATTGTGAATATTGTGATAATTGGAAAAAATGTAATAATCCTGCACAGAGGCAACAGGAAACCCTTGACAAAGCGTCATTGACTGGAGGATTAACATCTGCTCCCCTTGCACCTCTGGGCTTTGGATGTATTTTGTCCCACATTTTGTCAGATCACCCTCTGTTAGTTATTACAGAGTTTGTTTTATAGTATATGGTGTCATCCTAATTTCAGTAAATACTAAAATAGGCTTATTTATATTTTGCAAAAAAAGAGAGAGAATTGTATAAAAAATATGCATGTATATTTATTTTAATGTTATATTAGGTGAAAATAACATCACACAGTGATATGATTAGCACAAAGTAAGAGATAAGCAAATCATATTACATTCATAATGATTTTCACTCATTTTATAATACAGATATGTCTATTAGTCAAAATAGATAAAATAAATGAGGTCCAGGCACTCAGGATTGCTGCAGGAAGGCAGGTTTATTGGAACAAAAAATGCAACTCAAGCTTACTAAAGACGTCTGTGTAGGCCGAAACGTTGCACTTTTTGTTCCAATAAACCTGCCATTCTGCAGCAATCCTGAGTGCCTGGACCTCATTTATTTGATCTACTAAACTGGGTTTTGCCAACCCTGGCCCTAATAAGCACCTGGATTTCTAAGTGTGAGTGCGGTATCCTCTGTTTGTTTTACTAGTCAAATTAGGACTTGACCTCTCACATGGACTTGTGAAGAGAGTGACAAATTCAATATGGGACTTAGAACAAGGAGTCAAAGGTCATAAAGTCCAGTGGCTGGCAACAGTATAAGGCCAACTGAATGCAACAACTGAAATAGAGCATGTGTTGTATCAGAATAAGAAGGCCAGAGTACAATTATGCAACAAATGAAGTTAATAGAGTTAGAACTAGGCATGTGCAATTCGTTTCAGTCCGAATATGAATTCAGATGAATTTCGGGCAATTCGGACATTCGGGTACTTCCGAATGTCCGAATTGCCGAGGTCCCGAAGTTCCGAAATTACCGAATATCCGAAGTGCTGAAGTGCCGAAGTTCCGAAGTTGCCGAAGTGTCAAAGTGCCGAAGTTCCAAAGCACAGTATTGCCTAAGTACTAATTTACTTACCCAGTGGAAGAATGAAGAATGTTACACTGTATACAATTTGAAATAAAAAGTATACAAACGTAGCCAGGATTCACCTGTAAGCATTTGCAACACTTACAACAATCAAGTAACATACATCCATATAAAATGTTAGTTACTTAGCCTGTCAATGGAATGACAGGAAGGAATAGGTAGATAACTCCCTAATTCCCACGGTATTAGGGATCTATCTACTAAAAGGCTGAAAGACCTAAATTGGATTACTTAGTATTAGTAAATTATGCCCCTACTCGAGTAGGGGCATGTCTATTAAACAGTGAGCAGTCTGTGGCTGCTCACTGTAAAAAAAAACAAAAAAAAAACACGTCCCCCGCTCCCAAGCCCCTACCCGTGCTGCACGAGTGGGGGCTTCTAACCTGAATGGGGGACCTATTACCCCCGGGCCCCCATCCCTGAACGGCGGTTGGGGGCCCTAAATACTAATTAGGGGGGAACCTAATGTCCTCTCCCCTGGCCCCCACCCCTGAGCGGTGGGTGGGGGCCCTAAATTAAAATGAGAAGGGGACCTAATGTCCTCCCCCTGGCCCCCACCCCTGAGCGGTGGGTGGGGGCCCTAAAAACTAATTAGGAGGGGGACCTATTGTCCTCCCCCCACCCCCACCCCTGAGCGGTGGGTGGGGGCCCTAAATACTAATTAGGGGGGACCTAATGTCCTCTCCCTTGGCCCCCACCCCTGAGCGGTGGGTGGGGGCCCTAAATTAAAATGAGGGGGGACCTAATGTCCTCCCCCCTGGCCCCCACCCCTTTGCGGTGGGTGGGGGCCCTAAAAACTAATTAGGAGGGGGACCTAATGTCCTCCCCCCTGGCCCCCACCCCTGAGCGGTGGGTGGGGGCCCTAAATTCGAATGAGGGGGGACCTAATGTGTAATTTAACTCATAACACTCTGATTGGTTACGTGATCCACCAATTAGAGTATTATGAGTCAAATTACACAGCGTGGAAAAATTCCAAAGAACTTTCCCACGCTGTGTAAAATGACACAGAGCACTCTGATTGGTGGATTTCAAGCCAACCAATCAGAGTGCTGTGACAGGTAAATGTAGAGACTTACCTGTCAGTCTCTTAATTTACCTGTCAGAACACTCTGATTGGATGACTTAAACCCACCAATCAGAGTGCTCTGAGCCTAATTGCAGGGCGGAGGAAGGCACCTGGGGATGGGGGGGTGGTAATTTTTTTATTTAGGGCCCCCACCCACCGCTCAGGGGTGGGGACCATGGGGAGGACATTAGGCCCCCCTAATTAGTTTTTAGGGCCCCCACCCAGTGCTCAGGGGTGGGGGTCAGGGGGAGGACATTAGGTCCCCCCTAATTAGTATTTAGGGCCCCCACCCACCGCTCAGGGGTGGGGGCTAGGGGGGAGGACATTAGGTCCCTCCTCATTCTAATTTAGGGCCCCCACCCACCACTCATGGGTGGGGGCCAGGGGGGAGGACATTAGGTCCTCCCCTAATTAGTATTTAGGGCCCCCACCCAGCGCTCAGTGGTGGGGGCCAGGGGGGAGGACATTAGGTCCCCCCCTCATTCTAATTTAGGGCCCCCACCCACCGCTCAGGGGTGGGGGCCGTGGGGGAGGACAATAGGTCCCCCCCATTATTTTACTTTAGGGCCCCCACCCGCTGCCACTGGCTGATCACTGTTTAATAGACATGCCCCATCTCGCAGTATAGCGATTAGGGGCACAATTTACTAATACTAAGTAATTTTTACTTAGTATTAGTAAATTTGGCTGAAAGAATTGTGGGAATTAGGGAGTTATCTACCAAGTGGCTGCAAGAGAAATTCCGAAGTCCCGAAATGTCAAAGTGCCGAAGTTGCCGAAGGTCCGAAGTGTCGAAGTGCCAAATTGCTGAAGTCCTGAAGTTCCAAAATTACCGAATTTCCAAAGTGCCAAAGTTCTGAAGTGTCGAAGTGCCGAAGTTGCCGAAGTTCCGAAGTGCCGAATTCCTGAATAACCGAAAAATTTGCCCATGCACATGCCTAGTTAGAATGGACTGTAACTAGTCAGAAAATATGAATAATTAGCAAAAACTGGCATATAAAAAAGAATCATGAAGAAACAAAAACACATAAAAAGTAAAATAAATATCACAAGCAAATGTGCCTGCCACAGATACATTTGTTTGTATTATTTATTTTTATTTTTACGTTTAATATATTTGAGGGGTCCTTGAAGAAACCAGAGGCAACTGGAAAAAACGAGTAGTAGACCTTTAGTTGCTTTTTATATGTGATCGGAAAAACAAAACAACTGTGTCTCTTGAGTATTCCTGTGGAGAACTCCAATGGAGAAAATATACACTTTAAAAAATGTTGGGTCTTTCTCCCATTATTCCCTTCAAATCATTATCTGCACTTAAAGCATGCCAAAATCTATTAATACTGTGTTTAACTTGTTTCGCATCATGTAAGTGCAGAAATTCCTGAAAAACTAAAATAGAGAAGGATTTTTAGACTAAAGGAAGGATAAATTAGTAAGCAATAAATGCTCAGGTGTAAATGATAAAGGTATCCCAATTATTTTACATTTGAACAGAGATGCAAAACAAGTTAAAAACATCAATATGTTTTGGCATGTTTTAAAAACAGATAAGAATATGAAGGGAATAGTGGGTGAAAGACGCAATATTATTTACAGAAGTGCTAAAAACCTTAAACATATAAGCAAAATTGGTTAATAGTTTTATTAAATAAACTCCTAAAGGTAATGTGTTTAACCATATTATTATATATTGCAAAATGTGTTTAGCATGTAATAAAATAAGTTTTAATAAAACTGTATGAATGAGTTTTAAATCCAACATCTCCCAGAGCAGGTATAAAATTAAAAGTATTTTGTCTTGCCTTAGGACTGTTTTGTTTCTCCTCTGGTGTCTGTGTGGTTTACAATATGTGGGTATGACTTCTAAAACCCGCATGCTGGAACACATAAGAAACATCCAAAGGAAGTACATGAAACGTAGTGTTTCAGCACACTTTTTAGAAAAACACAATAAAGATCCTTCTAAATTAAATTATATGGCCATTTTTAAAAAGTTAATTGAACCCTTTAGTGACCAGACCGTTTTTCAATTTTCTCACCATTTGGGACCAGGGCTGTTTTTACATTTCTGCAGCGTTTGTGTTTAGTTGTAATTTTCCTCTTACGCATTTACTATACCGACACATATTATATACAGTTGTTCTCGTCATTAAATGGTCTTTATAAAGATACCATTAGTTTCATCATATCATATAATTTATTATTAAAAAATTATAAAATATAATGTCAAAATTTAAAACAACACACTTTTTCTAACTTTGACCTCAAAATCTGTTACAGATCTACAACCGCCAAAAAACACCTGTGCTAACTCGTTTCTAAATTTTGTCCTGAGTTTAGAAATACCCAATGTTAACATGTTCTTAGCTTTTTATTTGCAAGTTATAGGGCAATAAGTACAAGTAGCACTTTGCCATTTCCAAATCATTTTTTTTTTTTCAAATTTAACGAAAGTTACATTGTAACATGGATTAATCGCTGAATAACCCTTCACATGTATATATTTTTTAAAAGAAGACAACCTAAAGTATTAAACCTGGGGTATTTTGACTCTTCTCATGCAACCATTTTACCACCAATCTATGCCAAATGTAAAAAATAATAATATTGGTGATTATTTTGACACACATGGCAATGTAAGAATACATGTACTGAGAACTTTACGGGTTACTGCCAATGAACACCCTAATGTGTGTTCAGCAACATCTCCTAAATACATTGATACCACCCATGTACAGGTGTGTCGGGTTCTCTGGAGGCTAAAAGACCTTATTTGGAGGGTGCGCATTCCAGTTTTCCAACTTGGAATTTTCACAGCTGGTCATCATGCACCCATGTCCTATTTGGGACATTTTTGAAGCCGGCCAGTGTAATTTACCCCCATCAAACCATATATTTTTTTAAAGTTGACACCCAGGGGTATTTCAGTTGGTGGTATTTTAACACTTTCAATGCACGAATTCTACCAGCAGTCTTTGTCAACCTTTTGGGAAGTCATTTTTTTTGTGTTATTTTTCACACACATTATACTTTAGGCATGGATTTACAGCTCCTGTTAGGTGTTATTGCCAAAGAACACCACAATATGTGGTCAGCAACATCTCCCTAGTACAGTGATACCACCCATGTATAGGTTTTCTGGTTCTCTGGGGGTTAAAATACCTTATTTGGAGGGTGTGCATTCCAGTTTTACAACTTTGAAATTTCACAGCTGGTCACCATGCACCCATATCCTATTTGGGACATTTTTAAAACCGGACAGTGTAATTTACCCCCATCAAACCATATATTTTTTTTAAAGTAGACACCCTAGGGTATTTCAATTGGTGGTATTTTAACACTTTCAATGCACTAATTCTACCAACAGTCTTTGTCAAACTCTTGGGTAGTCCTTTTTTTTTGGAGGTATTTTTCTCTTACATTATATTTTAGGCATGGATTCTCAGCTCCTGCTATGTGTTACTGACAAAGAACACCCCAATATGTGTTCAGCAACATCTCCTGAGCACAACAGTAGCCCCATTGTACAGGTTTTATGTGTTTATGTAAACTTACAGGGGTCAAATGTAGGGCTTTCCCCTTTTCAATGTTTGCACATTGAAATTTGCTAGATTGGTTTGCTGGGCCTGTTGTCTTTGAGACTGTATGGCAGCCCAGGAATGAAAGTTAACCCCATCATGACATACCATTTGTAAAAGTAGACAACCCACGGTATTCACAGTTGGGTATGCCCAGTCTTTATTAGTAGCCACGCAGTCACAACCCCTGGACAAAATTAGCATTTATGTTTGTTTTTTTGCATTTTTCACACATAAACTGCCATATCACCAATGCTATTATCAGTATAATACAATTTTACTGCTCTAAAACACTATTATTAATTAATATGTGTTTAAAGTAATGTCTCACAAGTACAACAGTCCCCCTGAAGTACAGGTTTTATGGTGATTTGGAAAGTTACAGGGTCAAACATAAGATTTGCCCATTTCTGGTTTTGTAAATTGCAGTTTGCCAGATTGGCTATGTTGCTTTTCAGACGGTATGGCAGCCCAGAAATGAAAATTAACCCCACCATGACATACCGTTTAAAAAAGTAATACACCCAGGGTATTCAAAATGGGGTAGGTCCAGTCTTTTATAGTAGCCACTTAGCCATAAATGCTTGCCAAATTAGAGTTCATATTTGTTTTCTGCATTTTTTTTACCCCAAAACTGCACTTTTACTGGTGATTTCATCGTCATGATAAGTTTTATCATTTTAAACACTCATATTTGTGTTCAGCGAAGTCTCTCAAGTATAACAATACCCCCATGTACAGGTTTTATGGTGTTTTGGAAAGTTACAGGGTCAATATAGGGATTGCCCAATTCAGTTTGACAGATTGGTTTGCTGGGTCTATGTTGCCGTTGAGACCATATGGTAGCCCAGGAATGTGAAATAACTTCATCATGGCATACCATTTTCAAATGTAGACAACCCAGGGTATTCACAATTGGGTATTTACAGTCTTTTGTAGTAGCCACTTAGTCACAAACACTGGCCAAAATTAACGTTTTTATTTGTTTATTGCATTTTAAAAAAAAAAAAACAACCTCACTTTTACTGGTAATATCATTGTTGTAATAGGGTTTAAGTTTTTAAACACACATTTTTGTATTCAGCTTTGTCTCCCGAGTATAACAATACCGCCCATGTAAAGGTTTTATGGTGTTTTGGAAAGTTACGGGGATAAATATAGGGCTTGCCAATTAAATTCTCTGGAGGAGATTTTAAACTAGTAGTAGGGGGGGAGGCTCAAAGCAATCTAGAAAATGGAGATAGCATAGCAATGAGATGGGCCTTAGCTCAGAACAATGGGGGTGGAGATGGGGGGAGGGGGAAGCTCAGAACAGAGGAGGTATGTAATATTGATTCACAAAAAGTACAAATGACTCATGGTAATATTAAATGTATGCTTACTAATGCAAGGAGCCCATATAACAAAATGGGGGAACTAGAGGCAATAGCATACACTAAACAATACGATATAATAGGCATAACAGAAACATGGTGGGATGAGACACATGACTGGGCAGTTAACTTAAATGGGTACACATTATTTAGGAGGGATAGGAAAAACAAGAAGGGTGGTGGGGTATGTTTGTATGTAAACATAGCAAGTAGTCCTCTCCTTTCGTCACAGTAACTTCACTTGATCTGTAAATAAAATGAACATTTAGTGGCTGTCCCATAACCATCAATTATTATTTTTTTTGCTTCTGTTTTGATTGAACATGATTGGACAGACCTCTTGACCATCATGGGAAATTAAGCAGTTTATAATCCCTCCCCCCCTAAAAAAAATACAAAACACAAAACAACCTCTTCTCTATTCCATCCTGTTTTTTTTTTCTGGTGCCAGGAACACTCAGAATAGAAGAACTGAACATTTATGGGATTGCACAAGTCTGTTCACTCAAGATTCTGCCACATGGTAAAATGCAATTCAGAGATTCTTTTGACCACAAGATCAGTCCAAATTAGGTTCAATTGTGATTCCCTATTAAAGGTTAATAAGTATGTCGGAGTTTAGAATAATACCCATCTCTGTCCCAGAGATATTCACCTGAAGCTGAAAAAAGCAAGGCGAATTGATAGTGAAGGACTCACCTGGAAACTTTGCCTTGACGTGGCAAGTGAGCTCACACTTAAATGGCCATTTGGTGAAAAATTAGTTTGGAATGAATGAACAGTGATTATTTTTTGTTCATAATAAATGCTCCTTATTAAGTTCTGCCTTTGTCTAGTATAATAATCACATTAATAGTTTTGTTTTTTTTATTGTGTTTTGTGAGGTTTTAATCTAATTTGGTTGGAGTAACATAAGACTCCAGTGTAAAATGTGTATTGGTGGTGGCAGCTTTTATACTAGAATGTGGAGTGGGTAGTGTTGGGAGGAATTTTCCATTATTATTTCGGGTCTAGTGCAGACAAATAGTCATTTTTAACATTTTCACCCACTAAAGCATTTCATGTGGTGATCTTGAGACAACAGTAGTGGATTAATGAAGGTTTTCATAAAATGAAAGATGGTGAATTTTCAACAGATAAGGTGGTTTTCCCTTCAGCAATGATATCGGCTTTATCAGAGTCTGGGGAGTGACTAGTTCATTCGTTCATGCAGGTCTGCCATGCTATCCTCAGTGGCTTTTACTCTACACGTCAGAGAATTGATCGATCATCCTCCATAATGACTGTTATGAAAACAGCTTTATTAATGTCTTTCAAAAGGCTATTTATATTAATGAGATTTTTACCAAGTGGAAATTGGGTCTGCCATATCTGTTACACCATGCTCCAATGTTAATGAAGGCACCAGTATCTCTGTCTGTCTGTCAATACAGCTATTTGTGTATGTGCATATATACATAATTATGTATATAGTCCTGTGTATTGTAGTGCATTAAATCATTCCTCTTTTAAGTTTTTGTTAGTTTATACTTTGTGAGCCTAAAGTGTTGCAGTTATAATTGCCTATATCCGTAAACTAGATGACGGTCTCACCTTTATCTTTCTAAATAGAAGTATTTAGAACATATTAGTATCAACGGTAACTGATGATGAAGTTTTTAGATGGTGAATTATACTACTCCCATATAAATGATGCTAACATATGAAATTATTACAATGGTAGGCACAGGACTAGACAATACTGTGAGAATACCTGAAAATCTGCAGTCTGGCAACACACTTCAACAGACACAAACTGTGCTTGTGTTGAAGTTGCGCTGTCAGCATACATACAGTGTTGGGATTGAGGGACCAATGGCAGCAGACACACAGTGCTGGGATTGGAATACACATATATAGCAGACATGCAAATAGTGCTGGGGCTTGTGGAGAGGTTTTACAGAAGACACATGCAAAGTTATTTACTAAAGTGCAATTTCGAAGTTTGGGAGAACTCTAAACATAGACGACTGAGAATATTTCCAGTTTGCATATTTTGACTTTTATTTTAAAATTCACTTTAAATTTACCTTCTCACTTTAGTAAAATGATTTCATATTTTTTGATAAACTGTTAAAAATGATTTGTTAAAATATTAAAAGATAAAACATATACCATATAATAAAAAAATATATAAAAGCATACTTAAATATTATAAATGTTTTCAACATTTTAAATTATTTGAAAAGTTTAATCGAAAAATATTAGATTGAGGCCCATGTTGCACATTATCAGCAGACTCAAACAGTAAGCCTTAAAACAGAGTATTAGTGGTTGAGTCCTTTATTTTGCAATCTGGCAGACAGTATTTAATACTTTGACATTTCATACAAAAAGAGGAAATAAAACATTTAAAAAAAACAACAAGAAAAAAACATTCTACTACATGTGTAGTAGTCCTGTATTATTATTGTTGGAATATATTTACCTTTATATTGAAGAGGATTTAAAATTCTGTTCCAATGAGAAAATAAGTAAAACCAGCACAACTGGAAGTTAAGAGGAATGGTTTTGGAATCAATAATTTATATAACAACATAATATTGCTATAGGAGAATACAACAGCTAGGCATATTCTCTGAACCAACCATTTCGCTGAAACCTAAGCACACTCTTACAAGCACGACTTTGAGTGGAACGTGAGACAGGACTCAATGAGGTCTGTGATGGTATGGGAGCTTTATTAACAAAATAAAGAAAATAAAGAAAGTTCAAGCAAGGTGTCCAAGAGGAGCAGGCAAACGTGAGATCAGACAGACCAAAGTCAGGCCAGGCATCAAAGGTTCATATTTGGATAAAGATAGCCAAGTCCAAGTAGTCAGAAGATCCAATGAGGATTGTCTCTTCCTAGAGGTAGAGTGTCACCCGAAACCATAAATTATGCTCGGGGGTGACTTTGCATATACTTGCAGCATATACTTGCAACATATACTTTGCATATACTTGCAGCAGAGAAGAAGGCCAGAACTCCACCCCAGAAGTGTGGTCAACCACATCATGGCATGGAGGATGTTGAGGGTGAATCTGGGGTAGCAGCAGGTAAGGTACTAACCCAAGACTCTTGTGACACCCTCTCACTATAATGTTTACCATCTTTGCTTACTCTAATAGCTCTATTTCCTCTAATAGTGTCAGAACCTGATTGTAGTCAATCAACTACATTTAAAAGTTTTGCACTAAAAGTGACTTCAAACATTTTGATAATAACCAGTTATGCAGATTTTATATATATATATACATACCATTATGAACATCAGAGAGGTATCAGAAAACGGTATGACACATGTCAAGAGAACTGCAAAAGTTTTACATGTTCTATTGCTTATCAATAATTTTGCATAATAAGTAATAAGTAATACAGTATATACTCGTGTATAAAAAAAAGTAATAATTGATGGTGATGGGACAGCCACTAAATGTTCATTTTATTTACAGATCAAGTGAAGTTACTGTGACGAAAGCCACTTCGCCACTGGGCTTTGGAGAGGACTACTTGCCAGCCTTTTACACTGTGACTATGGCCCCTGCAATAGAACTGGCTAATATACTTCAAACAGGCTCTATTCGGGCAATGGGAACTATATGGTTCGTTTACCGAACAACTGCATGAACAGAGACCACCCTGGAGCTTGTTAACACCTATTAACCACTTGGAACATTTCTCACCACAGTGTTCTTATTGTTCTGGGTGGCCGCAATTCCTATGAAAAAGCCATCTTGTTCCGAAGTCGAGAAATTTTAGTCATTTTAAAACACAGGGTCGACTTATCCACGGGTCAGTGCTAGTTTCGATAGAATATTGTACAGCGTTCGGGAGTCAAACAGTGTTCGGGAGTCGAATGTGGGGCAATGTCGACTCCCGAATGCCATTCTCCTAGCTGGTCGGGAAGTCGAATGGGCAGGGGTACAAGTTTCGGGGGGGGGGTTCGCAGGCTTGCGAAGTCGACTCAGAGATCCACGCCGTCGACAACCATGTACCGCTGCCTGCGTTCAGGAGACAACACGTGCGTTTGTATATACGAATGCCGGCCACCCAAAGAAAATGCTTGTTTGTAGTTAATAGCCAGGAGTGGTCGGTGAATACAAGGGGGACCACATAGAGTCTGTTCGGTAACCAAACAGAAGCCAAACAATTCCATTTGAATAATGTACCCTCGACTTATCCACGAGTCATAGCATATTTCACAATTGTTGATCAAAAAACTGCACTCGACTTATACACAAGATCAACTTATAGACAATTATGTACGGTAATTATGCATGCCCCTGAAGGGTTCTGATAAACAAAAGAGAGTTGTTTTAGATAATAAAACGTAAAATAAACCAAACTAATACTTTCCAGTTGTGGAGGAATACCCCATCACTTGATTCGGCACATTTAGTTTCCTTTATGTTCGTTTATTTGTTCGAACCCACCTGGTTCCATTCCTGAAGGAGGACCACCCCAACACCTCATTAGTACATGGAATATAAAGTATTCAGTACAAAAACAATGATGGAAACAATTAATAGAATGCTCCCCTGGGTGGCGTCCCAAACGCATGCAACAGTACTTAGTTGTAGATTGCCTGCAACTGATTTTATACACTAGTATACCCAGCTTAAAAGAAAAACAAAACATAAGAGGCATCTAATAGCACTCTCAATATAGGCATGTACGTAAAGGCATAACAGCTACAAGTATAGGTTTTTCAGCCTACGCCAAACTCTGGGAAAATAAAAACGTGTCCCTGTGAAACTTCTCAAAGGTATAGATGCCAAAAGTTATATGCACTACTAGCCCCAGGCCCATATGCAAGCCGACAGTAGTGGCCCTCAGATCTGGCTTCAGTGTCCCAGTTAGTGAAGGAACAGACTGTTACCAACGGCACCAGCAGCCAACGCACGATCCTCCAGGATGTTGGGCAATGTCGAGGAGGTTTCCCTCCAGAGGCTCACCGCCCCTTGTAAGTGGTATCTCAGACTAGGCATGTCTTGTCTGAGAAGATGTGTAGTTGTGTAGTTGAGAGGATGCGGGCTTCTGAATATTTCCAGCCCTCTTAAAAGTCAACTTTGTGTGGGCGCTGGTTTAGTCTTGCTCAAAAGTCACAATGAGTCACAAAGAGTCTCAAAAGATTTAGTAAAAAAGTCCTCCCATGAAGATTGATGTATGGGCAGATGATATATAGGTTTGGCAGCTTCCATTTTATATAGATGCCTCAAAATTAGTGTTTAGAGAATAAACAAAGTCTCTCTGTCCATATAAGCTGAAATCTCCTTCAGTGGAGACTGGGATAAACACCACTGGTCCAAAGTGGGGGTGGGGAGGAGGACCAGCCAAAGCGATGCAGGAGCGGGGAATCGGCCACGTACCGCATCTCCAGTAGGTCGATAGGCAGCAGTTGCGGAGATCTAGTGGAACACCAAGTAAACTAATAACTGGAGAAGGTTGTACCATCAGAGTCTCTCTTTAAACTTTAGGTAGGAAAATAGTCATTTAAAACAGCAAGATTACTGTAATTATAGGTTTACTTTAGATTTGTAGCTGAGAAGTCCATGCAGCCCACGTCTTGCTCGCTTGGCGGTCAGGCCTCATCCCCTATTATCTTTTCCTTTATAACCACACCTGTATAATGATAACATTCCAAATATTTAACATTTGAGTCATCTATGGTTAAATGATTCCCGAAATGCCAAATCTACCTTGGGTAAATCATTATACCAATCAGTCAGTTCTACAAATAAATATTGTCCATATGCTTTGAAAATTAGTCAAAGCCAGAATGAAAATGTTAACTTGGAGTTGGAAACATGTGTGAAAGTCATTGTTTTAATGAATAAACCTCTTGCTCTATAAGACTGGCGCAGGAGAGGATAAAGAAGTGCCATAAAGCGTAGGCCTCGGGCACTCAATGTCCTTATAAGCTTGTAAAGTTCAAGTACCATTAACTATTTCACAGCAACACGGAGCAATGGAACGAGAAACAATGCAATGAAAATTCATCCAGACTTTTACATCATTTGTTACAACAAATACTTGCTAGCCTGGGTTAGAGTAATCCAGCTTTCTTTTCTTTTCATATAATAAATACCTTTCCTAGCATCCATGACAGCACATTAAATAATACTTTCTGGTAAATCATTTGCATTAAAACAGCTAGTTGGAAATTACACTGAAATGCTTATTTCAGCTCCATGTTTTTACAAGGTTTGCCTTTTACCCTTTCCTATGACAGAGAATCATCCTACACAACCTGCTGGAACATTTATTTAAAAGTCAATTAATAATTCTGCAAACGTAGATCAAACAATCACACTAATAAGTTATTCCCCTTTTTTACACACACATTATATTTGGTGAGACATGTTTTAACTTCTTTTGGGATGTCACTTTTGTTTTATTTCTTAGGAGTACTGATTATCTATTTTACATCCAACAACAACACAATACACTGCACAAGGGTTGTCCCTCCAATAGCTGCTCACTCACCACTTTGGAGCTCCGTCCCATGGAACGCACAATCTCCAACCACAACAAGAAAAGAAAGGAACAGGCTACACAAAGCACAGCGCAACTGTGATAAATTTATTGGTGAATGTACATCTCGAAGTATGTGACATTTCAGTTATACTGTGCCTTAATCATGCATAGTGGCATATTGTGAAATCCATATTTAAAAGTACAGAAAAATCACATTATTACCCAATCAGTTGATTATGATGATTCACAAAACCAGACACTGAGTATTGTCATACAATAATATAATAAGGAATAATAGTATACATACGACTCATATTTGGGGTATGCATATTCCAATAAATGTACTCAAAATTGCACCATGCTTTTGAGAAGCATGTTCATTTCTTTTTTTTAATATATGTTTTAAATCATCTGTTACACATTGCCCTGAACTATAGGGAGAAACTCACAGTAAGTCAATTATGGAGGTTTGCCCATTTGACATGTTCTTTCCAGAATTTAGGTCCAGGCACTCAGGATTGCTGCAGGAAGGCAGGGTTATTTATAAAGGCAGCTTGATAAAGGCCTCTGTGTAGGCCAAAACATTGCACTTTTTGTTTCAATAAACCTGCCTTACAGCATCAATCAATCCTGAGTCCCTGGACCTAATTTATTTTATCCACTAAATTAGGTTTTGCCAACCCTGGCCCTGATAAGCACCTGGATTCCTAAGTGTGAGTGTGGTATCCTCCATTTGTGAATTTATATATGTCTATAGACTGTAAGCTCGTTTGAGCAGAGTCCTCTTCAACCTATCATTCCTGTAATTTTTTGTAACTGTCCCATTTATAGTGAAATCCCCCCTCTTATAATATTGTAAAGCACTACGGAATCTGTTGGCGCTATATAAATGGCAATAATAATAAGTGTTTTATAATACATCACCTATACAATGTCTCTTTTACCATAAATAATATTAAAGCATTTTTGGTTTTTATAAAATATTTAGTGCTGTATTGTTTTTGTGACAAAATTTTACAAATCTATCTTCTTACTAAATATTCACACCACATAAGTGAAGCCCACTTACCTATCATTTTTCCCTGACTTTTTAAAATCTTTTTTTGAAATATAGACACCCCTTCTTGTTTGCAACACTCATGTAAAAATACAGTATCCATGTAGAGTGAAAATATAAGTTTTTTTTCCCCAATCAAATTTATTATAACGTTTTTGCTGAATTAGTTGTCAGTTATTTATTGGTATCTAAGATACAAACAACTGCTGTCTTATGCGGATTCCAATTCAATTTCAGTGAGACGGTATTTTACTTCTTAAATGTTTTGCCATTAAGGTTCTTAAAGCCTTTTGTCCTGCTTTCTTGATTGAACAGATATTTTCTTTCAAATGTTTTATTGTTGTGTTGCACGTTGTATTTTTTTATTTTGCATTTCATAGATTAGCAAAAACCAAAATATAAAGAAAAGAACCAGTGGAAACAAGAATATTGAATGCACAACACTGCTATCACATTTTTTTTTAAGGATTTACAACAACAAACATTTTGGGTAAATACTTAGCAGTTCTACCTGTTCTTTTTCTCTTTCCTGCTTTTTCTTTTAGAGGCTGGCTGTAAGGAATATGAAGAGAAAGCAATGGCAATAAAAACAAATCCAGTGGATTTGCCAATGAAGTCTTGCTACTACTTACTACGTACTTTAAAACGTAGCAGGAGTTTCATTGCCATTGGCCATGTGTACATCATAGCACAGGAGTAAGCTGAATTAACAAATTAAATCACCTCACCTACCTTCCCTTTGTGAAATTTAAGTGCTCAGTGCATTGTCCAAATAAATGAATGAACAAATAACATTGAAGAATGACATCTATCTTATAATTTGTTCTTTTTTTATTTGGCCACTATGTGATTGGGCGTTTCAATATTCTTACAAACCAATGAATTGGCCAATCTTTGTCTGAATCAAGGTTTGTTCAAATCTGAATGCACAAATCTAGTGTAAATGTACAATCATTCATGGTTTTATAATTAGTTTATTCTTACTAAACCACAATTGACTACATTATAGTAAATAAACAAATGTTGCAAGATTGTGAGACCTTGGCTAGTATATAGGAATTTTGAGTAACTTCCTAGATGTGTAGAAGATGAGCTTATGCACCTGCAGTACATGAGAGCATTATGAATGCTTATGCAAGAATAATTTCCCAATCTGCGCTGCCCGTTCGGTTCTCTTCACAGGTCACTGGCTGCAGAAGTGCTGTTTGGATGTGCGACCTGCTTCCACATGGCAATTCTGGGAGACCTCATTTCTACACTTTTTGGAGTTTCAGGGGTGACATGGACCAATTAGAACCTTTATAACCCTATATAATCCTGTTTTGCCCCTTGCTGTGCGCACTGTCATGGTTTCTACCTTAGTTCCTGATAAGTGCATTCCTTGAGTTTTCTAGATGTTTTCTGGTTTCGACCTTGGCTAGTTTATTGGAATTTTGAATAACTCTGATCCTGACCACTTTTTTCTATGAATTTAAATGTTATCTGACTCTGACTTGTCTAGTACCTTCTGTTTATCTGTCTATCTGTATTGCTGACTTTGGCTTATATTCTGACCTTGTATCTCTCTGTTTTATAAGTTAAGCCCAAACATTCTAAGGTCTGGTAATAATATGTCCAAGATGCATTATCTTGCACTTATCCACATTAAATGTCAGCTGCCACAACTCTGACCATTTTTCTAGTTTACCTAAATCATTTGCCATTTGGCTTATCCCTGCTGGAACATCAACCCTGTTACATATCTTAATATGATTAGCAAAAATACATACCTTACCATCAGGACCAAAACGCCAGAGAGAGAACCAGGAGGTTGCAAAAGATAAAGGTACTACAAATTCCCATTAATTAAATTGCTGTCCCTATATACCTCGGCACCACACAGAGCTAAAGTCTACCTGAACCAGTAACCCTGAACACTCAAAACAAGCCTCCTCAATCTACTTTCCCTCCACTGGTTATGAAAGTGCACGTGTTACTTGTGTTTTGGCAATTCGTCTGGATGTAACAAAAGCCCCACCTCTAATTATCGCAAAGGGCAAGAAAGATAAGATTGAACGTGTTTCAGGCATTTATGTTCTTGAAACAGAAAAAGCCTGGTGCACACAAGCAGTTATAAGAAAGTGGATCGATTTAATGCTGCCACTTGTTCTGAGAGGTGGCCAAAGAGGTCTGCTAGTCTGGGATTCAGCCAGCACTCACCGCGCAAAAGACATGAAGAACTTCCTTGCAGAAAGAAGAATAGATCAAGTAATGATTCCTGCAGGAATGACTGCTTATCTCCAAACTCTTGATATTGCAATAAACAAACCATTCAAGGAACATTTGCGCACGGAAATCAATGAATACACTGAAAATAGATTGGTCAGAAATCAGCGTGGAAACTTTGTGAAGCCTAAACTGCTAGAGGTCGTGACATGGGTGAAGAATTCATGGGATAAAATCACTGACAGCTGTGTTGCCAAAGCACTACGAGCAGGCTACATGGACAAGAAGTACTCGTTTAAGGAGAGCTATATTGCTTTACATGAGAGATTAGGCCCAATGGTTCAAAAGGAAATGGAGATGCAAGAAATTCAGGCTGGCAATCAGGGTTTGGAGAGTTATGATGATATTCCAGAAGAAGATGACATGATTGTAATTGAATAAATGTTGTTTACGGTAGGGAGAGCTACTGTACCATATATTGCTGTAAATGAGAGATTAGGACCAATGGTTCAAAGAAAAATGAAGATGACTGTACCGGTATTTGAAGAATTGTTGTTTAAATGTTGTTTAAATGTTGTTCAATGTACATACCGTAAATAAATAAGCCGTACCCTGAAAATAAGCCCTAGTGTGTTAATATAAGACCCGGTCTTATTTTCAGAGAAACATGGTAGTTAAAAGTGCCCAACTCTCCCCACTTTGTGCAGCACTTTTCCTGTACATTCCCTCTACAGCTGTTTATTATTACATTTTGTGGCTGCTGTCTCACTATTCATTTCCTGGTACGCTTAGCATCTAGTATTCTTAAAATTCACTATATATTTCCAGCCTTGGTGGGGGCTGTTTAATACCAGTTGAGAGTTATGTGAGTGAGCTAAAGCCCACTATAGGTTTTTATTACTATCTATAACTACTATAAGTAGTAAGCAGGGAAGTGGCTACCTTAGGATCACTAAATGTATTAATGCATAACTGGCAGGAACAAAGGAAAAGTACTCCTACATTCAGTATGAAGAGCACATTTCTATGGGCGTAGTCTGATAAAGTGGATCCCATTTATCCTGTTTGACTATCACTGGTGGAAGATAAAGTCACACTGTATTAAATGAGCATCTATGTCATGTGTAGGGAAGGATACAGTTGCAAGAAAAAGTATGTGAACCCTTTGGAATGATATTGGATTTCTGCACAAATTGGTCATAAAATGTGATCTGATCATCATCTAAGTCACAACAATAGACAATCACAGTCTGCTTAAACTAATAACACACAAAGAATGAAATGTTGCCATGTTTTTATTGAACACACCATTTAAACATTCACAGTGCAGGTGGAAAAAGTATGTGAACCCTTGGATTAATAACTGGTTGAACCTCCTTTGGCAGCAATAACTTAAACCAAACGTTTCCTGTAGTTGCAGATCAGACGTGCACAACGGTCAGGAGTAATTTACAGAACTGTTTCAGTTCAGCAATATTCTTGGGATGTCTGGTGTGAATCGCTTTCTTGAGGTCATGCCACAGCATCTCAATTGGGCTGAGGTCAGGACACTGACTGGGCCACTTCAGAAGGCGTATTTTCTTCTGTTTAAGCCATTCTGATGTTGCTTTACTTCTATGCATTGGGTCATTGTCCTGTTGCAACATCCATCTTCTGTTGAGCTTCCGCTGGTAGACAGATGGCCTTAAGTTCTCCTGCAAAACGTCTTGATAAACTTGGGAATTCATTTTTCCTTCGATGATAGCAATCCGTCCAGGCCCTGATGCAGCAAAGCAGCCCCAAACCATGATGCCCCCACCACCATACTTCACAGTTGGGATGAGGTTTTGATGTTGGTGTGCTGTGCCTCTTTTTCGCCACACATAGTGTTGTGTGTTTCTTCCAAACAACTCAACTTTGGTTTCATCTGTCCACAGAATATTTTGCCAGTACTGCTGTGGAACATCCAGGTGCTCTTGTGCAAACTGTAAACGTGCAGCAATGTTTTGTTTGGACAGCAGTGGCTTCCTCTGTGGTATCCTCCCATGAAATCCATTCTTGTTTAGTGTTTTACGTATTGTAGATTCGCTAACAGGGATGTTAGCATTTGCCAGTGACTTTTGTAAATCTTTAGCTGACACTCTAGAATTCTTCTTCACCTCATTGAGCAGCCTGCGCTGTGCTCTTGCAGTCATCTTTAAAGGACAGCCACTCCTAGGGAGAGTAGCAGCAGTGCTGAACTTTCTCCATTTATAGACAATTTGTCTTACCGTGGACTGATGAACAGCAAGGCTTTTGGAGATACTTTTATAACCCTTTCCAGCTTTATGCAAGTCAACAATTCTTAATCGTAGGTCTTCTGAGAGCTCTTTTGTGCAAGGCATCATTCACATCAGGCAATGCTTCTTGTGAAAAGCAAACCCAGAACTGGTGTGTGTTTTTTTTATAGGGCAAGGCAGCTGTAACCAACACCTCCAATCTCATCTCATTGATTGGACTCCAGTTGGCTAACATCTCACTCCAATTATCTCTTGGAGATGTCATTAGTCTAGGGGTTCACATACTTTTTCCACCTGCACTGTGAATGTTTACATGGTGTGTTCAATAAAAACATGGCAACATTTCATTCTTTGTGTGTTATTAGTTTAAGCAGACTGTGATTGTCTATTGTTGTGAGTTAGATGATGATCAGATCACATTTTATGACCAATTTGTGCAGAAATCCATATCATCAAAAGGGTTCACATACTTTTTCTTGCAACTTGCAATTAGATCCATATAACACATTTTAATAGACTTAGCAAAGGTGAGTGGATACCACTCGCTATGGTCAGAAAAGGTATAACAATTATAGGAGACAATTGTTGTCCCATAGATCTCCTATATAGAAAAAGGTGCATCCAGCATACTTATTGTTTATTCTGGGCTTACTTAAAAAGGAAACAGTGGCAGCAGGTGGTGAAAAAAAAGGTCCTATATGCTTATATGAAATCCATATATGAATCAAATATTAAAATGTAACTCCACTGATCAAATGGAGAATAGGAGAAACCTTAATTAAGGCCAAGAGGGGATAATGTGTTCAGCTTATATATCCAAAATGCCTCTCTTTGGCGTAGTCTCTTATCCCATCCACATGTACATGGTGGTGGGAAATGGATTCAAGACCCATGAACAGTACACCTGCTGCTGAATGGTTGTGCTCCTGGCGGAGGTGTCTAGATATTGGAGTTTCTAGGCATCTCCTTATAGAATTGATATGTTCACGAATGCAGAGATTAAAGGAGCGAAAATTCTTCCCTACATATTTAAGTCCACATGAACATATCAATAGGTAGACTACTCCAACTGTCCATCAGTTAAAAAAGAAGCGGGACTTAAAAGTGTCCATATTAGTGCTATTTGTAAATGTCTCACTTTCACACTGGAAAGTACCAACAGGTAGGTATTGTTTGAGGCTACCTGCAGGGATGGATGTTGCAAGGTGACTTTGCACTAGGAGATCTTTTAGATTCCTCCTGCCAGACATTCCAGATCATCATTGGCCTAGGGCCATTAGAGCTCGGAGAGCTGACGCTAAGCAGCCTAGGGATGTGATAATCTGATTCCAGTTCTTCCAGACTAAAGAAGTCACTGTTCCAAGACCTATCCCCAACAAAGTTGCAGAGGCTTCTCTGCAAACACAACATCCTCTACAAAACATCAATTAAATACCGCACTCATATGCATAACCGTATGCATGAAAAAATAATAAGAGAGTCTTTATTTGATATGCAAACAAAGTGAAATTGATTTATTATACACTAGTTGTCTAAATTAATTCATCAACAACATATAAACACTATTATATTCTGATGATTTCCTTCATAATTTACTAGTTCATCAAAATAGGTAAATCACTCATATATTAGTCACTACATGTATCGTACACAGAAATAAATAATAAACTCCTAGATAATTCATCTATGGTACAAAATGCTCATATATATATATATATATATATATATATACATCCTAGGCTATGTACAATTATATACATTAATTAGATACAACATATATACTGTGTATAAGTTAATAAATGTTCAGATGGATCCATTCCTTGGTGATTCTCATTTGAAAAAGGTATATATACAAAATTGAAAAAAATGATGAAAAAAATATAAGTTATCGTCGGGCTGCGCACTCGGGACGACTGTCCCTTCAATGGCCCCTGAGCACAAGATAGAAACCCCTGTGTATAAATACCAGTCCTTGCGGCAAAATCTCTCACTTCCGTGTTAGCGTCATGATGTGATCCTATATTGGAACATCATGCGTAATGACATCATTAAAATAAACTTTATCAACACTGTTATATCTAACAACAGTACTACACTCGACACAATTTTCATTCATAATATACAAAAAACCTGATATTATCTAGGTATTGATTAGAATGAATTTGGAGACTTCACTGAAGAGAGAAAATAGGCAATAAGAAATATAAAGATTATATAAATAAAAAGAAAAAGAAAATTAAAAGAAAAAGAAAAAGGAGGGAACTTTATTAGAATATATGTTAGAACTCCAGATAACCTTATATAGGAAAAATATTATCTTGAACTTCCCAAACTAACCAAGTCCTTGCTGTGACTAGAAGTTCTATATACAACTGGTTAGCCTAAAACCTAATGGGATGAAAAAAGGTAATAACAGGGTTTGAAGGAGCTGCCTACTGTAATGTGTGGCATTAAAAATGGTAATATCCCATGATGCGCATTAATTCATGATTTATGAGTGAATCACCATTCACCATAAATGGTACAAAACATATTATCAAAAATCGAGTGTGTCCCAAAAAGACTAACCCTGGGAATACACAAATGTCCACTGTAGTTATAACTCTATATTGTGTAAGTTCAAATTAGAGTAAAAAAAAACGTAGAAAATTGATGGTAGTCACTGGTTGCTCACCTGTAGCCGAGTTTCAAGGGTTACATAAAAAATAAAAAATGAAAAATGAAAAAAGGGCTATACTGTTATATAAATTAATGATATTCTAGAAAAATTATAACCCAAATTATCAAAAAAATACGAAAACACAAAAAACCATCATTAAGATAGAAACTCACCAGTCGTGCAGTGTCCCCAAATGTCCCGGGATACTCAATGTGAGGAACCCTGGAAAACTTCTGCCAGGTAGCGGACCTATACAGGTCAAACTGTTGCCGGGAAAGAGGATCGGATCAATGTTGGTCTAACGGGAGCACTGTAGAGAGCACAAGGTACAAATCAGCCCATAGTAGTCAGTCTAAATAGACAACTAAACATAGGAACATTAAGTTCACAAGAAGTGTTTTAAATCATAGTCCTCATTTACAGAAATAATTAGTTAAACTAATTAAAGAAATAGCAACGGTGGAACAGGAATTGGAAGCTGCGACTGTACAGACGGATTTAGATACCCTTAAAAAACAGATTGAAGAAAAACTAAAGGATTATCAGAGAGAAACCGAGGAGTATAAAAAGAAAAAATCTCAGAGACGCAGTTGATTATCAGAAAGATTAGGTATATACCTGGTATCACAGGACAGATAGCAGACAATATAGACCAAACAAGGATGTACAAACACACAGATGACGTTTGGATACGGAGGGAGATACATCCTCCTCCTCTGTCAAGGACAACTCATTATCAAGGACAACTTTTTTAGAGAGGGATACACGGTACAAAGACCAGTCAGGAGGGGGGGCTACAACAAGAGGCACGACCGAGAGAAGGAAAGGGAGACCACCCCTATCCAGGCACCGTCCCTGATATATAATATTTCAGGTAGGCAACTGACACAGGAATAGGAAGATACTCTAAATAAAGGACTTTCCTTCATCCCTACTCCAAGAATACACTGGCATGAATATGATGTTAGTCTGTACAAATGTTTCCGTCAATTAAAATTACGGTCTTTTTTCTCTACAGATACTAACTCTTCTGACACAATAGTCAGACAAGCTGGCCCATTGAGAGAAAACAGCTCATTGATCATTACATCACATTCACTTTCCCGGGAAGAAGGGAATACAGAGGTTATGGCGTTACAATCTTCTCAGGGTGAAGATTCGGTCCTTTTGATGAATACAGGTTTGAAACCTAAGAGCACATTCACTCCCCATAGTGTGAATGCTTCAATTGATATATTTACTAATTTGGTGAAAAGAGATGTTTATAAATTAAGAAAAAGATACAATCACACACATAGAAGTAATAGGACAAATATTAATTTCACTCAACGAGATTGGTCTAACATTAATAACCTAAGGATGGATCGATCCATCATGATCAAACCAGCCAACAAGAGGGGTGCACTTGTAATCATGGACCGTACATACTATATTAAAGAAATAGAAACACAGCTTAGGGACAATAGGAACTATTTACCCATTCCACAGGATCCGACACACACTCTGAAGCGAACATTAGATACACTGAATAAGTGGGCTTTATCCCAAGGAATTATTTTGGAGGGAGAGTATAAGTATATGAATGTAAAGTATCCAAAGTTTCCAGTTTTTTATACTCTCCTCAAAATTCATATAAATCCACTATTCCCCCCCAGTTAGGCCCATTGTGAGCGGGACAGGCTCTATATTGCAACAACCAGCTGAAATTTTGGACAAATTCCTTATTAAATATGTATCCTCACAAAAGTCCTATATTAAGGACACTACGTCATTCCTTAAACTATTGGATAACATCCAAGTACCAGAAGGGGATTTCTGGTTTGTGACAATGGATGTCCAATCCCTATATACCTCAATAGACCATCAGAGAGGGTTAGATGCCGTAAACTGGACACTAGATAGGGACCCGAACCTATCACAGCAAAGATATACTAGGAAGTACATAATTGAACTCCTGAGATTTATACTTACTGAAAATTATTTCCTATTTGGGGATAATTATTATAAACAAATTAAGGGCACAGCTATGGGCTCTAATGTCACTCCAACATACGCCAATATCTATATGAATCATATGGAAGAGACGTGCATCTACAACCATCCCCTCTACACCAAGTGTTTGGTGTGGAGACGTTATATTGATGATGTGTTTGTGTGTTGGAGCGGCACTAGGGCCCAACTACAGGATTTCTTTGACTCGCTGAATGAACAAGACCCTAATATTAAGTTTACTATGGACTATGACAAGGTGACAGTCCCATTCTTAGATGTCCAAGTGTGTAGACTAGATGACCGATTATATAGTGATCTTTATATTAAACCAACTGACCGGAACAATTTACTTATGTACGACAGTTACCATCCCACACACTTAAAGAAGGGTTTACCATATAGTCAGTTGCTTAGGGTCAGAAGAATAATTTCACAAGAAGAGAAAGTGATGACAGGATTGGACTTCATATCACAGAAATTTATGGAAAGGGGTTACCCTGCACAAACCATACAAACACAGAGGGAAAGGGTTCAGAATCTGAAACGTCAAGACATTCTATATGGTCCAGCTAAAGAGAGTAGGATGGACAGAATAGCATTTATATCTCCATATACCCCGATCAACAGAGATATACGCAGAATTATTATGAAACATTGGCAACTTTTTGCTGGGGATACACAATTGCCCTTGGAATTTCAGAATTCACCACTCTTTTCATATCAAAGGGCACCTAATCTTAGAGATTTATTAGTTAAATAAGACATCGGCAGTTCATTTTTTTCTGAGCCCAAAAAGGGTATGTTCCCTTGTCTAGGTTGCTCACACTGTAGCAGTGTGATCAAGGGAGAACATTTTGTTCATCCCCGATCCGGTAAAACATTTCCAGTCAATGGTTTCTATACATGCAATTACGACTTTGTAGTGTATATCCTGAAGTGCCCTTGTGGATATGTATATGTGGGGGAGACCATCAGACCCGTCAAAGAGCGGATAGGGGAGCACAAGAGGAGTATCACGGCAGCTCTATCAACGAGCTACTAGTGAGGCTCCGGTGGCTAGACACTTCAAGATACAGGGCCACGGAGTTAATCAATTAAGATTTCAAGTTATCGATAGAGTACCTCCCCTGAGGAGAGGTGGTGATAGACAGAAACTCCTTCTACAGAAGGAAACCAAGTGGATTAGTATCCTGGAGACACTGTCCCCCTCAGGGCTCAATGAGGACTATGATTTAAAACACTTCTTGTGAACTTAATGTTCCTATGTTTAGTTGTCTATTTAGACTAACTACTATGGGCTGATTTGTACCTTGTGCTCTCTACAGTGCTCCCGTTAGACCAACATTGGTCCGATCCTCTTTCCCGGCAACAGTTTGACCTGTATAGGTCCGCTACCTGGCAAAAGTTTTCCAGGGTTCCTCACATTGAGTATCCCGGGACATTTGGGGACACTGCACGACTGGTGAGTTTCTATCTTAACCAGGCTAGCGGTATTCCCGAGCGTGACTCGTGGTTAATTTTCGCTGCCAGAAGCGGTAACCCCGAGTCACGCTCGGGGTAGATAACAGAGCTGGCAGCTTCCAGCCCCCGGAGGTAAGATGTACTTACCTCCGCCGCGATCCGCTTCGGGAGGACGGCCTCACAGCCCAGGCAGCCCTCCCACGGCAAATCAGGCCCCCGGGGGCCATGTGATCGCTCTCAAAGAGCGATCACATGGCCCTCTATAGCTGGCTGTGGATCTGCCAGCAGGGGGACTGTTTGAAATATCAGACAGTCCCCCTGCTGGTGGGAAGTATAAAAAATAAATAAAAGACAAGTGTAAAAATAAATTAAATATATTTTTATATATATATAATATGTATATATATATTATATATATAATAGATGTACATATATATTATATATAAATACGTATAATTAAAATAATAAATAAATAAAATAATAAAATAAATAAATAAAATATTGAAACAAAATTTTATATAAATTATATATGCATATGTAATTTCATTCTAACTGTATTTTGTTATTAATATATATATATATCGGTAACAAAATACACTTAGAATGACATTCTATATATATCTATATATATATATATATATATAAAATACAAATAACCGCAAATATATATATAGATAAATACATATAATTACATAAAAGATTACATTAGTATACACGTAGAATTTAAATACCTATAAATGCATATATATTAAAATTCTACATGTATATTTAAATAATCTTTTAACGTAATTATGTGATTTGATTAATTAAAATTTGATTGACATGCCTGACAACACAGGGAGAAAGTGCAGAGAATTTAATTTGCAAGCACTATATTTGACCCTGTAACTCTCCAAGACACCATAAAACCTGTACATAGTGGGTACTGTTTTACTCGGGAGACTTCGCTGAACTCAAATATTCGTGTTTCAAACTGGTAAATTGTATTACAACGATGATATTTTAAGTAAAAGTGAAGTTTTTTGCATTTTTTACAAGCGAACTGCACTTTTATGGTCTATATTACTGTTGTAATATGTTTTACTGTTTTAAAACACTAATATTTGTGTTTAGTGAAGTCTCCCGAGAATAACAGTACCCCCCATGTACAGGTTTTATGGTGTTTTGGAAAGTTAGAGAGTCACATATAAGGCTTGCATTTCATTTTTTTCACATTGAAATTTGCCAGATTGGTTATGTTGCCTTTGAGAGCGTATGGTAGCCCAGGAATGTGAATTACCCCCATGATGGCATACCATTTGCAAAAGTAGTATATTATTGCAAGTGGGCAAGTAAATAATTATTGCAAGTGGGGTATGTCCAGTCTTTCTTAGTAGCCACTTAGCCACAAACACTGGCCAAATATTCGTTTTTTGCTTTTTTCACACAAAAACAAATATGAACGCTAACTTTGGCCAGTGTTTGTGACTAAGTGGCTACTAAAAAAGACTAAACATACCCCACTTTCAATACCTTGGCTTGTCTACTTTTTCAAATGGTATGCCATTATGGGGGTAATTCTCATTCCTGGGCTACCACACCGTCTCAAAGGTAACATTACCAATCTGGCAAATTTCAATTTGAAAATGGAATGTTCTATATTTGACCCTGTAACTTTCCAAAACAACATAAAACCTGTTAATGGGGGGTACTGTTGTACTCGTGAGACATCGCTGATTACAAATATGTGCATTTTTTTGCAGTAAAACCTAACAGTATTATGACATTCACAGTTAAAATGTCAGACGGAAATGCAAATTTAAAAATAAATCTTATTTTCTCAATTTTTTTTTACTTTTATTCATAATAAATGATGTTCCATATATGAATAGTTAATGATAGATTAAAGCCCTGTTTCTCCTGAACAAAATTATATATAATAAGTGTGGGTGCATATAATTTGAAAGAGGGGAACTACGGGTGAACAGACATATAGCGCAAATTCCAGTTTTTGTTTACGTTTTGTTTTGATCAGAACGTGCACTATTGACTCCGTCCTGAAGGGGTTAACTTCTCCTTGCGATCCAGCGATGTCCCCGCGCTGTGATTGCCGGTGAGAGCCCCGGCGGATGCCTCCATCTGACTTCCTGGTTCCATCTCTGTGAGCCGCAGAGGCTCATGGGGGCGGAACTGGGCGGGTAATTCAAATGCAAAAAAAGGGTACCGCTTTTGGTACAAAATTCCTGACATAATCATACCGCCAGGGAGGTTAATGATGGTTTTTTGTGTTTGTATTTTTTGATAATTTGGGTTATAATTTTTCTAGAATATCATTAATTTATATAACAGTATAGCCCTTTTTTCATTTTTCATTTTTTATTTTTTATGTAACCCTTGAAACTCGGCTACAGGTGAGCAACCAGTGACTACCATCAATTTTCTACGTTTTTTTTTACTCTAATTTGAACTTACACAATATAGAGTTATAACTACAGTGGACATTTGTGTATTCCCAGGGTTAGTCTTTTTGGGACACACTCGATTTTTGATAATATGTTTTGTACCATTTATGGTGAATGGTGATTCACTCATAAATCATGAATTAATGCGCATCATGGGATATTACCTTTTTTAGTGCCACACATTACAGTAGGCAGCTCCTTCAAACCCTGTTATTACCTTTTTTCATCCCATTAGGTTTTAGGCTAACCAGTTGTATATAGAACCTCTAGTCACAGCAAGGACTTGGTTAGTTTGTGAAGTTCAAGATCATATTTTTCCTATATAAGGTTATCTGGAGTTCTAACATATATTCTAATTATGAGCAGTTCCCTCCTTTTTATTTTTATTTTTATTTTCTTTTTCTTTTTATTTATATAATCTTTATATTTCTTATTGCCTATTTTCTCTCTTCAGTGAAGTCTCCAAATTAATTCTAATCAATACCTAGATAATATCAGTTTTTTGTATATTATGAATGAAAATTGTGTCGAGTGTAGTACTGTTGTTAGATATAACAGTGTTGATAAAGTTTATTTTAATGATGTCATTACGCATGACGTTCCGATATAGGATCACGTCATGACGCTAACACGGAAGTGGACTATTTTGCCGACAGGACTGGTATTTATACACAGGGGTTTCTATCTTGTGCTAAGGGGCCATTGAAGGGACAGTTCGTCCTGAGCGCGCAGCCCGACGATAACTTATATACTACGCAGGATGTCAACGAGACCATCTTAACGGAGACACAGTGTGATATGCTTATTGGATACACATGTCCAGCAACCAAGAGAGAATTCATTTGGTGCACTTCTCGGCTTCTATGAACAAGTGTTGTTACTCTCTACACATTTGAGAACCATTTCACCGTTTACAGCTATTGCATAAACTTATAATTTAAACCTTCATTTGGTTTAACCAAATCTCTGTATTATATATATAGTGAACTTTCAAAGGACTAGTAATTTTTCTTTTGTTTCTTTTTTTTTTTTCCTTTTACCTTTTTTCATTTTTTCCTCATTTTCTAATTTTTGGCAATTTTTGTACATACTTATATATTATTTTTTTCATCATTTTTTTTCAATTTTGTATATATACCTTTTTCAAATGAGAATCACCAAGGAATGGCTCCATCTGAACATTTATTAACTTATACACAGTATATATGTTGTATCTAATTAATGTATATAATTGTACATAGCCTAGGATGTGTATATATATATATATATATATATATATATATATATATATATATATATATGAGCATTTTGTACCATAGATGAATTATCTAGGAGTTTATTATTTATTTCTATCTGTATACCATACATGTAGTGACTATTATATGAGTGATTTACCTATTATGATGAACTAGTAAATTATGAAGGAAATCATCAGAATATAATAGAGTTTATATGTTGTTGATGAATTAATTTAGACAACTAGTGTATAATAAATCAATTTCACTTTTTTTGCATATCAAAAAAAGACTCTCTTATTATTTTTTCATGCATACGGTTATGCATATGAGTGCGGTATTTAATTGATGTTTGTATATATTATTGAGGTCCTTGATGGGGAATACCTCTAACACCTGCACCGCCCAGTCATTGAGTGCCAACACAATTAATAATTTTAAAACATCCTCTACACCTGGGGCCATCCCTTCAAGCTGCTGGCACTCAAGGAGAGCCGATCCAGAGTTCTACAACCAGGAGACGATCCAACCACCTTTCTCCAAGACCTCGGCGTACATGTGCCTGCAGGAATCACCCTGCCATTAACCGCAGATGCCATCTTGCCAATGCTCCTGAGAGAATGGTACACAGCTGGAGAGTGAGGATCCATCGACCAGGTACTCTATTCTATTCTATTACTGGGTCACATGGCTAGGTCCCTGGTCTGAATCTAAGGGGCAAGAGGACATTTGGGGTGAGGGACGGGGGTAATGGACCGGAGGGGACTTTCCACCTATATAGAAGGCATTTACAGCGTTAGACCACCCGCAGCCAAGATCACTGTGGCCCTGCACATAGCCACCCCTCACAATGGCCATTGGGACAACGTTATAGGTTTGTTATAGGACAAAATAAGCAAAAAAACAAAAAATATCAAACAAAAAAAAACAAAGCAAAAAATAAATAAAAAAACGTCCATACGAAAGCACATACGAAAAGAGTTGTTTAAAGATACCCAAAACATGAGGGGTACCTAGAGGCCTTTTAGTGCAGTTGGGCCAGACACTGCTTGGGGCAAGGTGGGATGGGAAAGGGGGAATATATCTGGACCACTCCAGCGATTGGACTCAACAAGATGCTACATCTCCCCAGCCCGGTTAACCTCCAATATGATTTTGTATATGATTATTCCAAAGATTGTGGTCTACTTTGCATTTGTTACCTATTGTTATATGTATCCATCTGGGCCCTGGGGGAGCTCAGAGCTTGGTGGAGACCCTATATAACCCCATTGGAGGCCTATTTGGGAGATGGCTTTGGGGCGATGGGGGGAGACCCATCTAGTTCTTGCCATTAGCCTTTAGATATACACAAGAGGCCCCGAGCTGGAGCGCCCAAATTACCATTTGCTTCAACGTAGCAACACGAACACATGACACGCTACTGTCAAGGGCATGCATTGGCGCGCTAAGACACCGTACTCGGGAGGGTGGGCGATATTACGACTTCAATTCATCTCCCGGCTTCCCCCATTGTCCATCTACCCAGATTGAGATGATTAACACTTTACTTTTAGACATGGATGTACAAAGCTACTTTTAATACAACTATGAGTTGTGTTAAACACACGCATCAAACTACCACAATACACACATTCAGGAGATGCTCCCAGAGGCAATAGAATCAGTATTAGAGGGACAGTTCTAACTATGGGACAACCACCAAATCGTCATTGTGGTGGACCGCCAATAAATCCCCAAATATTACAGCTCCAAAAATACTGAAAGTAAATATCGCCAGTATCACATATCCCCTCACACATGAGCCGAGGCTTAATGCTGGGAGTAGAACTGTTTAATGCAGACATAGTCACAGCATTTATACATACAGTAAACTCCTCTCCTGTGCCTAATAGATAATTGGGTCAGGAACTGTACAAACTCAATTATCTGCAGGTACAGAAAGCCATAACAAGTATCGCCAAAATCCATAGAAACCCTTCAAAAGTCACATCCTCGGATAGTCCTGATCTGAGTTATATTATTATATCCAAAAATCATTCCGATAGGTACGGTAGTTTTGAATTGCCATTACGGGAAAGTTTTGATCAGCCTGCCACGAGGTTGAAGCCCAAAATAGTTCCAAGGAAATCATGGCAAGGACCGGTCTCCGTTCGCGGGATTTTGTATGAAAACCACATAGCTTATATGAAATCTTTCAAGTGTAGAATGCTCCCCTCATTTGGTAGTTTATATCTCCCGAACGCCGTTCGTATAGGTGGTCGGGAGCTTGAACGAGCAGCAGGTTTATTTTCACTGGCGTTCGAGGGAGTGCCTGGCTGAAATCAGTTCCAGGCACTCAACAACTAAGTCAACAACCAAGTGCTTTTTTATTGCGAGAAACATGAATTTTTAAACAGTCCATTTACGGGAACTAGAACGCAGTTGATAAAAAGGAATATTCATAAAAAGGAATATACACAAAAAAAGGAAGAAAAGATAAGGCAGTGCATCCTAGGCAAAAACATATTTTTCACATTGGTTGAGGTGTGCGGGAACCAATATTTGGATAGGCCTATAAAAAGAGGGCAAAAGTTTAATAGTTTAGAACTTATTACATGTTGACATTACATAACCAATACTTAAATATTTATCAACATTATAACCATACCTGAAAGAGAAACAGTTTGTTAATGGTAGATACTGTATAACACTGGCTGACACTTATTAAGCCAAGTGGCGAAACGATTAAGCTAAATTGGTGACTTGGGAATCCAGCTAGTTGCCAAGTGGCGATGAAAGGCTCTACCTATATAATTTGGCCCGTGGGGTAGGTTTGCCACTGAGTGTTGGGGCGGGGTGTTGGCCTCTCAGTGAGAGCTAAAGAGATATATTATAAGTTGGACTTTTGACTGATGAGGCCCTAACTGCTTCGCCAAGAGGGCGGAGAAGTGAGGCAGTAACTATGATTTGGCCCGAGTGGTGAAATACCTTTGCTGAGTTCGCCTCACGGGAATGGCACAAGAGGCCAAAAACTACCTTTGGCCATCTAGGGTACCCTAACAGCCAGACCAAGCTAATTATAGCATTCTGTAGAGCAAATGGTTGTTGTACGTAGGGAAGTATTATCGTAAAAGCAAATCACTTGCTTGATGATAGAAAATGTGAAATAAGAAATAAGTCACAAGTGACATGATTAAATAGATGTATACCTGGATAATAAATGAAAGTTAATAGTAATAAGTGAACATGTAATAAAGGGTAAATGAATACTTGTACAGTGATTAAATTAACCAAAACCTCAGAATTACCTCAGAGAACTTGTGTTCACAATTACTAACATTGAACAATTGTTTATCAACAGTCTGTGCCAGAAAAGTAGATAAAAAAAGTACCATGAGTTCAGAAAACCAGATTACTCTAGTGACAACAGTTGTCAACCTAACTGAAGTAAATTGAAGAGCATAATAAAGACACAGTTGACCATATCTGACAATCGTCTCCAGATATGCAATGACCGGGAAGAAGTAGACATGGAAAGACTTTACATAAGGATATGACTTTAGGTAACTCGATATAACATGAAGCCTAGCAAGAATAGAATCACTGACTGAATTATGTATGCGAAAGAACAGCCTGAGAATTTAAAAAACAATCACATAAAAAGAGACCTAAGATTCTTGGGAGTGTTCTGAGAAAGGGCTGGGAAGAACATACGTGGGCCTACCAAGGCCGTGTGTAATATTAAAATGTAGAATAGAAGATTTGTAATTTTTTATTATTATAAACATATTTAAGTGCCCTACTGATGTGTGGTAACAGTCCTAGTGGTTGTCCCAGAGGGCCGTGTGTAACGTATGGAGTGAAGGGTTAGTGATGGCTGTGTGTAGAGGTACAGTAGCTGAAGGCAGAGATTGCCTAAAGTAAGTCATGAGCTGCAGGAAGAAGAAATAACGCTGAAAAAGGGTAACGGATGTATGGAGTGAACAATTTAGGTATGTTTAGAATGGCATTAGGGATGTCCTGGCATAGACATGTGCAAATGTAGAGGTAGGAAGAGTAGTCAGACTGAAAGGTGGCAACATGGAATGTGGTGGAGGGCCATCTATAAGACCGATGTCAAATGATGACGAGTATGTCATCGACACTAAATATATTTTATAGTGTCATGAAGGAGGTGACTAAACACCTATTACTTACAAATACTGTGCAAGATCGAAGCGGCCCAATATTAGAAGTAAGGAGAAAATGTATAGGAAGAGTAAAGCTGGAGAAAAGGTCCTGAGAGGCAGGATACAGAAAACAAAAAGAAAAAAGGTGATTTGCGCACACAGAAATAAAGATATTACCTTGAACATACAATTCCTCAGGTGTGTACACTACAGGTTGATGGTACAAAAACCATCGTAAGAAGAATATATCTTCAAACTCACACTTTGTAGAGCCTTTTTCAAAGTTGGCTCTAAACTTATAGCGCTCGTCGTCTCAACCTTGAGATGTATATTAGGAGTACATCAAGTATGCCCACAGGAACTTGGAACTGGTAAGACTTCAGCACACTCCAAAATCCAAATGAAGTAGGTATAAAAGGTTTTATTAAACAATATGTAAAATAAAAGAATGTATATATATACAAATAAAATCCAAAAACACAGCACAACTCGTTTCAACCTTTTAGTAGGTCTTTCTCAAGCCAACTTTGAAAAAGGCTCTACAAAGTGTGAGTTTGAAGATATATTCTTCTCACGATATTTGTTATATACAGGTTACACTATGTGTATTTTATCTATTTGTATATAGTTTTTTGTACCATCAACCTGTATTGTACACACCTGAGGAATTGTATGTGCAAGGTAATATCTTTATTTCTGTGTGCGCAAATCACCTTTTTTCTTTTTATTTTATAACTTTTGAGAGTGTAAACGGTGACATTACACTTGGGTCATTTTAGCTGCACCAGTTTGTAGTAAAGATTAGCGCCATTTTGTCCTTTTTCTGTTTTATATATTAGGATACAGAAAACAAGCTGTATAAGGGGAATAGATATAAGCAATGAAGAAATTAAGGATACTGATATCATGGTATAGGAGTTGTGTAATATCTGTGTAAGGTTAGGTCTATAGGAATGGTAGGAAGATTAGTTAGGCTAGAAGGGTAATAGCAAAGTAATTAGTGTAAGCCATCTAAGGTCAAAGCCAAAGGACACTCTTCGGCTTCACCAACGCCGAAGATTATGTAGTGTCCTGATGTAGGTGACTTGATAAATAATACTTGTTATTACTGTGACAATAATAAAGTTACACAATGCTTAGAATAAGGGATTAATTTACTAGTGAGTGTAGACGGCCGAGATAGTGCCATATATGCTGGTTGATCTAGGCCTAGAGAGACTAAGTGATGTAATGAAATGTTGTTAGAAGGATTAGTATATATGAAAGGTGGGTATGTCATAATGCCGCTCAGAGAGGGCCATAAGATGGGAATGTAATGAAGGCCTAGTATGGCCACATGTGAAGGCTTAGGACCTGAAACAAGACCAGTATAATCATATTTACTTACAACTTTAGCTATGTACACAGTTTTAATCTGAGACCTATGAAGGAGATAATGAAACTACCCAAATAGATGCAGGTGTATCGAAGTGCTTAATGTGAGGTAAAGATCTGGTAGGTGATGATGGAATTACAGTTACTCAGGGAGAATGCGTAATGAGGGCCTGGAGATGCGTTCTTGATAACATGTAGCATAATGGGGTAGTATGCAACCCCTGTGAGACAGATGTAATGGAAAATACTCAAAAGAGTTTCTGCAAGGTTGGTAGCCCACTGCCAGGCATATGAACAAACATGACAATTCTTAGTGAGGACTACGTGTAGGAAACATTTATATAAACCGGCGGGGTTGGGGAGGCCCGATTGGGTCTAGCGTTACAGGGTGGCTGCGTGATATGTGTTGGGATTAATGCAGGTTACAGGTAGATGCAAAACTGAAAAAGGTTGTGTAGCTGTGGAACATTTGTATAGTACTGAGACATGTTGATGATGAGACGGGAGAGTCACTAATAAATATCAAGTGTATGAAATGTTGAACAGAATAGAGACCATTGATCCAAATAATCGTGGTGTCTGCAGACCAACTCATATCGGGAACTGAGGCCCATGCCTCTAAAATGCAACAGTGGACGAAATGTTTTTGTGGCTTTGATGACCATATACCATACAAAAGAGTTTAATGAGATATAAGACAAACGGTTACTTACATACTTATGGAACTCTTAGGAGGATGATAAATACTTATGATTTGCCTGGAAAATTAAGGTTGACAGCAACAGCACATGCTAGAATAATCATAGAATAACAGTGATATTAGCATAACATTCGGACAACACTAGGAAAATTCTGAATGTTATCCATTACGCAAGTCAGCATACGTACCCCTTCGCTCTGCTTGCCCTAGCAGAGAAAGCCTTTGACCGCATTGGCTGGAGGTATTTGAAGAAGGTTATGGGCTTCTTTGGCATCGGGGGCACCTTCAAGGATTACACCATGGCATTATATGGGGATCTGCAAGCCAAAGTGTTGGGTCCTATGTTTCAGTCAGACTGGTTTCCAATTCGGAATGGAACTAGGCAGGGTTGTCCTTTAGTCCCACTACTGTATGTCAATTTTTTGTCACACACATAGCAATTTAAGAATACATGTACGGAGAACTTTATGGGTTACTGCCAAACAACACCCAAATATGTGTTCAGCAACATCTCCTGAGTACAGTGATACCACCCATGTATAGGTGTGTTGGGTTCTCTAGGGGCTAAAAGACCTTATTTGGAGGGTGTGCATTCCAGTTTTCCAACTTGGAATTTTAACAGCTGGTCCTCACGCACCCATGTCCTATTTGGGACATTTTTGAAGCCGGACAATGTAATTTACTCCTATCAAACCATATTTTTGAAATGTAGACACCCTAGGGTATTTCAAATGGTGGTATTTTAACACTTTCCATCTACTAATTCTACCACCAGTCTTTGTCAAACTTTTGGGTAGTCATTATTTTGTGTTATTTTTCACACACATTGTACTTTAGGCATGGATTCACAGCTCCTGTTAGGTGTTACTGCCAAAGTACACCACAATACGTGTTCAGCAACATCTCCCTAGTACAGTGATACAACCCAAGCATATGTGTGTCTGGTTCTCTGGGGGCTAAAAGACCTTATTTGGAGGGTGTGCATTCCAGTTTTCCAACTTGGAAATTTCACAGCTGGTCATCACGCAGCCATGTCCTATTTGGGACATTTCTGAAGCCGGCTAATGTAATTTACCTCCATATTATTGTATTGATCTATATGCATTTTTAAGTCTGTTTTGTTTATTTAGTCTTTATATTTCATTATGCTTTGTGTGGAGAGGATTGCTGGTGTGCTCTAGGTGTATGGGGCTTTACCGTATGTAAATATCAGACTTTAAGTATGTCCAATAGCAATTGAAGGGGCGATTGAGTTTTGCCCTTAAATATAACCCATTGACTAATGATCGACACTCACCTAAGATCCTGACGAAGCCGGAAGGTGAAACGTGTAGATGCATGACACACTGATGTCACGCTGTGGGGAGAGCTTCAATCCCGAGATTTACCATAGTTTAAACTGAAACAGCTAAAACAAAAATTGCCAACTGCCGATCAAGTAGGAGAAAGGTCAATAAGGATTTCCTGGGTTCCAGTGTCAACTGCTACACCAGCCAACAAGGATTTCCCGGGTTCCAGTGTTAACTGTGAAGATCCTGTTCCACTTGATGATAACAAACTGGCTTTTGTGAGTACCGGTGTTTTTAAACAGCAGATGCTCACTTATTTGCATATTTTAAGCAGCTTTACATCTATTATTTTTAACTTATGTATTAATACATTTTGTAATAGTTACAATACTATTTACGTTTTAAATTACTAATTTGTTATGCAGACTATTCACATGGAATTCTACCTGAGCAACCATTGGTTAGTTTAAGTATATATATATATATATATATATATATATATATATATATATATATATATTTATTTTATTTCTGCACAAAAATTATACACAGATTGGGTTGGTAATTGCTCTATTTTTTGCACTCCACCGATATTCCAATTTTTAACTTAAGTACTAAAGATGTTTGCCAGAAAGGGGTTGATTATTGTTTTTTAAATTCTTTATTTTGGGGTTCACAATCCATTTAATATAGTGCTGATTGTGATACATTGGTACAAACATTTGAAGCATATACTTCAGATCGTACATTAGAAGTACATGCAGTGGTTCGTTATTCAGAAGCATACAGTTTTGTATTTATAAGAGTTTTGGGTTGTTACATTTTGTTTATATAGTACAGAAAGTAAATTTAAATATAAAAGCAAACAATCAACCAACCGGTACCTGTAGTCTAATAGCCTATTAGTGTTGCCTTGGTTATTATATAATTAGTGTTCACCTTGATTAAGCTGTATTGGAGCTGCCTTTACATCTGTATAGATATAAAAAAAAAGTAGAATTATGTGCTTAGTGAGTAAAGAAGTCATAGTGATGATATGGCAACAATTATATGGGACCAGTATCAAGAAGTTAAAATTTTGTAACTTGCTCCACGATACCGGGAGGACGGGGTCAGCTCTCTTGATCATACCAACAGGGTTGGGGAGGTAGGGTCCATATTTCCTATCATAATGCATCTAATTGCTTATTCTCGTTACTGTTCCCATAGCTCCTAAACTTTAGTAAAGGGAGAATAATATGTTGAATAATTTTGAGACTGAAGAAGTCATTATAAGTTGCATTTTCACTTGATTTTGCAGAAACCACTTGAAGCTTTTTCTGTGTTGAGCAATTCCAATTGCTTTTGTTTGATTAGGGGCCTTCATTGATTCTTGCACCAGAACCCTGTGGTTTATAGCTATTGCAAATTTTAATTTGTTAATTTCACCAGTCAGAATCTTTGTTTTACACAGAACCCCGGACCTTAAATTCTTGAATGCATTATTTAGCCTGTATTTCTCTGAATGGACTATTCAATAAATAAATATTTGAAACAATTACTGACATCAAAAATAAATGTATTTCCAATCTTTCCACCATTTGATGCAGGATATTTTCTTTAAATTTCATGAAAATTAGAGAAATCAAAATATATAATACCATGCAAAACACTTCATAAATTAATAAAATAAAAATATTATATACCAGCAAGATGCTGATAGAAAATACAGCTGGAATTAATTAAATTGCTTCTTAAAACAAAGAAGAAGATATAGCCACTTAAAGCATGGAATGCCCTCCTCAAAGATCACATTTCAATATTGTTGAAAGCTGCATAAGAAAAATTCAACCAAAGAATGAAATATTTAGTTCTTTGGTCACTTAGTAAAAAAACAAAAACAATACAGAATCCCCATATTACAAATTCCCAAATGATTGAATGGGTCTTTGACTGCATGTCATTTGGAGCCGTTCATTAATTCAATAATTGTGCATGCACAGTCAGGGACATATTAGCCGCGAGGCAAACAAGGCATTTGCCTTGTGCGGCACTTTCCAGGGATCGGCAAAAAAGCCGCCACCAAATGCCCAGGGCAAATGTCTTGTTAGCCTTGCGGCTAACAGTCCAGGCAGGCGGGAAGGCAGTCAGGTAGGCGGCGCTGGCGAGGGAGCACTTCCCCCTGAGCTCTCTGCTCAGCTCCCTCGCGCGACGCCCACAGAGTGATGCTGGGAGCCAGAATATGATGTCATCTTCCGGCTCCCAGCATCACTCTGCGGGCGGCGCGCGAGGGAGCTGAGCAGAGAGCTCAGGGGAAGTGCTCCCTCGCCAGTGCCGCCTGCCCGACAGCCCAGCAGCCACTGGACCCCCAGGGAAAGGGAGAAACCCCCCCACCAGCATTCCCAAAGGTAAGGAGGCTGGAGGGGGTTAAATAAAAAAAACACAAGTAAGTGTGTTAGTGTGTGTGTGTGTGTGTGTTCAAGTGTGTGTGTGTTAGTGTATGTGTGTGTGTTAGTGTGTGTGTGAGTGTGTGTGTGTGTGTGTTAGTGTATGTGTGTGTGTTAGTGTGTGTGTGTGTTAGAGTGTGTGTGTGTGTGTGTTAGTGTATGTGTGTGTGTTAGTGTGTGAGTGTGTGTGTTAGTGAGTGAGTGAGTGTGTGTGTGTCTGTTAGTGAGTGTGTGTGTGTGTGTTAGTGAGTGAGTGTGTTTTAGTGTGGGTGTGGGTGTTAGTAAGTGTTTGCGTGTGTGTGTGTTAGTGAGTGAGTGTGTGTTAGTGTGTGTGTGTGTGTGGGTCTGTTAGTGAGTGTGTGTGTTAGTGAGTGAGTGTGTGTGTTAGTGAGTGTCTGTTAGTGTGTGTGTGTGTGTGTGTTAGTGAGTGAGTGTGTGTTAGTGTGTGTGTCTGTTAGTGAGTGTCTGTTAGTGAGTGTTAGTGAGTGTGTGTGTGTGCATGTGAGTGAGTGTGTGTGTTAGTGTGTGTGTGTGGGCAGCACAAAACCAGGATACACCACTGTGCACAGTGCTTCAGCCAATGAAAGTGTAGTCGCATTGGTGGAACTACCACAGTCGCAGGGGTCGCAGCTGCGACCAGGCCCATCACTCCTGGGGGCCCAGCCACCCTGCGGACCTGTCAAACATGGTGCCCACCAACATGTGTTGCGGCCCCAGGAGGTGCGTTATAACCGCCGGGGCCACAAGTAAAAGGCCCATCGGGTGGTCCATGCTGTTAGGGCCACCTGATGGTTATAGATTTCCAGGGGGAAGGTCAGCACTTCGGTGCTTTAACAGCACGACCTGGCCCCCTTTGATAAGGTCAGAGGCTGTGAGGAATTGACAGCCCTGGTCACTTCCTCTCAGCAACAAACAGGAGCCGCGCAGGAGGAAGGAGAGGAGGGAGTCGGAGTGGGAACGCTGACTCCCATCAGGCTGAGCCACCACTGGACCCCAGGGAAGTCCCCCTTCTGTATCTAAAAGGTAGTAAACAGGAGGGTGACAAAAATATTTTGAATATGTGTGTGCTTGCTTGTATGTATGTGTCTGTGTCTGTATGAACGTTTCTCTGTATGTGTCTCTATGTATGTGTGTGTATGTGTGTCTGTATGTATGTGTGTGTGTCTGTCTGTGTGTCTCTCTGTCTGTGTGTGTATGTGTGTTTGTATGTACGTGTATGTGTGTGTGTTTGTATGTATATGCCTGTATGTATGTATGTGTGTCTGTATGTCTGTGTGTGTGTCTGTCTGTGTGTCTATGTATGTATGTGTGTCTGTGTATGTTTGTGTTTGTATGTATGTGTGTGTCTGTATATATGTGTGTGTGTGTATGTGTGTATGTATGTGTGTGTCTCTGTATATGTGTGTGTGTGTCTATGTGTGTATCTGAATGTGTGGGGGGACACCGTATGTGAGTGTAGACATATGGGGGTGTGGCGGGGGGTAGACATATGGGGGTTCCCAGGGCAATTTTCAAACCAGGGCCCCGTGGTTTCTAGTTACGCCTCTGTGTAGCAGTTATGTCTATTGAACATTTTTGACCAATCCTGTGACTAACATCACTGAGCAATAATCACAGAGTGCTATTTTATATTGATTGAGTGTTTCATCTGTTCATCAATGCCAAGTTAATGCAAGGTTAGACCAATATTGAACTTTAAAGGATTGTCTTTGAAAATCTGAAAATAGAACTGTCTGTCAGTTTTTAATTTCCAGTTACTGGAACACTGAGACAGTGTAGTAGCAGCATTATGTTTGTTGTTGGATTGTATTATATTTACTTACACTGTGTCACTGATTCTTAGCACTAAGACTAATTGAGGTAGCTGGTGCTTGTTAGAGAGAGACTTAATCTTATCCATTTTAACCACTGGATATATTCCAACTTTTTGTTTGCTATTTTTTTTATTTGTTTCTGTTATGATTTTTAACCGTAGAAGATGCCAGGAAGGTAGTGGCAGTTTATGGAAGAGGAGCTTAGCACAGTAAAGCAAAAAAATGTTCAAGTATTAAACATTTTCTTTTAACAAAAGTTATTTTCTTTCTATTAAAAAAATTTTTTTCAGTTAATTCAGTGCACCTACATTTTGTAATTGTGTCTTTTGTCAAGCATTTTCCATTACAATTAATAAAACATTAACTGTAAGTGAAACTGGTCCCTCAAAACCACATGCCATCTAGATCTGCAATTTCTTGTTGCAGGAGGCAGAACTATGGGTTAGTGAACTAAGCAGAAATAACCTCTAAAAGAAATGTCTGACATTATGCTTGCATGCCTGTATTACATTATAAATGGGGGAAAGCAAAGTGTTAGTGCCAGTATGAAAGTTGTAGAGGAGGGTCAGTCAACAGCACTTGTGTCTCCACTATCACCCTCAGATCCACCAAAAAAGGGTTTGAAAAAATGTAAATAGACTTAAAGCATGAGGATGAATTAGATTATCAAGAGGAAAAAGAGAAACATCAAAAGTCTATCGCTATGATTCCATCTACAGAAAAACAAAAAAGAAGGATGGTAGCAGTAATAGCAGCAGCACTACTAGTTTGACAGAGGCAGAAGTTACACCCCCTACATAATGTCCCATAACCAGTGTCACTCTCATTAGCAGCGCTACTAGTAGCAATACAGAAGCTAGTGGTACAACCCATTGCAGTTTATTACCATGCCTGGAGTACCGCAGTCCCTTAGAAGTATTAAAAATGAAATTCCAAAGGCTTCACAGAATAGTGCAAATCACTATCAAGGAGAAAGGCGAGTACTTTCTCTGACACAGGGTCAGAGAAAGTCAGGCATAGGAACAATACACAAGACAAAGTAGTGCCTACTTTGTTTAATGTTTTAAAGAAGACTTTATCAATAATGAAGAAAAGAAGAACAGATTCTGACAGAGGAAGAGAAGAGGAAACAATAGGAGAAAGATACGTTTGGTGTGACAGTGCCACTTTAAAAGAGATGGGTGAGGGGGAAATAGACAGCTCTTCAGTCGACCTTTGAAAATTGTGGTGTGGATATATAAGAGGTATGTCACAACAGCTATCAAATAGGGTCGATGAGCCAGTGTATTGCTGCTGGGGGAATGTATTTTGCCATAGTAGAATGGGAGTCCTTGATACGAACTACAGCTCCCAATTGCCACCTGACTTCCTGAACAAATATTTAGCAGGAAAGTAGTAACGTTTAATTGAGGAGCTGTTTAATTGCACTTCACCACAGACATAGGAATTGCCCTGGAATGCAGCAAGCTGTCTTTTACCAAATTGCGCATTGGTGTCAGCATTCCTTGAGCAGTAGCAGTCACATCAGGTGAAATGACCATGGATTTATGTCCAAAGTCTAAAAAACTAAGAAGAATCCATGAGTATTCTTTCTTTGTTTTTCAACTTTTATTGTGCAAATCCTTGTAGAGTGGGCTTGCTTGGATCCAGTATCGATTTTTTTTTATATATAACATTCGGGTGGTTTCATTTAGTATATATATATTTTGATATCCAAAGTCTGTTGCTGCTGGTCTGTGTGAATATACCCGTTTAGTGGTTGTTGTGAGTAGTGCAGGGCTGCTTGTGCCTTGCTCTGTAAAGCACAGCAGTATTTGTATTACAATTTTGCAGGGACCTCATATTAGAAAAGTAACGGCTACCTCTCTCCACCGTCTTACATCCAAAGTCTACTTCTACCTTTGTTCTAAGTGTCCCCCCCTTATTAGTATTTAGGGCCCCCACCCACTGCTCAGGGGTGGGGGCCAGGGGGGAGGGCAATAGGTCCCCCCATCATTTTACTTTAGGGTCCCCACCCGCCGCTCAGGGGTGGGGGCCGTGGGGGGCACTATTTTATTTTTTTTTAAAACAGTGAGCAGTCACAGGCTGCTCACTGTTTACTAGACATGCCCCTACTCGCGGTATAGCGAGTAGGGGCAAAATGTACTAATACTAAGTAATTTTTACTTAGTATTAGTAAATTTGGCTGAAAGACCAATTTAGGTCTTTCAGCCTTTTGGTAGATAACTCCCTAATACCGTGGGAATTAGGGAGTTATCTACCAAGCGGCTGCAAGAGAAGTCCCGAGGTGCCGAAGTCCCGAAATTCCGAAATGCCGAAGTTCCGAAATTCCGAACTGTTGAAGTGCCGAAGTTGCTGAATTTCCGAAGTGTCGAAGTGCTGAAGTGCCAAAGTTGCCGAAGTTCCAAAGTCTTGAAGTCCCGAATTGCGAAAATCCCGAATTTTGGAATGCCGAACCGAACCAAAAATTTTCCCTATGCACATGCCTAATGTTCGCGGCCATTTCATAACACTCTTTCACGCCATCTTGTGGGCATTCCTGATGTGTGTTGTGGGGCGGTTCGTTTTGGCTCTTCACCGTGATGGCGACCCAGCTGTTCGGTGGTGTATTCTTGCATTCTTTTGTCCAAGACCTCTCTATATTATAGGAGTACACCTCTCTCATACAAAATATCCATTTGCTTTCTTTTGCAGATTCACAAATTAAAAAACAAGTATCTTATCTTCAGGATAATTCATTTATTCGTTATTCTGTGTTCTATATCCTGTTTAAGTCCACCACTGCCTCTTTGTAAATAGTTGGTCTGCATATATAATATATATATATATATGTATATATATATATATATATACACTGCGTGCAGAATTATTAGGCAAATTAGTATTTTGACCACATCATCATCTTTATGCATGTTGTCTTACTCCAAGCTGTATAGGCTCGAAAGCCTACTACCAATTAAGCATATTAGGTGATGTGCATCTCTGTAATGAGAAGGGGTGTGGTCTAATGACATCAACACCCTATATCAGGTGTGCATAATTATTAGGCAACCTCCTTTCCTTTGGCAAAATGGGTCAAAAGAAGGACTTGACAGGCTCAGAAAAGTCAAAAATAGTGAGATATCTTGCAGAGGGATGCAGCACTCTTAAAATTGCAAAGCTTCTGAAGCGTGATCATCGAACAATCAAGCGTTTCATTCAAAATAGTCAACAGGGTCGCAAGAAGCGTGTGGAGAAACCAAGGCGCAAAATAACTGCCCATGAACTGAGAAAAGTCAAGCGTGCAGCTGCCAAGATGCCACTTGCCACCAGTTTGGCCATATTTCAGAGCTGCAACATCACTGGAGTGCCCGAAAGCACAAGGTGTGCAATACTCAGAGACATGGCCAAGGTAAGAAAGGCTGAAAGACGACCACCACTGAACAAGACACACAAGCTGAAACGTCAAGACTGGGCCAAGAAATATCTCAAGAATGATTTTTCTAAGGTTTTATGGACTGATGAAATGAGAGTGAGTCTTGATGGGCCAGATGGATGGATTGGTAAAGGGCAGAGAGCTCCAGTCCGACTCAGACGCCAGCAAGGTGGAGGTGGAGTACTGGTTTGGGCTGGTATCATCAAAGATGAGCTTGTGGGGCCTTTTCGGGTTGAGGATGGAGTCAAGCTCAACTCCCAGTTTCTGGAAGACACCTTCTTCAAGCAGTGGTACAGGAAGAAGTCTGCATCCTTCAAGAAAAACATGATTTTCATGCAGGACAATGCTCCATCACACGCGTCCAAGTACTCCACAGCGTGGCTGGCAAGAAAGGGTATAAAAGAAGAAAATCTAATGACATGGCCTCCTAGTTCACCTGATCTGAACCCCATTGAGAACCTGTGGTCCATCATTAAATGTGAGATTTACAAGGAGGGAAAACAGTACACCTCTCTGAACAGTTTCTGGGAGGCTGTGGTTGCTTCTGCACGCAATGTTGATGGTGAACAGATCAAAACACTGACAGAATCCATGGATGGAAGGCTTTTGAGTGTCCTTGCAAAGAAAGGTGGCTATATTGGTCACTGATTTGTTTTTGTTTTGTTTTTGAATGTCAGAAATGTATATTTGTGAATGTTGAGATGTTATATTGGTTTCACTGGTAAAAATAAATAATTGAAATGGGTATATATTTGTTTTTTGTTAAGTTGCCTAATAATTATGCACAGTAATAGTCACCTGCACACACAGATATCCCCCTAAAATAGCTAAAACTAAAAACAAACTAAAAACTACTTCCAAAAATATTCAGCTTTGATATTAATGAGTTTTTTGGGTTCATTGAGAACATGGTTGTTGTTCAATAATAAAATTAATCCTCAAAAATACAACTTGCCTAATAATTCTGCACTCCCTGTATATATATATATATATATATATATATATTTTTTAAAGATATATATATTTTTTTTATAGTGGTGACCCCACTGTTACTGTTATCCGTTTCTACCATTATGTCTGATTTGCCCGAACCAGCAGTCTCTGCTGAACTCAAGGCATGGCTGTACAATGCCATCGCTAACTCCATACCCAAGGGTTTAGCGGCTTTCTGTGAGCAGACAGTGCCAGTCCCTACAGAGATTATTACTCAATTGTCAGACTCTGAGGAATCTAAAGGTTTAGACCGTGATGAAACCCCTCGCAAACGCCCTTGGAAGGGTGATAGCGCTACCGCCGGTAAAGGCAAAGCGCCTGCCAAAACCCCAAGAGTTTCCCATTCTAAACCCAGGGGAGCTGTCTCCCAACATGATTTTGATCCACTTGAGGGTTCAACCTCTAACTATCATCTTCAGGTGGTAGATGAATACTGTGCAGGATACTCGAATGAGGATCTTACTCCTCATAAAACTTCCCAAGATCTTTCCTCATCTAGATTTGCTAACGAGTCCTCCCTCATGCCACAAGAGGAATTCCACTTGGAGACTGACCTAATGCCTGACGCTAGTTCAGATGATACCCTGTTAGAGGCCGCTGGCTGCCCCTTATTTGACCCTATAGGTATCAGGCATCCTAGATCTGCCGAATGGACACCTCCGGAGCACATTGCAAACTACTGTAGAATGTGGCTCCATTGACCTTTAGAGGTGAGAGCCAAATCAAGGACAGAATGCCCACGACCCATCATCCCAGACGAAGTGGTAATTACACCCGAATTTGAACCCTTTCTTGTTACTTTTCTGACCAAGTCAGGGAAAGACTCCCGTAAAGGTTTAGAACAAGGCCTGAAGGCCACTCAGGATAAACTTATGGATGTTGCAGGCGCGCTCATCCAGATTTTTATTATCGCAGATGAGGTTTTGACAGGTGGCACTTTTGACGCACATATGGTGCGAGAGTGGGCACAAAGGGCTTTATGCCTGTTAGGCAATGCCAGTGTGGCATCTCGACGGAACGGTGGAAGGCCGTCCTTTATAAAACTGATGCCAAGCTTGCCGAATTGGGCATTGAAGAACTTGGTCCTGAGGCTCAAGGGGTGTTATTTGGAGACAAGTTCATAAAAGAACTGAGTAAACATGTCTCCGTTTTTACTACGCTAACCAAAGAGCAGTCCTCCCTTGGGAGAGCTGGTCGCTACAGAGGCTGAGCGACTGGCAGAGCAGCCTTTATGGGCTACAGGGCAATACCCGATTCCACCACAGGCAGTTTTTCCCCTCTCGTGGAGCTATCCGAGGACGTGGATCTGCTTCTCTCTGCGGTCGCACTGCTACAGGTAATGGACCCTCCTTTTTCTCATATACCTATTGCAGGCCGGTTAACCCTTTTTTCCCCAACAGTGGTCTTAACTCATTCGGGATTCTTGGATCCTTTAGACTGTGTCTGGTTTCCACCTGGACTTCACAGACGATCCAATACAAAATTTTCCTCCTATCCCGATCAAGATGTCACTGACAGATAGTTAACTCTACGGATCGAACTCAACAAACTATTCACCAAGGTTGCTATCAAAAGAGTTTTTGGCCCACATGTCTTCATAAGCAACATGTTTTTGGTCAAGAAAAAAATCAGGAGACTTGCGACCTGTTATCAATCTGAGAGATCTGAACAGGTTCATCACATACCGTCACTTCAAAATGGAGGGAATCCATTTGTTATGAGACCTACTCTGCGAGGGAGATTGGTTCTCCTGCTTCGATCTAAAGGATGCATACCTCACGGTATCGGTAACACCAGCCCATCGCAGCCTCCTTCAGTTTTGTTGGGAACAGGAACTATGGCAATTCACCTGCCTCCCCTTCGGCCAATCTTCTGCACTCTTTTTTTTTTTTTTTTTTTTCCTTTTTTTTTTTTAATAGTATAAATTCTTTTATTTAATTTCTTACACACGTACATTTAACACTAGGACTACATAAGTCCAATACTGTTTTAACATATTTAACACATTTACATAATACAACATACAAAAAACAAAATACAAACACAATACAATGTTATCTGCCGGGTCAGGCATTGAGAGAGGATATATCTTTAACTCATGGATCTAATTATTTCTGAGCTCAGGTAAGTCCCAATATGATTTATAGCCGATTTTCAATTTTGTTAAACCACCTTTGCCATAGATCTCTTCTTTTGGGGGCATTCAAATATGGGATGCTCAGATCTCTCTCCATCATTGTCTGAAGACGGATTTGGTCCTTAATCATATCCCAATTGACCGTTTGGTTTGATTTCCAATTCCGTGCCAAGACAATTTTGAATGCGATAAAACAGTGAATAATAAAACATCTATTACTATAGACCATCTTTGCCCAGTGCATGTGTAGCAAGACTATCTCGGGTTTCATTTCTAACTCTATTCCGGTTATATCTTTTATGAATCTTAGCATTCTCTTTATAGAGCTCTGAATTTTTGAACAACTCCACCAGATATGGATAAATGAGCCTACTTCTTTATCACATCTCCAACATTTAGAAGATACCCCTGGGTACATCTGGGACAGCTTACTAGGGACTAGATACCATCTATAGATGACCTTATAGTAAGATTCTAATAGATTTAAGCATTGGACCTGTCGACGGGTAATATTTATAGCTTTACACCACTCATCATGATCTAAAGGGCATTTCAGATCATTTTCCCATTTAGTTTTCTGAGGGAAGCTAACCACTTCATTAATGTTTCTTATAGCTTCTATTGCTTTAGCTAGGACTTTTGGTACAGTCTGATTTGAAAAAATATTTTTTATCATCATAGACGCTTTTCCAAGTTCTTTGCTAAGATGTTTCTGCAGGAAATATTTAAGTCTCAGGTACGTAAATACTTCTCGCTGGGACAGATTAAATTTCTGTAAAATAATATCAAAAGACAATATGTTAACTGCACCTAATATCTGCGAGACTTTATATATTCCCTGGGTTCGCCAGCTATCTAGAGAGATGTCCCTCATATTAACTTCTATTGTCCTCAGGTTTGCTGTATCCAAAATTGCATTTCTGCACCCTGGTGCTTTACCAAACTAATGAAACCAGTAAAGGCATTACTGCTCTCCCAGGGAATCTGGTCCATTGTATATCTGGACGATATCCTCCTCATGGCGCAGGTGTAGGGTCTTTAGAGACCAAAAGACTCTACACCTTCATACTTTCATGACCTCCGCTTTGATACAGAACCTTGGCTTTGTGATCAATCTCCAGAAATCATCTCTCACTCCGTCTCAGACGGTGCAATTACTGGGATTCCAGATAGATTCTGTTCAGGCAGTCCTACAACTTCCTACAACCAAAATAAAATCCATCAAAAAGGACATTCAGAGCTTGCTGGTATCACCATACCTCTGCCTGCAGGATCTAGCCTGCATCATCGGCTTACTCTCTGCTTCAATACAGGCAATATTCCCTGCCCCGTCACACTACCGAGCACTACAGTGCCTGAAAACACTTTACATCACTTTACATCAGTCGACATCCTACGATCAGCAGATCACGCTCACAGACGAAGTCTGGCTAGAACTCCACCGGTGGCTACATCATAATGAAGCTTGGAACGGGAGAGCCATCTTCGGATCCCAACCCGATTTCCTTCTGGAGTCAGATGCAAGCCTTCCCGGATGGGGCGCAACTTGCTCAGACCATTCTACCAGATGACTCTGGTCCCATTCGGAACGACCACTTCATATCAATTAGAGGTTCCTTCGCAATCCGCAGTTTCGCCAAGGATGTCTACAATTGTTCCTTGGTTCTGAAGATGGGCAATTTGTCAATTTGTCATTCATGTGAATCATCTAGGAGGTTCCAAATCAAAGATGCTTTCAAAACCGGACAAAATAATTGTATCGGTTCTATCTAGACAGGAATATCTCCCTTCAGGCGGAATATCTACCAGGATCAGACAACCTCGTCGCAGACTGGTTTTCTCTACCTGGAGAGATTCCAGCAATTGGCAACTGGACCTGCAGATCTTTCAGCGTCTGCAGATGTGTTGGGGACCATTCAACCTGGATCTGTTTGCATCTTGCCTTAACCGTCAGACGGACGCATTTTTCAGTTGGCTGCCAGATCCAGCGTGTCTTGCAGTCGATGCCTTCTTACAGACGTGTCCGACGTCCAGAGCATATGCATTCCCTCCATTCTCCATGATCCCACGCACACTACATTATCTCAAAATTTAAGGTGTGAAGATAACTCTTGTGACTCCCATATGGTGAGCCAAACCATGGTACCCCTACCTTCTGGAAATGTCAGTGGATTGTCCCCTGCTTCTACCCACCTCCTGCAATCTCCTCAGGGACCCGGCATGCAACTTTCACCTGTGGGCACTTCAGGATCATCTCCGACTAGTGGCTTGAACCGTTTCAGAGGATCCTGTAATGTCTCAGGCCTTTCGGCTACTGCTCAGGGTCTCCTTTGGGACTCATGGGGCCCAGGAACTAGACGCTCTTACATCTCCGCATGACGTCACTGGAGTTGCTGGTGTTTGGAAAGGGACATTGATCCCTTTTCAACGTCTCTAACTAATATTATCAATTTCTTGTTGTTTCTTTTTGATCAGGGCAAATCCTACCGGTCTATTAACGTGTTTCGATCTGCTATTTCTGCAGCTCACGTCCCTACTGAAAATTCTTCAGGAGGCAAACACCCTTCTGTGTGTAGACTCTTGCGTGATATCCGCATTGCTAGGCCTCCGGCTCCTAAATATTGGCTAATTTGGCTGACAGTTGGCGTAGAGAGAACGCCTTGTTGTCTGGCCAAGATTCTAAGAATGCTAGCATGATGGCCACATTCCAGAATTCTGGGATGTGGCCCTCATGCTAGCATTCTTAGAATCTTGGCCAGACAACGAGGCGCTCTCTCTGCACCAACTGTCAGCCAAATTAGCACTTCGTCTCTGTTTGGTCTCCTTCCGGAGAGTCTCCGACATCAGTGCTTTTGACTTTCATTCCCTCGATTTCACTCCAGAGGGGGTGCACTTTCACATCACTAGGCGCACCAAGCCCAATTAATCTACGGTGAGTTACCCTTATTTTCCGGAGAAACCCCTCCTCTGTGTAGCCCGTTGCGTAAGACACTACATCTCTTTCACTACCCCTCTTAGAGCACCTACTGGAACCCTCATTGTGTCTTATGTGTCCTGCCCTACTGTTGCTCGGTGGATTAAATGGCTTCTACCTCTAGCTGGCATTGATGCATCTTTTGGGGCTCACTAGGTTAGAGGTGCTGCCGCCTCTTCCGTATTTATGGCTGGAGGCTCCCTGGCGGAGATTTTGTCCTCCGCTGATTTTTATAGAGAGTCTACTTTCCATACTTTTTATTTTAGGCAATCTCCACGTTTCTCTATCCATGCTACCTATGCGTTAAAACAGCAAATATGAAGCCTCCTGTCTTGCCATAAAATTCAGGATTATTCTAACATTTAGTGACCGAATAATCTAAATTTTATTTTAAAGACAGGAGGCGAATATTTTCCAACCCTGAAATTCTTTTACCCACCCTTCTAGGTAAGTATCTCTTAGTGCCTCCATCTCTAACTAGGTAGCTAGTGTTCTTTTGGCTTGTTATCTTTATCTAACCTTTACTTGTCAGTTGATTTATAACTTTGTGTTTCTTGCGTTCAATTTGAACATTAGTTTCATTGCATTTTAATTTGGTTTTCTCTTGCCCAAGAGATCATACTTTCACGATGTTTCTCTTTCCTTCTAGTGTAAAGATCTTTTGTCATCCCTGTTTAGAGTTTTCCCCGCGGGTTGAGCACTGTTTTCCTCCTACTTGATCTTACATGGTTATCGACACATCGTTCTCCTGTTCTTCGTTTACATGGTTGACTCTACGGCTGTTCGGCTACATCAAGAAAGAATAGTTGGGAGGAGCCTGATGGCAGTTTATATTACTATAATGCGTGCTGATTGGTTAAACTTTTTACACTGATTGTTAACTATTTCTTTGCTGCTGGGAGTTACAGTAAAGAAAGATAAGCAAAGATTCGCCTCCAGTCTTTAATAACATTTAGATTATTTGGTCACTAAATGTTAGAATCCCGAATTTGATTGAACCATTTTAATCATGCACAGTTGTAATAGTGCTTACAGTTAAAGGGACACTATAAGCACCCAGACCACTTCAGCTAATTGAAGTGGTCTGTGTGCAGTGTCCCTATTGCCCTTAGTGTGTTTAACATTGCAGTTCCAGAGAAACTGCAATGTTTACAATGCAGCACTAAGTGTGTCTTCAATGGTTGTCTCCCAGACAGCCACTGGAGGTGCTTCCTGCATCCAAATAGACTCGCTGTGTCAGATTTCTCCTCATAGGAAAGCATTGATTCATTGCTTTGCTATGGGGAGGTCTAATGGGGAGGTCTAATGCGCTCATGGCATTTGCTGCACATGTGCATTATCGCCCGCTCATTGAGGGACGGAGGAAGAGGCAGAGCCGTGACCCAGTGCCAAGGGACATCGGTGCTGGATCAGGTAAGCAAATAAAGAGTTTTTAACTCTTTATCTACTGACCGGGGTTAGCGTGAGGGAGGAGGAGGCAGAGGGAGCTACAGTGCCTGGAACACAGCTTTGTATTCCTGGCACTTAAAGTATCCCTTTAACCCCTTAAGGACCAAACTTCTGGAATAAAAGGGAATCATGACATGTCACACATGTCATGTGTCCTTAAGGGGTTAAACTTTATATCAGTAAAAGTGAATATAAATATATTTGCGGAAACATGTAATTCTATAACTGTGTTCAGAAAATTGTTACTATGTTCAAGCAGCTTAAAACCAATATGCTAAATCATCAAGTATTACATAATTTTTACATAGTTTTGCTTTTGATGACCTTTGTATGAAGGTTACTTTCATTTTCCCAGAATTTGACAATGATTAGCTTTTCCGAGTGACTTTAACAGCTGTGTTGTTTTTTTATCCTTTCATTATTACTGTGACATTAAGCCACACTGCAAAGCCACACAAGCCACACTGCAAAGCAAAGCTGTTTAACCCTTTTCACGATTTGAGGACATTCCATGTTGTTTTAAAAATGCAATCTTTAACACCATTAGAACTGCAAGGAACCAGTCAAAATCAGTTGCGCATACAGCCCTTTAAATCCGTTTAAATCGAGTATTCGTGCCCAGCTATTGTGACTCTCAGCATGCCCTTAAACAGAGGGAGACTGAAAATACCATGATATAGTCTGCCTGTATGCTTATTTGCCAACAGTGATTGGTGCTGGACTGACAGCTATTCAGCAACAATCACTGTGTCAGCAGCAGGGACAGCAAGCAGTATGTGCAGCGTGAGAGAAAGATCTCCCTATCATGCAGCAATAACGCCACAGAGAGCACTCAGAGAGCACTCTGTACTGCGCAAGCTGGAAAAAGTGCTGTAAACTAATGTCAGTGCTGACCTCAGTAGAAGGAAACCATCTGAGTTAGGGTTAGGGGTACTGTTACGGTTATTATTAGACTTAGATTTTGTGTTAGGGTAAGGTTAGTGTTCATACTTGGTTTGCTCAAATTTTGGCGCGAGAGAGAGAGACAGTGTAAAACAATATGTGTCAATCAACATAACAGGCAAAGTATATGTTTTATATATGAGCAGATTTCTTGCCACTGCACTTAAGATTTAGACCAGGGGTGTCAAGCTCACTTTTTCTGGGGAACAGAATTTACCAACAAGAGATAGAAATTAAGGACCGACTATAGAAAACTATATTGTTTTTGTTCATGGGATGATACATGCTGAATGCTCATATTGTCAGGCCATAAACACATATATACACTTTCAACTTACATACATGTACATGCTGAACTCTCATGTTATTATTGTTTTGTTATTTATATAGTGCAAGCAAATTCCGTAGCGCTGTACAATGGGTGGACTTACAGACACGTAATTGTAACCAGACAAGTGGACGCACAGGAACAGAGGGGTTGAGGGCCTTGCTCAATGAGTTTACATGCTAGAGGGAGTTGGGTATAGTGACACAAAGGTTATAAGTAGAGGTAACGAAATAGGTTGCTAGAAAAGTAAATGAGAACTTAGTTGGTTATTTTTGACAGTTACAGGAGAGGAGTCATAGGGGGGAATGAAAATCTGCTAACAGTTTAATGTATATGCTTTCCTGCAGAAGTGTGTTTTCAAAATGTTTTTGAAGGAGTGGAGACTGGGTGAAAGTATAAATGAGTTCCACAGAAAAGGTGCAGCCTTGGAGAAGTCTTGGAGTTGAGCATTAGATGTAGGAGTACGGACAGAGGATAGACGTAGGTCTTAAGCAGAGCGCAGGGGCCTCAACGGGACATTCTTGTGTATTAGGGAGGATAGGCAGGTTGGAGCAGCATTATGTAGGGTCTTGTAAGAAAGCACCAGAATCTTAAATTGAGCCCTATATCTAACTGGAAGCCAATGTAGGGACTGTCAGGATTACTAATTGATCCTGCAAGCAGAACTGCATCACACGTAGGACTAAGGATAAGGTCTAACCGGACCTTAGAATGGCCAGACTTAACATATCCAAGAATAGTCTGAATACTTGCTGAAGTCAGGGATAGAGAATCAAACACAGTGATGAGGAAAAGCCAAAAGTCAAGGATACCAGAAATCAGGGAAGTCAAAACGAAGTCAAATACCAAAAGATCAGGAACGCACTCTCAGATTACCATCAGGCAGAAACCACGACAGGGCAATGAGAGAATGAAAAAATAAGTTTAAATAACCCTCCTGTTATTCTGATTGGCTGTAATCGGCCATTGACCCCAAAACGTGGGGTCAAAGATGGCATAGATCCGCAGCGGCCGGCGTCCCTAGACATTCTGGGATTATCAGGTATCTGGGCTCACTGTTGTAAATGGACACAACTATTCCTGTCAGGACGGTAAATACCATTAATCACTTTACCATAAGTGGATGAATTTGTTACAGGGACTGACATAGGGGGAGGCGTAGGAGGTGCGGGCGCACAGGAAAATGAGCCTCACCGCCACATTCGTTATAGATTGCAGTGGTGCAATCTGGGAACACGTAAGACCACTGAGAAGGGTAGTCAAGGTTAGAATGAACAACGGCATGGACCAGCACCTTAGTCGCGTCTGGTGTTAAATAGGGGCGGATGCTAGCTATGTTTTTGAGATGGAAGTGGCGGGATTTGGAGATCGACTGGACATGAGGTGTGAAGGAGAGGTCGGAGTCAAAGAGAACACCTAAGCAGCAAGCCTGCAAGGTAGAGATGATGGTGGCGCCGTTGACTTGGAGGGAGACAGACACGGGAATAGCAACACTTGAGGGAGGAAAGACCAGAAGTTCTGTTTTGGACAGGTTGAGTTTAAGGAAGTGAGAGGCAGTCAGAGACACAAGTCAAGATGGGTGAAGAGAGATCAGGAAAGGTCAGGTAGATTTGCGTGTCATCTGCATATAAATGATAATGGAAGCCAAAGGAGCTGATGAGTTTACCAAGGGATGGAGAACAGTAGGGGACCAAGGACAGACCCTTGGGGAACGCCAACAGAGAGGGGTTGGGGAGAAGAGGCAGATATATTGGAAGGAGAGGGAAATAGGTTTCAAAGTTTGAGGCGGACAGGGTTGTAGGAGGAGGGGGAGCAACAGGGAGAAGGAGAGCATTAAAATGTATGTAAGGTACAGTGTGCTTATGAGGGTGTTGAAGTAATTTACTTTTGCAGACGAAAGAGCAACTGTGTAGGAGCGCAGCATAAATTAATAGTGGAGGAAGTCAGGTGCAGAGTGAGACTCCAACAGCGTTCAGCAGTTCTGAGATATCGGGTCAGCTTGGTGTGTGAGGGTTGTAATTGGGAGTGCTGGGAGAGGTAGGAGGAACACCAGGAGAGAGCAGTATCTCGTAGACCGAGATAACGGAGAATGAGAAGAAGCTGTAAATTATCAACAGTGTCAAAAGCAGCAGAAAGATCAAGGAGAATTAGGATAGAGTAATGGCCGCGAGATTTATCAGCGATTAAATCGTTGGATACTTTGGTCACAGCTGTTTCAACAGAGTGACGAGTGTGGAATCCAGACTGAAGCATGTCATGTTCTTTGTGCACACAGACTGCATTCACATATTGTCTTTGCACATGCATATATACTGCATTCACACGTCCTCCGTGCACAGAGATAAATGCTGCATTCTTAAATTTTTAGCTGACAAAAACAAAGAAACGGAAATTGTGCCAACATCACTTTTACTATGGTCAGTCATCAGAACATGGCATATTATCTGCTGATTTTTGCCTCACACTTACTTGTTAGCTGAAACCTGAGAGAGACTTGAAGTGGAGGTCAATGCCATGTAAACACTTTGCAAAAACAGATCATATTTGCTAGTAACCTAGAAAATGTTGTTCCATACTTACCAGCATTGATGTCAGAGAATGGAAGCCGGGCACTGTAGTGCCTTAAGATTGTAGCATAAACACCAAGGCTTGGTTGGGGGAGGGAGTACAGGAGTACATGTCTAAAGATGCTGCTTCATGGTAATGTTGTCCACCACCAAAAGCAAATAATAATTTAATTTTTCTAGAACCAAAATATTCCCATCCTCAGAAGCATAAACTGACACTTTTAGAGCTTCTTAATTTAAAATGCCAAAAAAAGGATTTCAAGGTGCCTCAAAAGAAAGAGAAAGAAAAACATATGCAAATATTCTATGGTTAATATAAAGACAAGAAAGATAATCATAAAGATGAAATAGGAACCAATTTTATGGAAATGGAGATATTCAAGTAGTAAGTGGTAAAATATGATTCTGTATTTAAGGTACAGCATATCACAAATTTAGTACAATAACTTTATGCGACAGTAATTGGGAAGAAATAAATATAAAACATAAATGTCTGAAATAAACAAGTAAAATAAAAGGAAGGCTGATCAGAAATCAGCTATTTAGTAAATGTATTTCTACAATTTGGCAGATGCAGATATAAGGAACTTACAAATGTGTTAAGAAAATAATTAAAATTTCATGTAATTTGGAAACCTCTTGGAGTAATAACTAATGGACAATTACTTGTAGTATGAGGTTCATTCACTAATCTTTGAATTGGGTTTTTCAGCTTGTTCTGCTATTTTTCATGTGAAATTTTAAATACACTGCAATACCGGTGCTGGCCAGTAGGTGGAGACAGGGATAGGAAGCTACATCTTATCCCAACTTCTCTCTCCTGACTGAATCCGCAGGGGAGCAGCACATGCAGCCAGCAACTCCCAAAGTGCAGAGACAGCCTACAGATCAGGCAAGTGAGGCATGGGGGGAGAGAGAGCCTATAGATCAGGGAAGTAAGGCATATGGGAGGCAGCCTATAGATCAGGGAAGTGAGGCATAGGGGGCAGCCTATAGATCAGGGAAGTGAGGCATGGGGGGAGCCTATAGATCAGGGAAACGAGGCATAGGGGCAGCCTATAGATCAGGGAAATGAGGCATAGGGGCAGCCTATAGATCAGGGAAGTGAGGCATAGGGGGGCAGCCTATAGATATGGGAAGTGAGGCATGGGTAGGGAGGACAGCTAGTAGATTAGGGAAGAGAGGCATTGGGGGCAGCCTATAGATCAGGGAAGTTGGGCATGGGGGGCAGCCTATAGATCAGTAAAGTGAGGGATGGGGCAGCCTATAGATCAGGGAAGTAAGAGATGGGGGGATCCACCTACAGATCAGGTAAGTTAAAGATGGGGGGATCCACCTACAGATCAGGTAAGTGAGGGATGGGCAGGGAGACAGCCTATAGATCAGGTAAGTGAGGGATGGGGGGCAGCCTATAGATCAGAGAAGTGAGAGATGGGGGGATCCACCTACAGATCAGGTAACTGAGATATGGGGGACAGGCTATAGATCAGGTAAGTGAGGGATGGGGGAGGCAGCCTATAGATCAGGTAAGTAAAGGATGGGGGAGACAGCCTACAGGAAGGGTCAGCAAAGAGCAGGAAGGTAAAGTAAGAGAAGGAGCAGAAAGGAGCAGAAAGGAGAAGGAACAGAAATAAGCAGGAACTCAAGGAGCAGAAAGGGGCAGCAAGGAGCTGGAAGGGACAGCAAGAAGCACAAAAGGTAAAGTAGGAGAACGAGCACAAAGGAACAGAAATCAAGGAGAAGGAAGGGTCAGCAAGGAGAAGGAAGGGTCAGAAAGAAGCAGGAAAGGTCAGCAAGGAGCTGGAAGATAAATCAGCACAAATGTAAAGTAGAAGGAGTAGAAAGGGTCAGCAAGGAGTTGGAAAGGGCAGCAAGGAGCAGGAAGGGACAGACGGAGCATAAGGGTGAAGTAGGAGAAGGAACATAAATGAACAGAAAGGAACATCAAGGAGCAGAAAGGGTCAGCAATGAGATGGAAGGGGCAGAATGCACACAAATGTAAAGTAGGAGAAGGAGCAGAAATTAGCAGGAAGGGTCAGCAAGGAGCGGGAAGGGTCTGCAAGGGGCAGGAAGGGTCTGCAAGGGGCAGCAAGGAGCAGCAAGGGTCTGCAAGGAGAAGGAAGGGTCTGCAAAGAGCAGAAAGGGACAGAAGGAGCACAAAGGTAAAGTAGGAGAAGGAACAGAAAGGGATCAGAAAGAGAAAGGAGCAGAAGGGGGAGCAAAATAAGCAGAAAGCAACAGAAAGGTAAAGGAGCAGAAGGAGCCAAGGAGGAGAGAAGACAGTGTCAGAAGAAAAATAAGACTGTGTCAAATGAAGGAGAAGAAAAGGAGATTGGAGCAGGAAGGACAAGTGAAGTAAACCCTCCACTTTATTCTGGACACCACATCATAAGGCTTTGATACCTGGACCTGGCAGGGAAACTTTGGACCTTCTCATTTCCCCAGGTAAAAAACAAAATATCAGTGTTAACGTGTTCACTATTATTTACTGAATGTCAGGAAACACAGAGTGCCGCTGAGTAAGGGTGTCGCTGATTGGCTAGAGCGGTCAGCTGGCACTCTAAGCCAATCACTAGCTCTCCATTCATAAAAAAGTTAAACATTTTTATGAACCGGGAACTAGCGATTGGCTTAGAGCGTCAACTGACCACTCTAGCCAATCTGCAGCACCCAAGCCTGACGTCAATCTGCACTTCATGACGCTCCATTTCAGAAGCCTGGAAATATGGAGCTGGAGGAAGTCTTTGGGGTTAAACCATTTGAGAGAGGTTTAACCCCTTAAAGGAAAGAGAGCGCACAGGGTCCTCCTGGCATCATAGCATTTTCATTTAGATGAAGTTGATATGGTGACCAGAATGTTCCTTTAAAGCGGCACAGTCATGCCAAACGTACCTTTCTTTAAGCGATTCCTCTTCTCTCTCTCTCTCTCAGGATCTGTTCTTCATTCCTTCCTGTCTGCTGTAGTTTTCTTTAAAACAAAAGACAAAGTAGGGACTATTTGTCTTATGGAGGTTTCCTACGCCTGACCATCTCTGACCAGCGGAGGAGCAAAGTGTGCTTAATTTCCGGTGGTCAGAGAAATTTTCCCATAATTCTTGCCTTTCCTCCCGCGATGCTTCCTTTCATTTTTCCCAAATGTCCAGTTATTTAGACAGAACGCCGGCGAAACTGACGAATTGCGTCCTAACAGAATGAGAACAATCCGATCCTATTCGTGCCGCGGCTGCATCTTGCAGCCGCTTAGTAGATTACTCCCTAATTCCCACAGTAAAAATTACTTAGTATTAGTAAATTCTGCCCCCTACTCGCTATACTGCGAGTAGGGGCATGTCTATTAAACAGTGAGCAGCCTGTGGCTGCTCAGTGTTAAAAAAAAAAGGAGAAAGACCCCTAGTGTCCCCCTTCCCGTGCCGCGTGAGTGGGGGGCTATTAAACTGAAGGGGGAACCTAGAGCCCCACCCCATGGGGACCCTAAATGAGCCCCTACCCCTGAGCATCGGGTGGGGGCCCTAAAAACAATTAGGGGGCCTATTGTCCTCTCCCCAGCCCCCACCCCTGAGTGGCAGGTGGGGGCCATAAATAACAATAAGGGGGGGAACCTATTGTCCTCCCCCTGGCACACACCCCTGAGTGGCGGGTGGGGGCCATAAACCTAATCATGGGGGTGGACCTATTGCCCTGCCCCCGGCCCCCACCCCTGAGCGGCAGGTGGAGGCCATAAATAACAATAAGGGGGGAACATATTGTCCTCTCCCCCAGCCCCCACCACTGAGCAGCGGGTTGGGGCCCTAAATGAAATGGTCCCCTCACCAAAGTGATTAGGGGTCTCTGAGCCCCTAGTCACCCCCCCCCACCCAAAACAAAAAATATTAAACCCCTACCTACCCCAGATGCTAAACAGATGCTAAAAAAATTAATCCATGTTCACCTGGCGAGGGCACGGAGCAGACTGAGCTCCGCAGGGCGGGGAAAGGCTTATAAAGCCTTCCCACGCCTTGCAATTTGACTGAGAACACTCTGGTTGGCTTGGAATTCAACCAATCAGAGTGCTAGTCATTTTACACAGCGTGGGAAAGTTCTTTGGAAATTTCCCTTGCTGTGTAAAATTACACAGAGCACTCTGATTGGTTGGCTTGAAATCCTACCAATCAGAGTGCTCTCTGTCATTTTACACAGTGTGGGACAATTCCAAAGAACTTTCCCACGCTGTGTAAAATGACACAGAGCACTCATATTGGTTGGCTTAAAATCCTACCAGAGTGCTCTGTGTAATTTTACACAGCGTGGGAAAAATCCACAGAACTTTCCCACGCTGTGTAAAATGACACAGAGCACTCTGATTGGTTGGCTTGAAATCCAACCAGAGTGCTTTTATTAGCCCCTCACTATTTTTAGGGTGAGGGGGTAGGTAAGAGTTTAATAACTTTTGTTTTGGGTGGGGAGGTGACTAGGGGCTTGGGGACTCCTAGTCACCTTGGGGGGGGGGACAATGTCATGTAGGGCCCCCACCCGCAGCACAGGGTTGGGGGCTGGGGGGAGGACAATAGGCCCCCCCCTTATTGTTATTTATAGCCCCCACCCACCCCTCAGGGGTGGGGGCCGGGGGGAGGACAATAGGTCCCCCCTCATTGTTTTTAGGGCCCCTATCCACCGCTCAAGAATTAAGTTTGAACACCAACCTATTGTGTGGAACCGTATCAAACTACAAAATCCAAGTAGATCACATCCACGGCAACACCTTGATCTATACTTCTAGTTACTTCTTTGTAGAATGCAATTTAGTTTGACATGACCTATGTTTCATAAAACCGTGCTGATTTATGCTGATAACAATGTTCTTCTCAATGAATTTCTGAATATTATCCCTTATAACCTTTCAAATACTTTCCCAGCCACAGATGTTAAGCTCAAAGGTCTATAATTTTCAGGCAAAATTCCTGAAAGAAAATAATCTTGAAAGAATAAAACAGAGGTTACATTTTTTCCACACTTGGTTCCTTACGTACTCGTGGGTGAATACCGTCAGTCACAATTGTTCTGCAAGTTTTTTGCAGCAATCATTTGTATATTTCATACCATATGTTCTTTAATATATAGTGAAGAAAAATAGTTATTTAAAATTTCTGCCTTTTCCTGATCTTCATTAACTAACACCCCCATCCCAGTTTTCAGTGTGCCTACACATTAATGTTTTAGTTTTTTTAGAATTAAAAAATGCTTTGGGGCTGGTTTTGCTCTTTTTGGGCTATTACTTCCTCATTTTGTAGTTTAGCGAATCCAATCTCCTATTTACATGCATTATTGGGTCCTTTACATCTTTTATAGGATACCTTTAATATGTCCAATTTAAGTGCTTTAAATGCCCTTTTCTTATTTTTTTTTCCTAATGAGTAGCCTTTATTTGTATTTTTCATTCGTTTGAATATTTAAACATTTGAGCCTTCTATTTTTGAGATCCGTTGTTTATATTAATTGTTTAGGTTGGTAATTCTCTGCACTCTGCGTTTTTTGGTTTTTGTACAACAGGGACGATGAGGTAGGTATAAAAAAAAAAGGGGGGGGGAAGGTAGTGGTCGAGTCAGCTTGCACTTTATCAGTGTGCTTCTCTGGTGCATGGTTAACTATTTGGTCTCTTGTATTCGTCCCACATCTTCCATGCGTCTACCCAGAATTTTTGTGAAGGGGTTGTTTTCTTGGCCATGGTTTCATATCTTTTAGATGATTCTATGGTTTGGACACAAGCTGCTAATGTTGGGCTATGTGTCGACAGCCAGTCCCTGCTATTTGTTTGTAAGGCTGCTATGAGTATGTGATGTATCAAATATTTTGTGGTTTTCGTTGCTTTTAGTGCGAGTAATTGTAGTAGATACAGTTCGGGTTGTGGAGAGATTATCACTTTTGAGGTGTCAACAATTAACTTTGTGATTTGTGCCCAGAATGGCGTTATTTTGGGGCATGTCCACCATAACTGGTAAACCGTGCCAGGGTGTTCATTGCATCTCCAGCATTTGCCTGATGTTTGGGGGTTGATGTGTTTTAGTTTAGTCGGGTGCCAGCTGTAAAGCAGCTTCCTAGATATCTCTACATGTGTGGTGCATAGTGTTAAGTTTTTATTCGCCGTGAATATACGGGCCCACCTGGACCAGGCTGATATGAAAGACGGTTTTGCAGTGTGGAGTTTTTGAATAAGTATGTGGTACAGCTGGGAAATAAGTTTGGTGGGAGGTTTGTTTTGTATGCATAAGTGTTCGATTGGTGTCAGTTGCTAGGCTGACTCGGTTAAAGTGTTTGGGAGACGGTATTTGCAGAACCATGACTGTATTTGCATGTACATGAAATGCGATGTGTTTGGTATTTTATATTTCTTTTGTAGGTGCTCAAAGGGGAGTAGTTTATTATTGTCCAGTATCTGGTGTAAGGAGGTGATGCCATGGGTGGCCCATTTTCTAGCATTAAATTGTGGTATGAGTGTCGTAAGAGCTTGTAGTTTCATAGCCGGGGATGGGTGTGGTATGGGTCTCATCTTGATTCTGTGCGTGTCTCAAATGGATAATGTTAACCTGGTTGTTGGTAGCATATCCTTGTATTCTGGTCTGATATGGCGTGGTTTCCACATTAGTGTGGTTATGTCATGTCCTTCCGTATATGCGGCTTCCATTTTGATCCACTCAGGTAGTGGTTTCTGATGGAACGCCATGATGAGAGGGTTTAAAAGTGAGGCTGAATAGTATGTGCCAAGGTGTGGTATGCCTAAGCCTCCCTTTTTAAAAGGTCTGTGTAATGTGGACGCTGCTACACTCGGTTTTTTGTTGTTCCATATGAATGTTGTGAGCATGGATTGTGTGTCTCGCAAAAGGGTGTTTGGAAGTTTGATGTGTAAGGTGCGGAACAGGTATTGAAGCTGGGGTAGAAGTAACATTTTTGTTGCTGCTATATGACCTAACCAGGAGACATACTTGCCCCTCCACCCCGTGATTTGTATTTTTAATTTGTTTATTGGTTTAGTATAGTTGGCATGCAGTAGAGCGTTGGAGGTGGCTGTGAAGGCTATTCCTAGGAACGTTAAATAATCTGCGCGCCATTCATATGCATAGGCTATTTTCCGATCTTGTAAGGCTTGTGGCGTTATATGCATGCCCATCGCTTGCATTTTCATGATATTAAGTTTATAATATGAGCACGCACTGTACTTGGCTAATGTGTCATGTAGATGTGGGAGTGTCGTATTTGGGGAGGCAAGTGATAGCATGATGTCATCTGCAAACATCGTAAGTTTGTGTTCAGTGCTTCCCATTTGTATACCCTTGATGTTGGTGTTCCCCCTTATGTGTTGTGCTAGGGGTTCCAAAACTAGGATATTGTCAGGGTACCTGAGGCCTCTACCTCTAAGGGAGGTAGAGACTTGGTGGTGTATCCGTCCAGGCGAGCTGTTTCCTCCGTTCCTCGCGGTTCATCCAGTCACTTAAACACCGGCCGCGAGGAATCCACGTCCTTTTCTAGCAGGACGCTCAATACGTGACGTCATGACGCTAGCACGAGCAATCTGTCACTCAAGTGTCCGATATCCAATCGGTACTTGTCAGAGGCGTGATTTCCATCCAGAGCCAGGGTATTTAAGCTTACTCCTTACTTCAGCTCATTGCCCTGTCGTGGTTCTAGCTTGTCTAGTCACTCAGTGCTCTGGTATTCTAGTTTGCTTCATTGGTTTTGACTCGGCTCGTTGTACTACCCTGTTTCTCTGTTATCCCTTGACCCGGCTTGTCTCTCGCTTATCTGTCTTCTCGTTCCCTCGACCTCGGCTTGCCTCTGACTATTCTTTACTCTCGGTACGTTAGTCCGGCCATTCTAAGGCCCGGTATACGTACCTTTCCACTCTTTGTACTCTGCGTGTTGGATCCCTGTCCCGATCCTGACATTACGACAGGGCCAATGGATCCTGCAGGTACAAACAGTCAGCTTGGTTCTTCGGATCCCAGGTTTGACGCCATGGAACATAGGATGGATCAGATGGCTTTGGCACTACAGGCACTTTTGTCTCGTGCTAGTAATCCACCTGAGGAGACACGTACTCCTTCTATCTCTCCTGCAGTCTCAGGTCTAGAGGTAGCCACTGTAGGTGCTTCTTCCCGTATTACCCCACCAGTACGTTATGGCGGGTCACCGGAGAAGTGTCGTGGCTTTCTAAACCAGATTAGCATCCATTTCGAACTACAACCCCGCTCTTATCCTACAGATAGAGCAAAGGTTGGATTTATTATTACTCTGCTCATTGAAAAAGCTTTGAGATGGGCCAATCCTTTATGGGAGAATGATAATCCACTCGTCTATAATTATAATGCCTTTGTAGCTGCGTTTAGAAGAACTTTTGACCCTCCTGGCAGAAAGGTCAATGCAGCTAGATTAATGTTGCGCCTTAAACAGGACAATCGAACACTTGTGGATTATGCACTAGAGTTCAGATCCTTGGCGGCAGAAGTTAAGTGGAACGAACAGGCTTATATAGATGTGTTTCTGAATGGGTTATCAGATGTAATTCTTGACGAGGTCGCTACTAGAGAACTCCCTGAAAATTTGGAGGATTTAATTTCTTTTATATCTCGTATTGATGAACGCTTAAGAGAGAGGCAGAACACTCGAGATAGGACCCGTAGACCCTCCTTTAAACTAGCGCCTACCTTTCAAATCTCTGAGTTCGAAGACTTACGTATTCCTGAACCTATGCAGATAGGCAGTACTCATCTCACTGAAAGGGAGAAACAGTACAGGAGAAGGGAGGGTTTATGTATGTATTGTGGAGTCAGGGGTCATTTACGCCTAAATTGTCCCAATCGTTCGGGAAACGCTCGCACCTAAGTTCCTCTAGAGGACAGGCCTTGGGTGTTTCTACTTTGTCCTCTATTCACAACTACAAGGAGCTCAGACTTGTGTTACCCGTTTCTTTAAAGTGGGAGAAGGGAGTAGTTAAGACTATGGCACTAATCGATTCTGGAGCTGCTGAGAGCTTTATAGATCAGGGTTTTGCTGCCAAGCATGCTATTCCATCCCAGTTAAAAGAGACACCTCTGGCTGTTGAGGCCATCGATGGTAGACCGTTACTTGAGCCTGTTATTTTTCATGAAACCATACCGATTAACTTGACTGTTGGCATCCTGCATAAAGAGGATATATCCTTGATGCTCATTTCTTCTCCGTCTATTCCCATAGTTCTGGGGTACTCCTGGCTGAGGAGACACAACCCTATTATTAATTGGGAATCAGGGGAGATAGTTTCGTGGGGAGAGAATTGTCAAGAAAAATGCTTGCGGAAGGTCTTACCTCTTGGATTAACTAATACATCGAATACCTCTGACAATCCTACAGAGACACAAATTCCGTCTCAGTATCTAGATTTAAGGGCAGTATTTGACAAAAAGAAAGCCGATACCTTACCCCCACACAGGTCCTTTGATTGCAAAATTAACCTACTCCCTGGTACCATGCCTCCCAGAGGTCATGTATACCCATTATCTATAAAGGAGAACTCAGTCCTAGAGGAATATATTCACGAAAATTTAGACAAGGGATTCATCAGGAGGTCCTCCTCTCCTGCCGGGGCTGGATTTTTTTTTGTTAAAAAGAAAGATGGTTCTTTGAGACCTTGTATTGATTATCGAGGCTTGAATAAAATAACCATTAAAAATGCCTACCCGATTCCCTTGATTACCGAACTCTTCGATCGTTTGAAGGGCTCTACAATTTTCACCAAGTTAGACCTCAGAGGGGCATATAACTTGGTGAGAATCCAGCAGGGACATGAGTGGATGACGGCATTCAATACTCGATATGGCCACTATGAATATACTGTCATGCCTTTTGGGTTATGCAATGCGCCAGCAGTATTCCAAGATCTGATTAATGAGGTTCTTAGGGAATTTCAGCAAGAGTGCGTCATTGTATACCTAGATGATATACTCATTCATTCTAGTGACATTGAGATTCATCACAAACAAGTCAGGAGGGTTTTGCACAAGCTTCTCCAGCATGGCTTGTACTGCAAGTTGGAGAAATGTAGCTTTGATCAAACCCAGGTAACCTTTCTCGGCTATGTGATCTCTGGGGAGGGATTTAAGATGGATCCGGATAAGCTCCAATCCATTCTAGAGTGGCCTTTACCCACAGGTCTTAAAGCCATACAGAGATTTATTGGTTTTTCCAATTATTATAGGCGCTTTATTAAGGGCTATTCTTCCATTATTGCACCCATCACTAACATGACCAAACAGGGGGCTGACACTAAGAATTGGACTACTGAAGCTCTCCTTGCGTTCAAGACTCTCAAGGAGCTTTTCGCTTCCGCTCCAATTTTAGTTCACCCTGACACTTCTCTGCCATTTTTGCTCGAGGTAGACGCATCAGAGACTGGTTTAGGTGCTGTTCTATCTCAAAGGTTGGGTGTTGATAAACCATTACATCCATGTGGATTTTTCTCTAAAAAATTGACCGGTACTGAAAGCAGGTATGACATTGGTGACAGAGAATTACTAGCGGTTATCAAGGCTTTGAAAGAATGGAGACATTTATTGGAAGGTACATTACATCCTGTTACCATCCTGACAGACCACAAAAACTTGTCCTATATCGGAGAGGCCAAGCGTCTGTCCTCCAGGCAGGCTCGTTGGTCGTTGTTTCTTACCCATTTCAATTACGTTCTGACTTACAGACCTGGGTCAAAGAATTCTAAAGCCGATGCGCTATCTCGCCAATATGAACCCTCTGCTTCAGTTGAACCACTTTTGTCTTCCATTGTACCCAAATGCAATATTATTGCTAATACCAGTCTCAAAATTCATTCCCCGCTACTTGACCAGATCTTGAAATCGCAACATCTAGCTCCCGGAAACACTCCTGAGGGAAGAAACTTTGTTCCCCCTGAACTTCAACTGGAGCTCTTACAATGTTTTCATGAAAGTAAAATAGCTGGTCATCCTGGTATTCGCAAGACGTACTCTCTGATATCCAAGGATTTCTGGTGGCCTTCACTTCGTAAGGATATTGAGGAGTTCGTTGCAGCTTGTGAGACTTGTGCCAAGACTAAACTATCTCATGCATCCCCATGTGGCCTGTTACACCCCTTGGACATTCCTGAGAAACCTTGGTCCTGTTTGTCCATTGACTTTATCGTTGATTTGCCTGCTTCCAAAAGACAGACTGTTATCCTCACGGTGGTGGATAGATTTACCAAGATGGCCCATTTCGTGCCACTACCCAAACTTCCGACTTCTCCTGAATTGGCGGAGATTTTTGCGAGAGAAGTTTTTCGTCTACATGGGATCCCTTCAGAAATTGTTTCTGATAGAGGCTCTCAATTTGTCTCACGTTTCTGGAGATCCTTTTGTTCTCAAATGGGCATCAAATTGAACTTTTCCTCTGCCTATCACCCTCAGTCTAACGGAGCTGCTGAACGTACTAATCAAAAGATCGAACAGTATCTGCGTTGCTTTGTTTCCGAACACCAGGACGATTGGGTCGGTCTGATTCCTTGGGCGGAGTTCGCACACAATAACCTTGTTTGCGATTCAACTCGCTCTAGCCCTTTCTTCATGAACTATGGCTTTCATCCTTCGATTTTTCCTTCGGTTTCCTCTTCTCAGGGGATACCGTCGGTTGATGATCATGTCGCCAACCTGAAGAAATTATGGGACCAGACTCGACAAATTCTATTACATAGTTCCTCGCTGTTCAAGAAACACGCTGACAAACATAGAAGAGCGGCTCCTGTTTTTGTTCCTGGGGATAGGGTATGGTTGAGTACTAAGAATATTCGCCTAAAAGTTCCGTCCATGAAATTTGCTCCTCGTTACATAGGCCCTTACAGGGTTCTCACTCGTATCAATCCGGTTGCGTATCGCCTTGCTCTGCCACCTGCCTTACGCATTCCTAACTCTTTTCATGTCTCCTTGTTGAAACCCCTCATTTGCAACAAATTCTCTTCTAAGGTCTCCTCGCCTCGTCCTGTTCAGGTGGAGGGTCGGGAAGAGTACGAGGTCAACTCCATCATTGACTCCAGAATTTCAAGGGGAAAATTGCAATATCTGGTCAACTGGAAGGGATATGGTCCTGAGGAGAGGAGTTGGGTACCTCAGGAGGACGTCCATGCTTCTCGCCTTCGCAGAGCATTTCACCTTCGCTTCCCATCTCGCCCCGGTTCATTCCGCCCGGTGGGCGTATCTGAGAGGGGGGGTACTGTCAGGGTACCTGAGGCCTCTACCTCTAAGGGAGGTAGAGACTTGGTGGTGTATCCGTCCAGGCGAGCTGTTTCCTCCGTTCCTCGCGGTTCATCCAGTCACTTAAACACCGGCCGCGAGGAATCCACGTCCTTTTCTAGCAGGACGCTCAATACGTGACGTCATGACGCTAGCACGAGCAATCTGTCACTCAAGTGTCCGATATCCAATCGGTACTTGTCAGAGGCGTGATTTCCATCCAGAGCCAGGGTATTTAAGCTTACTCCTTACTTCAGCTCATTGCCCTGTCGTGGTTCTAGCTTGTCTAGTCACTCAGTGCTCTGGTATTCTAGTTTGCTTCATTGGTTTTGACTCGGCTCGTTGTACTACCCTGTTTCTCTGTTATCCCTTGACCCGGCTTGTCTCTCGCTTATCTGTCTTCTCGTTCCCTCGACCTCGGCTTGCCTCTGACTATTCTTTACTCTCGGTACGTTAGTCCGGCCATTCTAAGGCCCGGTATACGTACCTTTCCACTCTTTGTACTCTGCGTGTTGGATCCCTGTCCCGATCCTGACAGATATAGAGTAGTGGGGATAATGGGCATCCCTGGCGAGAGCCATTTGTGATTTTGAATTCCGACTACGTGAATCCACTATTTGCTACTCGGGCAGTTGGGACTGAGTATAATGCTGATATCAGTGACATGACGCTCGGTGGGAAGTCGAACCTTCTCAGCACCGCCTCAAGGAATCCCCAGTGCACCCTATCGAATGCTTTTTCAGCATCCAGTGAGAGGAACACACTGGGTCTTCCCGAGGCTCGCGCTCCCGACATCAGATTCAGCAATTTCCTGGTGCCGTCTGAACCTTGTCTCCCTTTTACAAATCCCACCTAGTCTTTGTGGATCACTGAGGGGATAATAGCTGAGAGTCTATTCGCATACATTTTTGCTAGGAGTTTCGTATCCATATTCAATAATGAAATGGGCCTAAGATTTTTAGGTCTGTTAGGTGGCTTTCCAGGCTTAGGCAACGTGGCAATGTGTGCCGTCAGCATTTCTGGTGGCATATAACCTGTGTTTATGATGGCATTAAATGTTTTCTCTAGGTGGGGAACTAGGGAGGTTGCGAAATGTAATACAGGTTTGTGAAGCCATCTGGGCCTGGTGATTTCCCTTGTGGTAGTGAATTGATAGCCTTTTCTATTTCTAAACCGGTAATGGGGCTTTGGAGCATCTCTTGCTGTGATGGGCTGAGTGTAGGAAGTTGAGCTTGGGTTAGAAAATCTTGTATTTCTTGGTTTATGGGTTGGTGTGTTTTGCCATCATTTGCCAGGTTGTAGAGCGTATTGTAGAATTCTGCCATGGTATCATTTATGTGTTGTGGATTTATTATTTTGGTACCTGTGGGAGATAGCATATGTTGTATTTTGGATTGAGCTTGGGTTTGTCTAAGGGCAAACTGCTAGGGCTTGCTAGGGCTTTTCCCGCTTTGTTGCCCTGGGAGTATTGTTTCATTTTTTATTTGGTTAGCATATACAACATTTTTTGGAATAAGAAATCGTTCAGTGCCTTTGTGGTTTGATAAATTTGTTCCTGTCCGTATGTGGTTGGGGAAAGGAGTTGGGCATTTGTTTGGTCTCGCAGGGTTTTAAGTAGGGAGACATATTCTTGTTGTGCTATCTTTTTTTGTATGCTGCTCGACTAATTAGTAGGCCTCTAATTACTGCCTTATGCGCTAACCATATGTTTTGTGGTTGTGTTTGGGGTGTGCAGTTCATTTCAAAGTAAAGGGTCAGCTCCCTGTCCAGGGCTTCCTTAAAGGATTGATCGTGTAAGAGATTTTCGTTCATTTTCCAGGGAGAGGTCCCTCTATGCTGGAACCCATCCCTTAGTGTCAGTGAAATCGGCACATGGTCTGACCAGGTTAAATCGCCTATCTTGCATTCTGTAATTGAAGCTAGGAGGTTCGCAGTTACCAGAATGTAGTCGATACATGAGCTAGTTTTGTGAACTCGTGAGTGGTGCGTGTATTCACGATTGCTGGGGTGTGCTGAGCGCCATGAGTCATAGATGCCAAATTCTAATAATAGTTTTGTTAGTGCCTTGCAGTGGGGCTTAAGGGCAGCATTCCTCCTGGTGTCAGTTTGTACCGTTGTGTCCAAGTGTGGGTCTAGAATGTGGTTTAAATCACCACATAGAATTACGTTATGTATTTGGGGAGTGGGTATTTTTGAGAGAACTCTGTGTAGAAAATGTATTTGGTTGGTGTTAGGGCTATATATAGAGGCTATCGTATACCTATTGCCATTTATGGTGCAGTGTATTATGACATACCTGCCTTGGGCATCTTTCTTGACTTGTAGTAATTCAAATGAAAGTGAACGATGTAGCAATATTGAGACTCCTCTTGATTTAGTGGTGTAGGTGGAGTAATATTGCGTGGGGAAATCTTGTTGCGCAAACGTAGGGGTCTTTGCGTGGGTGAAGTGCGTTTCTTGAACACAGAGTATATCTATGTTTTCTTTTTTTGCTGTATCTAGTAGGACTCGTCGTTTGTGCGGCGTGTTTAAACCACACGCATTAATGGTTAGTATCTTCAGATTGTGTCAGAATGGTTTCCGTTGTGTGACCACGCGTTATTGTGATGTCATGAGTTTGATTATGCTTTGACCAGGGGTAGTATAACTTGGGTTGGGTGGTGGTGAGAGAAAGGAGAGGGGAAGTGGGAGTGGGATATTTACATGTTCCCAACAGAGGGGAACTGGTGAGACGGTTGCACACCTTGGGGTTTGGAAACATTTGTCTCCTGTGGTGTGGCGTGTGAGCTAGTTGTGCCATGGAAATTGAACAGAACTTTTTTTTATTTTTTTATTTGTAGTGCTCGAGGGTGTAAACTAATGGTGGATCTTTTGATTACTTGCAAGATTGCTTAGCTTTATCTGCAGACCTGTGAGGTCTGTTGTAGGCATTCTGAAGGGGTAATATCGTAGTGTGTTGGTTCCTCTGCTATCATGTCGCGTTCACCCAGAATTTCCTGTTACTTTCCCCGGGGGCCCCCTCCCCCCATCCCCTGGATGACCCGTCATCTTTGGTCCCCACTGGAGGGCATCATGTCACCTGGCTATGCTTATTCGATGGGCATCATCATTATTTATATTACGGGTCTCTGTTCCCCACATGCCTGCAGCATGTCCCTCCCATGCTGCCGGAGCCCTGCGCATCTCCCCAGCCCCCCCCTCTCTTCGGGGGGAACGGCAAGGGAAAGGCACCAGGGCCCCCCCCCAGCCATCAGCAAGTGTCCTGGTTAAGTCCATCAATCCTCTGCAAGCCAGGGCTCCAACGGTTCCAAGCTGGGCCCCTCTCTCCCTTTATCATGGTGTGTGGTACTCATTGTTTAGTCAAAGTGACAGAAGTGTACACTTGTCCTGTGACAGCTATTGTCGAATGGGTCAGGGTGTCCTCCCCAGGTATCCATCTCTTGCTTGGCCGCAGGCGGCCGGGTATACAAAGCATATCAGTTAACATTCCCCCAGTGTGGCATTCAACTATAGGTACATTCTCCGTCATTCGGGCGACCCCATGGAGAGAGAACAGGGGGAGACAGCCCCAGCGGGCCCCCTCAGTTGCGTTATGCCTAAGTTCTGTGAGTGATTGTGTGCAATACTTGCGTGTCCCTCTGTGTGTCGTCCTTTGCGGCCTAGTGGTTGTTGGAAACCGCTTGCCATTCCAGCCGGAGTCTACTTGGAGGTGAGGCCTGAGCAACTTCAAGTTGGGGTTTATTCCCCACGACTTTAATTTTCGGACTCCATCTTCTGGGGATTGAATAACTTTGAGGGCGCCGTCCTTCGTCACCAATAATTTTGTGGGGTACATCTGTATCTCATTCCATTATTGCGAAGCGCGGCTGTGATAGGTGAAAAGTCTTTCCTCCTGCGGAGTGTCACCACTGAGATGTCAGGGAAGAGTTTTACTGCAGCATAATCCTCTGGTGGTTTCGGTTTGTTCCTGCTGGCATGTAAGATGTGTTCTTTGACATGATAATAATGTGCCCGCATCAGGACATCCCTGGGTGTGGAGTCAGGAAGGTGGCGTGGACGCGGCACTCGATGTACCCTGTCCAGCAATAGCATGTCAGCTGGTATTTCGGGAGCATAGGCCCGTAGCAGGCCTCTTACATACTCTTGCAGATCGTCCGGGAGTACTGACTCAGGTACCCCTCTCAGCCGCAGATTGTTTCGCCGCGACCTATCTTCTATATCTGCCAGTTTGGTTTCGGTGAGTAGCAGTTTTTCTTCCAGGCTTTCCACATGGGCTGCCAAGTCATTATGCGCCGCTGCTATTTCCTCCATCTTGGATTCCATGTGTGATGTTCTTTTCCCTATCTCCTGGACGTCTTTACGGAGAGAGTCCATAGAATTTTGCCATGAACCTATTAGCTTTTGTGAGAGGGCTTCTAGTGCTTGGGCCAGGTAGGCCTTTGTTAAGGCTTCTCCGGGCTCCGAGAGAGGTTGAGCAATGCTCTCATCATCAGATGCCTTGTCGCCATCTGGTGTGGCATTGTGTAGGCCTGATGTAACTGAGTGCGGTTTCTGCTGAAAGAAACTGTGTTTCTCCGCTTTCGCTGGATACTTTTTCCCTTTGTGGTGGGACATTTTCTATAATAGAGTGTGGATGTCATACTGTGTGCTGTGATTGAAGTAGATTTTCAGCTCGTGTGCCGGAGCTAAGGATAATGCATCTATCTTGTCCGGCAGTTGGCCACGCCCCTCCTTTTTCTCATTTTTTAATTTCTTGATTTAACTTTCCCCCTAAGCCACATTGGTTTCAAATTGTTTTTGTTTTTTATATTTATTATCCAATGGTACATACTGAAAAATGTACCTTTCTAATATTTGTTTGAATATATTCCATTTAAGAGTTTATGTCAGTCAATATATGATAAAGCTGCCCTTACCTTATTGAAATTGACCTTTTTAAAATTATATGCTTTAGTTTACCCCAATGAGCATTTTTTTTTTTTTTTTTTGTTTATTTAGGACATTCTATTGTGATCATTATTTCCCAAGTGCTTCCCTACTTGAATTTTGGTCAACAGATTAACATTGTTTGTTATGACCAGATCCAGAAAGCATATTTCTAGTTGGTGCTTCTACAAGTTGTGACATGAAGTTCAAAAACCTGATTCCATTTGCTGAACTACTAGCCCCTCTATCCCAATTTATGTCCAGGTAATTAAAATCTCCAATAATTAACATGTTGATCCAATTTTCAGCTTTCCCAATTTGCTCAAACATATGTTCTTCCTCATAAATATTAACATTAGGTGGTTTATAACATATTTCAACTGATTTCTCTTCTTTTGTCCTAAGCAAATATTTACCCATAAAGCTTCCACATTTTCTTTTTCACATTCCACATGCTTGAGATTTGGCTTTAACTTATGGTTGACATATAAACATACTCCACCACACTTTCAGTTTTTTCTATCCTTCCTAAATAATGTGTAACCATTTAAGTTAGCTGCCTAGTCATGTGTCACTTCCCACAATGTTTCTGTTATGCCTATTATGTCATATTGCGTAGTGTACGCATTTGTCTCTAATTCCCTAATTTTGTTATTTAGGCTCTTTGCAATCGTAAGCATACATTTAATATTATCATGAGTCACTTGTACTACCTCTGTTCTGATTTAGCCCCTCCCCATCTCCACCTTTCCTTTTACTGAGCTAAAGTCCATCTGCTTCTCCACCTGTCCTATCTCCATTTTGTAGATTTCTATGTCCCTCCCTGCCCCACCGCTACTTTAAAACCTCCTACAACTTTCTAACCATCTTGTCCCCCAGCACTGTAGACCATTTCAGATTAGGTGCAATCCATCAGGCAACATCGACCCAGTGATTTAAAAACCCCAAAGCCAAATCCTCCTTCCTACTCAAGGCTTCCGCCATGCATTGACCTCCCTAATCTCTAATCCATCCACTCTGATTGGCAGATTATCCTGTTTACTCTCTTAATAACATAATTCCCTACCACCACAACCAGTCTAGCCTACCTTAGTTTATGCCCTGTACTAGAGGGACTGTTAGAAGAAACAGCTTCCTCTAGTACAGCTAATCCTGAGCTGATGCTCCCAATATTTTCTCTCAAACGGTCAAGTCTGCTATGTTGCCTAAACTAAACTCTGCTCAGTGAACAGCAGATCCCTCTCAAGATTGTTGATATCCCTCGGTATTGCAATTTGCTTCTCCAGATCTCCAATCTGAGCTTTCAGAGGAGGGAAGTGCCAGACAGACCCTGACTCCCAACAGCCCCAGCAAGCAGAGACAAACTTCCTGCACCCAAAAGGTAAGAAACAGGAGGGTGGCTAAAAAAACCCCAGCATTTATGTATCAGTGTGTCTGAGTATATATCTATGTGTCAGTGTGTATGTGTGTATATCTGTTGGTATGTGTATATGTGTGTGTGTGTGTCTGTGTGTCTGTTTATGCATCTGTGTGTCTTTATATGTATATGTGTGTCAGTGTATACTTGTGTGTATGTGTGTATATCTTTGTGTATGTGTATCTGTGTGTTTCTGTGTACCTGAATGTCTCTGTATGATTGTATGTATCTGTATCTATGTGTATCTGACTGTCTGTGTGTATATTTGTGTAAGTATGTGTCAGTGTGTGTATCTGTGCGTAACTGTGTCAGTGAGTGTAACTGTGTCTGTGTATTTGCATATATGTCAGTGTATGTGTCTGTGTATCTGAATATGTGTTTGCGTGTTTGTGTTTTTAGTGTGTCTATCAGTGTGTGGCAATGTATACACTATACACAAATGCATGCTTCCATTTAAACATCCTGGGTGAAGGCCCCAAGGGGGTTACCCTAGAATTAAACACAAAACAAACCAAAAGAAAAAACAATACTTCACACAAAGGAGAGCAATATTTGTAAACCCTCACCACTTAAAACATAAATTAAACTTTATTAAATTATTGCTCATTAAAAACTCCTAATACTCAAACTACCCCAGACTTATGAGGTGTGTGTAAATCAAAGTTTAATATAATTCAAGGGATAAGCAAATCTCCCACATAGTTCACTAGATTGATCGAATAAAAAAAGAAAATAGGGGGATATATGATCAAGGGATCTCATTTTACTATTCCATGCATTAAACAGAAAAATTCTATTAAAAGTATATTTTCAATGAAAAGTATATGTATTGGTTTAATTATGTTAACAGAGAATTATCAGTTTCCAAAAAGCCTTTAATGGTGTCTATTTAATAGTTCCAAACCGATAAACTCCTGATACAGACAATTGATATGGCCTTTATATGGCCTATGGTTTGAATATATTCCATTTAAGAGTTTATGTCAGTCAATATATTATAAAGCTGCCCTTAATATATTATAAAGCTGCCCTTAGCCTTTAATGGTGTCTATTTAATAGTTCCAAACCAATAAACTCCTGATACAGACAATTGATATGGCCTTTATATGGCCTATGGTTTGAATATATTCCATTTAAGAGTTTATGTCAGTCAATATATTATAAAGCTGCCCTTAATATATTATAAAGCTGCCCTTAGCCTTTAATGGTGTCTATTTAATAGTTCCAAACCGATAAACTCCTGATACAGACAATTGATATGGCCTTTATATGGCCTATGGTTTGAATATATTCCATTGATACAGACTTAATTTAAGTAAGGCCATGCCTATGGAATTCATAAGGCTGTGCACAACTGCTTCTGGATTTTCTGGCAAGAGAGACATTTTGTTGAAGGAATGCTTTTACAATACATTCCTAGCACTTTATTTTTCTAGCAATATGTTTCTAGGGCATTTTGAGCAACCATCCTTCTGGTTACAAGGTAGTAATTGTTTTTATTAGTATGGGAAACGGTATGTAAACTTTTTTTTGTACTTACAAAGGTATTCTCATATACTCATTGTAAGCCAAAAAAAGAAATGTTGCTTATAATAAAACTTTCATGGAATGAACAAATTGAGACCACGAATATATTGAGGCACTCATTTCTAGTGACATTTTTTTTTTTTAAATTCATAATATACTGTGGGTGATCTGGACCCAAATCAATTATTGTTGTCGACCACAGACTCAACAGTAGCAAATTTGCCCAGATATTTCAGGGAAGTTTGAGACAGTTCAGATATTTCAATCTAGATCAAATTTGGTACACTATATATACTGTCCAAACTGAGAAATTACATTCTGATCTGTTCCAAGTTCTCCTCAAGCCTAAGAATCCCTGTTGGGGAATGTGGATTAATACAAGAGAAAAGTGTAGAGCTGTAATATTCCCTTTGAATCCTATTGTCAATTAGTTTCCATGTAGTCAAGAGGAAATTAATGCCAATTTCATAAATATTCTGCTTTAAATCATTTGTCAAAGCACTGTAACCCTTTAAGTCTTTTAACGTTGTCATGGTGCTTGGGGTCTGTATGTGCAGCTCATCGTTTGATACATATCTCTGTGCTGCTTGATGTGTAACTCCATGTCCTACAGTGTCATTAGCCCAAAACAAGAGTTCCAAATCAGGCCTCAGTGTGGGATCACAGCTACATTTTGTCTTAATTTCTTTATTTATTTACACCTTATTTTGTTAGTTATATATAAGAAAATGTATGGACTACTTTTTCTCATGTGGAGAAATGGGCAGAACTTAAAGTTCCATTTTAGTTTGCTAAACTATTTTACCCCCAATCCATCAGTTGAAACAATCCACAGCAGGGGAATTATATACTTTATAGACAAAGCAGAAAAAGAATGGAGGCGCCCATGTATTAAGATTTGACACAAGGTAGAAGATAATAAATATTAATAAAGGCAAGTGGCAAACAGGGTAGTGTAGTCATTGAGATACAAGGGGCATAAGGAAAGGAAAACGTAAAGACAAACAATAGATGACTCTTTAATTTTAGGACTTGGGGCTGACTACATTACTTAAATCATCCTTGTTCCATAATATGGAATTTATGGAGGAAATTAAGCTGTCTAATGCATTGGTCTGAATTATTAACAAACACTACATTCCACAGTAGCATAGTGCTCCTGTAAAATACTGCTGCTCTGACTTTCTTCACTTTTTCTCATATGCAGATAAAGCATGATTGTCATTTTGTTAAAGTAACATCCAAAGCACAATAATCACTACAGCTTGCTGTAGTGATTATGCTACCAGATGTTCTCTGGCTCCCTTCTAGGGAAGTAGTCAATTTTTTTTTCAGAATTTACAGTATTTAGAAATATAGAGTTTCATGTATGTATGATACTATGAATAATGGATATGTGTGTTTTTTCTGCTCTCATCTAATGCTATGGAGAACTATTTCATAATTAAGAGGGACAATTATTTAATTTTTAAATCATTTTTTAGTAAAAAAAAAAAAAAATTCAGTTGTTATGGTCATTGTACACTTGTCACTTATCACGTAAAGATGATGCAAATTGCAGTTACCATTTAAGTTTACACCCTTTGAATATTAATACTTGGAGATATAACATATATGGTGCATAAAAGATTATTCCTTCATGTTGCTGCTAATACTAATGTTGTTTTTCTTAATAGATATGTACCATCCTCTGTTTTTTTCATTATTATTGCTATTTGTTTATTATTATGCTGGCGACCACCAGGGGGCTATATTTATATATCCTAATACCATCTCACTTGGAACGCATGAGACCGTAGAACGCGGAAGTGTTATGCCGTTCACACTTCCGGTTCTGACTGACCATAGATGCAAACTCATTTGGAACGCATGAGATTGTGGAACGTGTAAATATTATGCCGCTCGCATTTCTGGTTTTGGCTGACTGCAGAGGCAAGCGATTGCGATCATGATGAAATGAAAATAGAAGATTTAATTCCAACAGCTGAACAGAATCGGCTTTTACACCAATAACAATGAGGAATAATGGAAACATCCACGGATCCACCAATGGACACAGGGAGTAGCCCTATCTAAGGGGACTAGTAGGTGGGGGGAATAGGCTGCTTTTATACTGTTATTGCTATTTGCATTTAATTTTAACTTGTATGGTCCCTGAGGAAGTTCCAGTACTGGGAACGAAACTCGTAGGACCTTTGCTTTTTATATTTTACTATTTATGGGTGATTGTTCACCTTCCAATAAAGCTGCTGACCTTTTTACTACCTACTGAAGTCCTGTTTTACATCCACCCTACCGGATCAACAGGAGGGATAAAAAAGACCCCCAACAACATCGGGGGAGGCACCCTTGAGCGCAATTATCATCTTAATCCTGCGAGTGAATTTCATTGAGCACATAATTGCTCACAAAACTGTATTACACTATATATTTTCTTTGTTCCTTATTTTTAGATTTTACAGCCATATCCCAAATGTTTCCGGTTTTTCTATATTGCTGTGTAAAGGTCATTTTGTCTGGGTAATGACCTGGGGAGGCTGTTTCATTTATTGTTAAGATAAGAATATTTTTACTTACAGTTGCAAGAAAAAGTATGTGAACCCTTTGGAATGATATGGATTTCTGCACAAATTGGTCATAAAATGTGATTTGATCATCATCTAAGTCACAACAATAGACAATCACAGTCTGCTTAAACTAATAACACAAAGAATAAAATGTTGCCATGTTTTTATTGAATACACCATGTAAACATTCACAGTGCAGGTGGAAAAAGTATGTGATCCCTTGGATTTAATAACTGGTTGAACCTCCTTTGGCAGCAATAACTTCAACCAAACGTTTCCTGTAGTTACAGATCAGACGTGCACAACGGTCAGGAGTAATTCTTGACCATTACTCTTTACAGAACTGTTTCAGTTCAGCAATATTCTTGGGATGTCTGGTGTGAATCGCTTTTTTGAGGTCATGCCACAGCATCTCAATCGGGCTGAGGTCAGGACTCTGACTTGGTCACTTCAGAAGGCGTATTTTCTTCTGTTTAAGCCATTCTGTTGTTGATTTACTTCTATGCTTTGGGTCATTGTCCTGTTGCAACACCCATCTTCTGTTGAGCTTCAGCTGGTAGACAGATGGCCTTAAGTTCTCCTGCAAAATGTCTTGATAAACTTGGGAATTCATTTTTCCTTCGATGATAGCAATCTGTCCAGGCCCTGACGCAGCAAAGCAGCCCCAAACCATGATGCCCCCACCACCATATTTCACAGTTGGGATGAGGTTTTGATGTTGGTGTGCTGTGCCTCTTTTTCGCCACACGTAGTGTTGTGTGTTTCTTCCAAACAACTCAACTTTGGTTTCATCTGTCCACAGAATATTTTGCCAGTACTGCTGTGGAACATCCAGGTGCTCTTGTGCAAACTGTGAACGTGCAGCAATGTTTTGTTTGGACAGCAGTGGCTTCCTCTGTGGTATCCTCCCATGAAATCCATTCTTGTTTAGTGTTTTACGTATTGCAGATTCGCTAACAGGGATGTTAGCATTTGCCAGTGACTTTTGTAAGTCTTTAGCTGACACTCTAGGATTCTTCTTCACCTCATTGAGCAGTCTGCGCTGTGCTCTTGCAGTCAACGATATAGTGCATTGTATCAATATTGACAAAGTATTTTTGCCTGTTATTAGGCACATATGACAGTTATGGTTTGGGACAACGGATGAATTCATCATACTTGAGTTACCAGACTCTATGTGATATATGTTTTGAGACACAAGTCTCTGACTTAGGTTCAACGGCTGAAGTTTGACGGAAACTTGGAAAGTTGTAAACTTATTTTCCGTTCTTCAAGTTATTTAGGGATTGAATCAATGTATTCACGGCATGCTAACATCTTCACAACCTGAGACAAACTTTTAACGCCGTTACTAAATATATTAACATCGACAAGCATTCTTCACCCGGCCTTTTGCACATATTACTGTAACACAATGGGCCTACTAAACAATTCGTCACAATCTGGCTACCCGAGCGCTTGGATACAATTCTGGAGACAAAAAATGTTTTAATTCAGACCCAATTGCCAAAGTCTTAGAGCAACCAACAATGTTGGAAACTTTAGTTTTGTTCTCTAGCAATACGAGTATTGTCTCCATGTATTTGACGTGAACTTTCTACAACTTTCTACAGGAAGGTGAGTCCCTGACATCGCCGGCTAAGCAGTCTGGTTGCAATAATTGTCACATATTCACATCATCATTGAATTAGTAGCAACAAAGTTACACTAAGCTCAGCCATAGGAATATCGCTAAGTTACAGTATCATTTAATAAGCAACATTCTTCCCGGCATTTAAGCTTAATCGCTATGAAAGTCTTAGGTTTATTAAGTTACTCCAGAGCAGCAATATACTTATTGCACTCCAGGAGAACTTTTAAATTAGTTGGCTTAACTTTATTTTATCATCTACCAATAATGTAGCCACTAAAGTCAGTAGTTATCACTGACAAATTTCGGCACTGCAACGGTTAATGAAACTTAGCCGCTGACGTCAGACGGCAAGTTCACTGATTGGCCGAATTTAAAGGGCACATTAGCATATTAACGACCGATATTTTTGGCGCCCAAATTTCATCACATACCGTTTTTTGATTGGTCTAAAGAGTACTAGCAGCTATCAGCACACATTTAAAAGGAGACTAGAGGTCAGCCTCCCTCCAGCCCCTGACGAAGGTGCATTACTGAAAGCACCGAAACGCGCGTCGGGTTTCTTCCATCTTTCACTTATCTTTTCACTAGGGCAGTGTCACTATGTGTAGGTAACCAACAATCTGAGTATGGTTCTACACATTAGATCACTTTAATTGTTTCACCTTCTTATTTCTCACCTCACTACACTGGTCATTAGGTTTGGGAGCAGCTAATTACACTACAAGCTACAAGACCTATATTCTCTGCATACTTGTATCATTCCTCACTCTTATATTAAAGGGTGGTTATACTGTGAGCCTCAAGTACTAATCTCAGGTCTCATTACAGTTATCCAACCCTATGACATTAGGATATGGTTTCAGATGGGTCTTGTATATATAATGTGTAAGATAGTTTTTATTTAGTTTGGCTCTATCTAGATATCTCCACAGTTGCTAACTGTGGATCTTCAGAGCATTCCTATTTAGACTACTCCAAGCCTTATGACCAATGGATCCTAGTCAATACTGCACTTAGCATCTTCTAGCTAAGTTTATTTGTGGTATGGAGCTATCAGAATTGACCCACCATGATTAAAGTCTAATATCTGTAGCTCTTTAGAGACTAATTCACTAGTACCGTATTGACTAAGGTATGCTGAGGTGTGCCATTTAAGGCTAGATTCATTACCCAACTAGGCTATTTGACCACCTATTAAGTTAAATTGCTTATTGACTCTTTACATGCATACTATTTATTAACTTGGCAGATCCCATTTTTCAATCTCCAGTTCTTACTTTAGACACCTGGGTACCGTATCCAGATGATATAAGTAATGTTCTCTCTTTTTTTGTTTCCTCAATAGGGGTTAAGCCCCAGGACACTTCTGGAGTGTCCATTCTAGGTGTATTTCTGCCAGTGTTGAGAGGTTCCAATATTTGGAACCCACCAACAAAAGCAGAGATTTATTACTTTTTGTTAGAGTAGCAGCAGTGCTGAACTTTCTCCATTTATAGACAATTTGTCTTACCGTGGACTGATGAACAGCAAGGCTTTTGGAGAAACTTTTATAACCCTTTCCAGCTTTATGCAAGTTAACAATTCTTAATCGTAGGTCTTCTGAGAGCTCTTTTGTGCAAGGCATCATTCACATCAGGCAATGCTACTTGTGAAAAGCAAACCCAGAACTGGTGTGTGCTTTTTATAGGGCAGGGCAGCTGTAACCAACACCTCCAATCTCATCTCATTGATTGGACTCCAGTTGGCTGACATATCACTACAATTAGCTCTTGGAGATGTCATTAGTCTAGGGGTTCACATACTTTTTCCACCTCCACTGTGAATGTTTACATTGGTGTGTTCAATAAAAACATGGCAACATTTCATTATTTGTGTGTTATTAGTTTAAGCAGACTGTGATTGTCTATTATTTTGACTTAGATGATGATCAGATCACATTTTATTACCAATTTGTGCAGAAATCCATATCATTCCAAAGGGTTCACATACTTTTTCTTGCAACTGTAGTATTCACTAAACACATTCACATTGTGGTGATACTTTTTTCCTGGTATGACAACTTATCTGGGTACATTGGGAACGGATAGCCTCCTTCTGAAGAGTTGAAAGCTCCCGAAAGGAAATTCCTCTAGCTCCACTGAGGTAAGCAGTATTATGCAGGTCTGTTTTGATAACTTACATTGGGAAGGCACAAAGGCACTCCTGGTACCATAACCACTGTGTCTGGCGAAGTTTAAAAATGGCGAGGCTCTAGACTACTAAAATCTGATTCTAACTCCTGACTTTTTTGGTTCTGCTAACTTAAACTCCTTGTTAAACTCACTTTGCAATAAGGGAAGTTTAAATATTAGAACTTTTTTAGGAAATGTGTAGGGGACTATTTAGCTAAGGGAAGATATGATTTGACTCCTAAATTGCAGAGAGTTGAGCAGTAAGACTGCAATGGCATGATTTATTCACCAAAACCACTTCATTAAGCCAAAGTTGTTCTGGTGCATACATGGTTATTCATTAAAGTGAAAATGGTTAGAATTTTACATTTAAGGACAAAACTGTTAAGTTGAAAAAACATAAGTGCGAACAGTACTGAATTTGCCAAGACTGTCACATACTTTGGACCACTGTCCCAGCACAAAGAGATCCCAGGGACCTGTCTTGCATTTTGAAATCTGCCAGCATGGTCTGCCTTGAGTGGGCAGGCTGTCAGTCTTCAATACTTCTATGGACCATCCTCCCCTTTTTTTTAAGAAGATAAATTGTATAAAAATATTAAAACAGCCATAAACACTAAACATGAAAAAAAATTTTTTTAAAATATTTTTAGCAGAACAAGTTACTTATTCCGTACCAAAGGTTCTTCAATCATTGTCTACTCTAGACATTGCTTAGAGCCTTAGGGGGTTTTCACTTAGGCAATGTGTAATATGTATTACATAAAAGATACAATCTTAAAAGCCAGTAGCCCTGAGCTATTTTCTTTTCCCATGAACTTTGATATTTTATTATCTACACTCACTTAGGAACTGGGTCATGATGTGGACACTGACAATAAAGTTGCTACATTGTGAGTAAAATGTCACTGATGCATTAAATTAATTGAGAAAAAAAAACCTCTATATAAGTCTATTTTTAGCAGAGTTGAAAGATAAGTGGAATTAGAATATAAACTAAATTATCTGGAGCTCAGTAATGAGTATTGTATAGGTTAGTGATGGCTAACCTTGACAACATAAATTGTTTCTGGACTACATTTCCCATGATGCTCAGCTCGCTTTTAGATGGCTAACCTTGGCACCATAAATTGTTTCTGGACTACATTTCTCATGATGTTCAGCTAACTTTTAGACTCTAAAAGCTAGCTAAACATCATGGGAAATGTAGTCCAGAAACAATTTATGGTGTCAAGGTTAGTCATCACTGGTATAGGTAGGCATTGCTCACATTTGGACAACATGGAACTAATAATTGAGAGGAACTATATATAGCACTCAGGGTTAGTGCAAAGATTATGGCTACACATGCGCTGTGTCTTATAGCAAGGCAACCTGTCTCTATCCCATACATACACTATACCTTAGTGTTATCTGTACATGAGGAACCATGTATTTACAGAAGATAGGAGAGTCAGAATGTCTATGCATAAGTGGTCTCTCTATGGTATTCTGCAGGGAGTTAGCTGCCTGGGTTGTCCAGGGCAGAATCAGGTATCAAAGTTTACCACACAGTACAATGCAGCACAGAAAGTCTGAGTAATGAGAGGAAATGATGTCTCATCTTCTCCTTCTCTCTGAATACGTTGTGTGGTATGTAAATGAAGTGTAAAAACTGCCTCCACCGTTGTACCTGGCACTTGAAGATAGAGTCACCCCACTGTCTAGTGGAGAAATGTTTTGCTTCTTAGACACTTTGTGTATATATAGTTCTAGAATCTAGAAAAATAGTGCAGCATTAACCCTGATCAATTACTTTTTTTTCCTGTTGGCAGATCAGCCAGACAGTCCATTGTTTATAGGTTTAACAGCTGATCTAGGCCTCAATTTTATATTTTGGATACGTTTTTTTTATATATATATATATAATTTTGTATTTTTTAGATAAACTTTTAAAATTATTTAATATTATTAAAAATATTTTTAATTTTGTATTATTTTGATAGTTTTTGGTGTATTGGTATATTTGTTTACATAGGATCTGAATATATATATACCTTTTAAAAAACAAATTAAAGTTATTTCAACCATTTAGCAAAAATAATTAATCATTTCAAAATCTTATCCAACAATAGTAAATCAAGACCCTAACTAGACCAACTCAAATATTTTATCACTGCGTAACAGTGGTTTGATAGTTTGACTGCTGTTTTATATTGACGCTTGGTTCTCATAAGTAATAAAATATCACATACCTTAAAATTGTATACCATATTACATTAATTACCAAAAATATTCCCTTTTTTTTTTTTTTTTTTTTTTTTAATAATGCTTTTCTTTCATAGGAAGTGCATGTAATATTTAAGTTGTTGAAATTATATTTCCAAATAAAAAATGTTCTTACGTAATATTTAAGTTGCTGAAAGTTAATTTAATGAATGAATTAAACAAATTCTAATTCCATACAGCATTAAGCCCACACATTAGGATAAAACAAATGTGTTTGGACTAATTTCCTTTATTCCCTATTACAGGACACTATGTTCTATTTGCAAGTATAGTTTAATGGCTCATTTGTTCTGACATAGACATGTGTGGTGAGGCAGAGATATACTTATAATAGGTTATTACTAGTATGTCTAGAAATGTGTATCATACCAAGGCCTCAATTTAATAAGCCTTCCAAATGATTCTATAATGTTAGAACAACCTTTCATAATTTATCTAGAGAAATAACCATTAAAGTCTATGGGGATTTTTTAGATAGATAATTTCAGTTTTTTCTAACCATATTTAATTACCGGTAATTTGGAAAGCCTATTAAACCAAGGCCCAAGTGTTGCATTTAATTAGTCTGCTTGCTGGTAAAGCTTTTGCTCAAGCTTTATTGTTTCTGGATATTTGCAACAGTCTTATTTAATAGTTCAATTATGAGAAGAGGTTAGTAACCAGCAGTTATTCCTGTTAATCATTCTTTTTCTGAATGACTTACTGTAACTGGAATTCTTATGTATGTCTTTGGAAAAAAAGATCACTGCTCATGTGAAGGAATTCCAATATACGTGATATTTAACTTAGTACAAACATCTTACTGCTTATCTTTTTATGTTATTTAACCCCTTAAGGACCAAACTTCTGGAATAAAAGGGAATCATGACATGTCACACATGTCATGTGTCCTTAAGGGGTTAAACATAGACGTTTAAAACACCCATATTTGATGGACTTACAAGTGCTATTACAAACAGAGTAATAGCACTTGCTGAGCGCTTCCCTCCTGTCAGCCCCTCTCCTCATGCTGCGCCGGGCGGTGCGCCCTCATGGACGCACCAGCCCGGGCAAAGCTGCAGCCACCTGAGGCTCTCTACAGAGCACTCGGGCGGCTGCAGCATGAAGGGGGCCGGAGCTCCTGGCGGCGCCCCTTCCCAAGGGGCGCCCTAGGCGGCTTCCTAGCTTCCTTCCTTCCTGGCTTCCTAACAGGTTGCGCCGGCCCTGCCTACTCGATCTGAAAGGAAGTGCTCACAGAGAGCACATGACTGCTTTTTATCAGACCGTGTAGGGGAACAGAAACTCATCTACCGCGGTCTGCCTGCTCGGCCACGCTACAGCAAGGTACAGGGAGAGGGGAGAGGGGGCTATAATGGGACACATGGGAGCTGGGGGGCTATAATGGGACACATGGGGGCTGGGGAAGGGGCTATAATGGGACACATGGGTACTCGGGGCTACATGGGAGCTGGGGAGGGGGCTATAATGGGACACATCAGGGCTGGGGGGCTATAGGGATACATGGGGGTTATAATGGGACACATTGGGGCTGGGGAGGGGGCTATAATGGGACACATGGGGGCTAAGGGGCTATAGAGACACATGGGGTTGGGGAGGGGGCTATAATGGGACACATGGGGGCTATAATAGAACATATGGAGGTTGGGAAGGGGGGCTATAGGGACACATGGGGGCTGAAGAAAGGGCTATAATGGGACACATGGAGGGTGCAAGAGCACTGAGGAGAAGAGCAAGAGGAGAAAAGAGCATAGCAAGTAAGGGGGGGCCTGAGCATATAAGGGTGGGGCAAGCAAATAAGGGTGGGGTGAGCAAGTAAGGGGGGGCTGAGCAAGTAAGTTAGGGTGAGCATATAAGGAGGTGCTGAGCAAGTAAGGGGGTGAGCAAGTAAGGGGGGCTGAGCAAATAAGGGTGGGGTGAGCAAGTAAGGGGGGCTGAGCAAATAAGGTAGGTGAGCATATAAGGTGGGGCTGAGCAAGTGAGAGGGGTGAGCAAGTAAGGGGGAGCTAAGAAAATAGGGGTGGGGTGAGCAAGTAGGTTAGGGTGAGCATATAAGGAGGTGCTGAGCAAGTAAGAGGGGTGAGCAAGTAAGGGGGAGCTAAGCAAATAAGGGTGGGGTGAGCAAGTAAGGGGGCTGAGCAAATAAGGGTGGGGTGAGCTAGTAAGGGGGGATAAGCAAATAAGGGGGGCTGAGCAAATAAGGGGGCTGAGCAAGTAAGGCTGAGCAGAGAGCAGAGCAAGTAAGGTGGGGGCTGAGCAAATAAGGGGGGTGAGAAAATAAAGGGGGCAAAGCAGAGAGCAGAGCAAGTAAGGGGGAGCAGAGCAAGTAGACAGGAGCAGAGCAAGTAACTTGAAGTAAGGTGGAGCAGAGAGCAGAGCAAGTAAGGGGGCCTGAGTAAGTAAGGGGGAGCAGAGCAAGTAGAGGGGGGTAGAGTGCACAGCAAGTAACTTGAAGTAAGGGGGAGCAGAGCAAGCAGGCAAAGAGGAGCCTTACTTACCGCAGACTATAGACAGTTTACAGTGCAGCCACACGTAAGGTGTGAAACCTTACCTACCTGAGAGTGCAGTTTGCAGAGGGAGTGAGTGGAGCGGACAGTGCGGCTACACCTTACCTAGTGCCAGGAATACAAACCAGTTTTCCTGGCACTATAGGCTCTTGGAGTGCCCCCCCTCCCTCAGGTCCCCCCTACCTCGGCGCTGAAGTGGTTCAAACCCATTCTCTAAAGTAGAGCTAAATCTTTGAGTTATCCTTTTAAAAAGCATATTTTTATAGTGTCTATAGTGTTTGTTAAAAGGACTCTGTCCTGTGAATGTAGAGAATACACTGTTAAGTTACCATTTACTTTATTTGTGAAATAGTTATATAAAAATGTTGTTAAATTCCATTCAAATTGCATGTTATATATTATTTTAAAAATAAATAACTATTTTTTAAAAAAACTATAGCTTGTAATTATTATGGCACCTTGAGATATTGTTACATAGTAGGTAGACTTTAGCATATTTCACAATGTTGCTGGAAATCTGAATTTTGTAAATGTATACGTGTGTGTGTGTGTGTATATATATATATATATATATATATATATATACACACACACACACATTTTATAATTGCCCCCCCCCCACTTTTGTCACTGGCCTTCCATGTGCCCCCCCTAAATATAAATGCTGATGATCAGATGATAGAAAATGCATGTGGGCGATCTATTCTATTTGTGTATTGTATTTTACTTTATCTTATTTTATTGTAGTCTATTGCCCCCCAGATATACTTGCCTTTGGCTCTGGCTCTCATTTGTTTGAGTTTGTTCACTATTTACACTATGTATAGATTGCATTTCACTTAGGCACAAGGGTTTGTATTGAGAGCTCGATCGATTTGACTCTGGGGCTTATATGGATCTTTTCCTCCATAATTGGTGCTTTCTATCTTTGGGTTTCGCTGAGGTCAGGAGACTCAGCACTGTGTATCCGGTTGCTTGGCAACCCGGTCACATGCACGCTCTTGTATGTCACATGGAAGCCTTCACGTGGGTTTCTCACTTCCGGGTACCTCTGTTTGCTAGACACCGGATTTTTGTATTGAAATATTGACACTGTTTGTAAGGTTGCCTAGGCAACCTAGTCACATGCACGCAGTTGATTGCACCTCCCACGTGGCTCCTTCACTTCCGGGTTCTTCAGCCTGTTGGCAGTCTGATCGTCTAATTGGTAAGCGTTATTACACACATATGTATAAATTGTTTGTATTTGTAATGCCTCACTGTGATCTTGATAAAGACCCCAGCAGGGTCGAAACGTCGATTTGTTTGCACATGTAATGTATTCTATTTTGATACAGTAAATACCTTTTTTCACTGAAGAGAAGACCTAGAGTGCTCCCTTTATTTAGTATTTTATATTTGGACGCGGGACTGCACCTAGGCATTTTTGACTTATAGCAAAGTAGAGGAGGAGTGCCGTGCTTTCTTATTGTTGTATATATTTGTCAAGTGCTAGCGTGGCACTTACATGAGCACCCCCGGATTTAAAAGAAAATCGCTTATTACCTAAACAGTGACTTCTAGCGCAATCAGGATCCATTTATTATGGAGGATTTTATAAATCAAGCTGGAGCATTGTCAGAAACAGCAGAAATTCTGTCTATCTCAGAAGAACAAGCGTTATCAGTATTATGGCCGCGTAGCTCACAAGATCTTCCGCATACACATTCAGCAAAAGATCTATACAATGATCTATCTAGATTGAAAAAAAGAGAAGTGGACCTGGATCTACATGGGGTTTTTCTGTCCGACTATTATAGATCCAAACGGATACCAAGGGGGTTTTGGATAAAAAACGCCCCAACCATAGGGAGACAGAATCCCAATTTCTGTAAAAAATGGATGAATATCTCAAATAAGTGCTCCCTAGATTGGATGATAATAGTGATCGAAGAGGTCGGGACAGAATTACTCCAGGTTAAAAAACCAATACAGGAATTCGAGTTGACCCACGTTACCGTGTTGCAAGCTACGCCATCTACTGAGTTCATGCTGAAACTACAAGACGACATTCAAAAATACCAGAATGAACTTATTCGTTTTAAAAAGGTCAAAGTGGAGAAAGTGAACCACGATTATAAATTCCATCAGGTCTACCGGTGGTTAAGTGGGTCAGATTCTAACACACGCAACCCCATCCCTAGATTTAGAACAGGTATTAGGAAACCCGCTCTACAAACAGTGGATATTAGTTCGGGTGAATCAGCCTCAGATGGAGAAAGGAACGCTGACCCCCAAGCGGAAAAACAGGCTCCTTTTTTAAAGGATGGAGGACATCTAAACGACCCACCACGGTTAATCAATACAAAAGAACAAAACCGCAGAGACAGAAGAGAAACATCAGACGGGGACAAAAGGGTCACAAGAAATATAGGAGCCATGGGAAAACCTCCCAGGCCTCGGAAGTAACACCTATATTTAACCTTTCAAATAAGACCTTGGACCAACATCACATCTCACTCTTACAGAAAGGACTTACATTCATACCTGTAGCTAAGCCCAAGAAATTTGATATGGCTATTGATTTGTATAAACTACAAAGAACTTTGTACAGTCATGAAATAACGAGAAATGAGATTCCCACTACGACACATATCTTCCCTAATCGATATAAGAAAGATATCTACACTCCTAATCATTCGATTAAGACTTTTATGCAGGTTGTGAGACACGAGATAGACCCGATTGTGACGACTCCACCTCACCATAGAGACAATCTATCGAAAGAAGAACATGTAGCATTAAAGGATTTGATCCAGGACCCCACCATTACAGTTCGGCCAGCGGACAAAGGCGGTGCCATAGTTATTCAAAACTATGATGAGTACAGGAAGGAAATCCTTCGTCAGTTACATGATACGTCCACATACCTACCACTTACCTTTAACCCAGTTGCAAAATTCCAAAAAAAGATCGAAAAACTGATTGATGAAGGATTGTCACACCAGTATCTTGATGAAAAAACGGCTACATTTTTGTTTGTTAAATATCCCAAACATCCGGTTATGTACACATTACCGAAGATACACAAAAACTCGGAGCAGCCACCAGGCCGTCCAATTATATCGGCCAAGGCCGGATTAATTGAGCCGATTGCTCAATTCATCGATTATCACATCAACAGCAGTGTGAGAAAACTACCAACATGCCTGAAGGACACACAACATTTTATCAGTCAACTACAAAACATCGATCTCACAAATAGAGAAAATATTTTGGCTACCCTTGACGTCCAAAGTCTCTATACAATAATACCTAAAAAAGAAGGGATGGAAGCTATAACTGGGATCCTATCCAACGATGACACATACAGCGGTCCGCACATCCCATATTTGATGGAATGGCTGGATATCGCGTTATCGTGTAACTATTTCAAATTCGAAGACATATTCTATCTTCAAACGTCCGGAACTGCCATGGGTGCAGCCATGGCACCAGCCTACGCCAATGGCTTTATGTATTGGTTTGAAGCGAAATACATTTTGCATGAATACCAACCCTACATAATAAAATATGCCAGATTTGTGGATGATGTCTTCATAATATGGGAAGGCACCATCACCACACTTGAAAGGATGGTCCAACAGATCAATAGTCTACCAACTCCGGTTAAGCTAACTCTAAATTGGAATGAGCATAGCATTGAATTTTTGTATGTGAGGATATACAAAAACGAAAATCAATTAGGCTACACCTTATTTAGGAAAACTACAGATCGGAACACACTATTAGCCGCTACTAGCTTTCATCCCCAACACGTGAAGGATTCACTCCCGATCTCACAATTTCTTCGGGTTATGAGGTATAATAGCAACCCAGCTAATCGTGAACAGCAGCTACAAGAGGTTTGGGATCGCTTCCTGGTGAGAGGGTTCCATCCTCGTACGCTTGAAACAGCTAAAATTAATGCTTGGAACAAATTCAATCAGACTGACTATGTAAGATCTAAGAAGAAGAATACTATCTTCCTTCCACTTACATTTAACACCGCTACTCCTGTGCTTAAAAAATTTATTTACAAACATTGGAATATGTTCCAGGTAGACCAAAACCTCCCTGAAAAATTCAAAACTAATCCCATCATTAGCTACAGACGGAATCGTAATCTGAGGGATTTACTAGTAAAGAACGATCCTCGACAATGCTATGCCAAGTTGCCCATAATCCAAAAAAAGGTCTGTTTTAAATGCAGTGGCTGCGTCACATGCAGCCATATGCTGACCGGAGCTACATTTGCTCACCCCCATAGTGGGAAACGTATCCCGATTGATCATCATATTACCTGTATGACCACACATGTGGTATATATGATTACATGTCCATGCGGACTATCGTACGTTGGGAAGACCGACATGACGCTAAGAGATCGGATTAGGGGACACCGCTCAGGAATTACAACAGCCTTTAGAGATCAAAGAACAGATAAACCAGTGGCCAAGCACTTTCTATCAGCACAACATCATTTGCCCACTCTCCGGTTTATAGCGATTGATCATGTCCCGGCTCCACCTAGAGGAGGAGATAGATCTAAGCTACTACTCCAACATGAAGCCTATTGGATTCATCATTTAAATACTGTGACTCCGAAAGGACTGAATGAACATCTGGTCCTCTCGATGTTCCTTTAAATTAACTCATATAAGTATAATCTTTGACGAACTTTTGACACTTTTTTGACTTTTTTTGATTTTTGTTTGATTTTTTTTTTTTTATATATATTTTTTTCGACTTTTTGTGCCTTTGTCTGCCTTTTTACAGGTTGGATAAAGGAGCAACTTTATTTGTGTCCATTTTCAACTGCGGTTATTAACTAGTAACACTAGTAAAAAATCAGCAATGTTGTTTTGCTTTTCTGAGTATATATAGTTTAGTATGATTAATGTAGTCATTGAGAATAGTATGCTTAATGCTTCTCCTGGTATTGGAATTATATTAACATACATGCATTAAGAATAGATATCGTGGAAGGGGGCGTCATGACGTGCTGACGTGCGAGCGTGTCTATGCGTAGACGCACGGCCGTGATGACGGATTAGGAGGTGCGACACCCATGGAGTGATGCGACCACGAGCAGCGTTTGTCTGGCGGCAAACGATTCACATCGATTTCGTATTGACCCCGGTACCCCACTGAAGCATGCTATTTGCTATCTCAAACTACTACATCTTCGATCTCGGAGATTAATCCGACAAACCAGAAACCTTGGTCAGCACAGGAGCCATAAAGATACAATACGAAAATTGTCCGAGATTTCTGATGAGAGGGGACTTCCCCACATATATTAATACGGTGAGCTAAGATCCTTGACCAGTATTTGCTTAACCTTGCTAGGTCAGACAAATAGATATATATTGTCGAGTTTTGGTTCACGTGAAGATTGATTTAACCAAAGAGGACGACTTTGATAAGTTCTAATGGGGGTGTACTAAAGGATCCGGTTTCTATACTGATATTATCAATATTCACAATCTATTAATTATCTAATCCCTAAAAGCTAAGATAATTAAAACCTCCCAGCTGACTTATATTAGAGTTTAATGCCAGGGCGTATCAGAGACGGCTAAGAAAATGGACAGCAGACTGTATAATTAATCCTGAACAAAACCAAATAAGAAGTGAGAGCGCTTTATCAATTTTACTGTCAAAGCAGTCAAACTAAAATTTGAATTTAAACCATGGCAGCTAAGAAAGACTCAAAATCCTCCGTCAGAAAAGAAAAAAAGGAAAACTTACAAGATAAAACTCTTCCCACATACTTTTCCCCCCATCAGAAAACGGATAAATTATCTAATACAAAATCTATGATGGACGATACGTCCACAAGCCTAGAGAGCTTAGACCCTGAGGCTAAAAAACCCTCTGGCGAGAAAGAGTCTATTACAACCTCACAGCTACAGTCTATTCTTGCAGTAAACTTAGACAATATAAAAAAGGAATTAAATCTCTCAGCACAAGAGATTAAACTGGAGATTAAACTTGAAGTTAAGTCTCTAGTGGACAAAATACAGAACTTTGAGGACCAAGTGAAAGAAATGCACTTCTGCGTAACTAAACTAAAGGATGATGCTGAAAAAATGCAACGCAGAATAGAAGACGCCAAATTAAAAATAAATGACCTGGAGGATCGTAGCAGACGAAAGAATCTCCGCTTTAGAAATTTCATCGAAGATGGAAGACAAGAAGATACAAAACAACTTATAATGGATTATGTTACTGCATTAGGAATTTCGGTGAATGCACAGGAACAAATTATCGAACACTGTCACAGAATATACAGACCCAAGTCTGTTCCATCGGATAACCCTAGAGACATTATAGTTCGCTTTCATTCCGAAGACTTAAAAAATTTGGTACTGAAATCCACAAGGGAAAACCAGCTTAACCTGGACAGTTACCGCAATATTAGAGTCTTTCAAGATATTTCATTTGAGACAAGGCAGAAAAGAAAGACTTTTTCAATGGCTACCCAGATATTAAGGAAATCCGAGATAAAATACAGATGGCTGTATCCTACAAAAATTAGTCTAACGTATAGGGAGAAATTATATACGTTTGACTCAAATGACAAATTAGGGGAATGGATGAAATCGAAAAGAATAGAATAGAGATACGAACTTCCAACAATGTTTTCTTTTTTTTTTTTTTTTTTTTTTTTTTACCTGGCTTCCATTTATGAAACGATCAAATACTCTATGATCTCACAGGGCCTTCAGGGGAATTACCCAATATAACCATCATTTCATGCTAGTATATATATTGTTATATGGGTTTACCCACTGGCTATATAAGATATCTCGGCTCAATTTAAGTATTGATGATTGTATGCTATCTATACTTCTATACTTGCACATTTGTGTTTAATTTATATAGGCACTATTTAATATTATTCAACGTGGCTTAGAAATCTATGATAAAGCCACATAATATCCACTGATACTGAAATCACATTGATTCATAGACACAATTATGTTACTAACTAACAAGTAGCACATTTACAATTTTGTACCCACTGCTGCTTGATGAGTATATACGGGCCATGACACAACCACGTGACACATGAATATATAATCTCACTTTACATGTTAATAATCAACTATGTTTTATTGTTGGTGACCTTTTATAGGTTATAGGATGTTTACTCTATATATTTATTATTCGCTATATGGAACTTTTTTTTTTCTTTTCTTTTTTTTTTTTCTTCCCACGCACTGATTATTGTATTTCTAAATCGTATACAGGTCCCATGATAGTTATTGATAAAGGCACGATTCAACGCTATTTTATTATATTCATGAGGGTCCCTCCCTAACTCTAAGATATATCAATATATACATTTCACAGATTAATAAGATATAATCACTATATTATGCTATATAGGACCTATTGCACATTTTTTGCACTGTTTAGTTCTTGGTGATATTTTTTTTATGTTTCTCAAAGCTACCATAAATGAAATAGGTTAAGCCATTTTATATTGCTGGACAGATTTTCCGTGCAATGATCAAGTAATGATCTATTTAAAGTTCCTTATGGGATGGAACAATAGACACAATACTTTTCAAGATATAGTTGGAAATCAGGTTTCACACTGTAATGTTTATAATTTCGTACTCACTGCTGCTTGATGAGTATATATGGGCCATGACATGATCACGTGACACATTAGTATTTAACCTTATTGTACACTGTTAACAATTAACTACGTTTTACTATTGATGACCCTTTATAGGTTATATGATGTTTATTTTACACATTTTTTATTCGGTATATGGAACTTTTTGGGTTTTTTTGTTTTTTTTTATTTTATGCACTGATTAGTGTATTTCTAAACTATATACAGCTCCCATGATAGCTATTGATAAAGGCATGATTTAATGCTATCCTATTAAATTCATGAGGGTCTCTCCTTAACTCTAAGATATATCATTATATACATTTCATAGATCAATGGATATAATTACTATACTATGCCATATAGGACCAATTACACACTCTTTGTACTGCCTAGTTTTTGGTGATATTTTCTATGCTTCCATAAATGAAATAGGTTAAAACCATTTTATATTCTTAGAGACAACTTCCGTGCAATGATTAAGTATTGATTTATTTAAAGTCCCCTATGAGATGGAACAACGTACAAAATATTCTTCAAGATATAGTGGGAAATTAGGTTTTACAATGTAATGAATTTTTTTTTTTTTTTTTTTTTTTTGGTTGGGTACATCACGCATCTCTCCCATGGGGTTTCGCACCTCTATGTGTAGGGGTCTTCATTGTTTTCGATTGGCTCTATGAGCTATTTCGGATTTAATACTATTTTTTTTATTTTTCTTATTTGTAAATGTATATATGTTTATATGAGAACTTTCCAGGTTCTCTTCATGTGGGGTTTTTGTTTGTTGTTTTTTGTTTTCTCTCAGAGCAGGAGAGGTGCATACGATACTGCAGGATTATTTTTATGTTGAAATTATTGTCCTTAAACGTCCAGGGCTTGAATACTAATATTAAAAGAAATAAGCTTTATAATCTTTTGATGCAGAAAAAAATTCAGCTGGCCTTTATCCAGGAAACCCATTGGTTATCAGGATCGATACAAAAATGGGGGGGTTCCAATTTTCCTAATATAATCCAGGCTTCGCTGCCGGATAAAAAGAAAAGAGGAGTTGCACTTATTTTTTCTAGGGATCTTGAAGTGGAAACGATTTATGTAGAACAGGATAAATATGCTCGGTACATTATTTTAATATGTAAGATTAATCACAAGATATACACACTGGTTAATGTTTATCTCCCAAATATAGACCCAATGGCCCTGTTTTCCCATATTATGGAAAAAACTGAGAAAATGATGAAGGGCCCGCTTATTATTGCCGGAGACTTCAATTGTGTCCCCAATGTTAAACTGGATAAAACCTATATACCCCCAAATTTGCGAGACAACAGAGCCTCCAAACAAGCTAAAAAACTTCAACACATTTTAAATTTATATAATCTTTATGATATATGGAGATTACTCCACCCGAAAGAAAGAGATTACTCCCACCAGTCCAGTGTCCATAACTCCTATTCTCGGATAGATTTCTGTTTAACCAATGCTACCTCCATCCCACTTTTTAATAAAGTCTCAATCAATAACAATCCTTGGTCGGACCATAGTTATATCCTAATGGAGTTAGGTCCATTTAAATCCCCTGGCAGAAACACATGGAAGTTGAACGATGCCCTTATTAAAGACCAGACAAATAGAGAGGAGTTGACAAATCTATTAACACATTTTTGGGAAGAAAATCTTTCAGTAGATACCTCTCCAGCCATAAATTGGTGTACGCACAAAGCTGTCATGAGAGGATATCTAATGAAATTAGATTATATCTCCCGGAAGAAAAAAGCCGGAAATCTGTCTGACTTCTATATTGAATTGTATAATCTTACCACTAAAAATAAAAAAGCTTAAACTTTAGAATTATCACTTCGAATAAAAGAAGTACAAAAGAAAATTAACCAACTTGAGGAAGAAAAAATTAGAATTAATATCAATAAATTGAGGCTCTCAAAATATTCTACAGGGAACAGGGCGAACAAAAACCTCACAAAGAGATTACAAAAACAATATGCTAAAAATAGAGTAGACCACCTTATAGTTGGACAAAATACCTATTCTTCCCCAGAACAGATCGGAAGGACGTTTAATACTTTTTATGAAGACCTATATAATTTAAATTTAAATCCAAAGATCCCTGATATTAAAGATTATTTATCTAATATTCCGATCCCTAAGATAGCGGACTCAGACTTGACCAACTTAAATAAACCAATTACATATGAAGAAGTCCAATTTCAAATAGAGAGAATGCTTACTCAAAAAACACCAGGTCCTGATGGTTTTACTAACCTATATTATAAACATATGAAGATTCACTTGTTAAAACCATTAACTGAATTATACAACTATATTGCTGTTAGTAAAGTTATTCCTAAAGAGCTATTGCAATCCAATATTATCCCTATACTTAAGCAAAATAAGGACTGCTCAAATCCTGCCAACTATAGGCCAATAGCTCTGATTAATGTCGATATAAAAATATATTCGGCTATTATAGCCGAAAGAATAAAAAAAATTATAGAAAATATAGTTCACTCTGACCAAATTGGCTTTATTCCAGGAAGGATGGCATCCAATAATGTAAGAAGACTTTTGGATATCTTGGACAGGGCTCAACGATTAGGTTTTCCCCTCCTGACCCTGTCATTGGATGCTGAGAAAGCTTTCGACAGGGTCGGGTGGGGATACCTCGCAGAACTGTTGTCAGCATTTGGCTTTAGGGGTTGGATTTTAAACGCAATTTTGATTTTGTATTCTACTCCCTCGGCCCGAACAGTAGGACCTTATATAAATGCTGGATGGTTCGATCTTCATAATGGTACTAGGCAGGGGTGTCCCTTATCCCCTATACTGTATATCCTGTCCCTAGAACCCCTTGCCATTTATATTAGAAATAATTCTATGATCAAAGGAGTTTTAATAAAAGATAAAGAATTAAAAACTTCTCTATATGCGGATGATGCGCTAATCACTCTTACCTCCCCAGAAATCTCAATACACCACTTAATGCAGGAAATAGATAAATACTCAGAGATATCAAATTTTAAGTTAAATATATCTAAATCGACTGTGTTGTATATGAATATGGACAAGTACATTATAGAAACCTTATCACAGAAGTTTAACTTTATTTGGACTGATAAAGAATTGAATTATTTAGGTCTAATAATCCCTTCTGATATAAACTCCACCATGGAGAAGAACTTTTTATACCTAATGAAACATACAAATTCTAAATTAAGACAATGGAAAACCTTGGAAATTTCATGGTTAGGCCGCATCAATATTATTAATGCATACATTCTTTCAAAGTGGTCATATTTCTTTTCTATGATCCCGCTTAAAATTTCAAACTTTTGACTTACTATAATTCAAGTCTGTTTTACCAAATTTATCTGGAAGAATAAAACCCCTAGGATTTCTAGAAAAATCTTGTCAAAAAAACTTTCCAAAGGTGGTCTAAATTTTCCAAATATTACATATAATTACTATGCCAACATGATTAGACACATATATTTACTACAGGACCCTTTGATGACCAAAGAACCCTGGTTTATGATAGAATCTGCGGCCACCCCTACCCTGAATTTGCAACACATTATGTGGATGGATTATAATAAAAAATCTATCAGCCCTCAAACTAATTCTACTATTTTGATACAATCTATAGAGGTATGGGAAGAAATAAAAAAAATTCTGGGTTTAACTCAGCTGATCCCTAAATCGGCCAGACTTAGCCTATTGGAACTAAATATTCAAGACCTTTCATTAACTCACTGGGCAGAAACGGATAAGATAAGAATAAATGATCTTATGACAGCCGATAATATATTACCATTCCAGCAGATAGTGGACAATTTACATATTTCGGGTAGGGAAATTTTCACTTATCTCCGAATCAAAAATTACATAGACAAAAATGTTATAAAAAGTTCCTCCCCATTATCAATTCAAATGGAATATATTTTTGATTATAAATCCTTAAAAAAGGTTACTTCATTTTCTAACCAAGTACTGGACTCTTTGAATGTTACCCCTGTTAAAACTATTAGAATATGGGAACAGGAGTTACAAATGGTTATCTCTGAAACGGACTGGTGTATTTCTTTGACTCATGTTGCGAAATATGTCCATTGTCTGAATCTGGTGGAATGTCACTTCAAAATTCTTTTTAGGTGGTATTTTACCCCAGCAAGAATTGCTAAGATGTACGACAATTACGACCCCACCTGCTGGAGATGCGGAACCCATATAGGGTCCTATATACATATGTGGTGGTCATGCCCTATGGTGCGTCCGCTATGGACCTGGGCATTCTCTACTTTTACTACTTTGTCTTATACATCCATTCATCAAAATCCGGCAGCGGCCCTTTTGCATTTGAATTGGAACCTCAATTCTAAACAAGTTCCAATTGCTACTCATTGCTTTATAGCCGTAAAAATATTAATTGCCAGGAACTGGAGATCATCTATCCCATTCCAAAAAACTCTTTTAATTAAACAAATTAGGTTTCAGCTATTGATGGAAAAGGGGCTAATAAACAACACAAGTCAATCTACTAGAAACAATGAACAACTGCTTTCTGAATGGTTGGATAAGCTTTCTTAGACTCAGGTTAATCTCTATGTACGAATTTGTTTTTCCTCTCTGAGATAACTGAAGAGCTATAAATATAATCACACTATCTTATTAATATATACAGTTAAATTTCAATGGCTTATATATATTAAGAAGGGAAATTTATATGATCTCCATGATATTTAAAAATCAAGCTTATCTCTGGACGATAGTCTTTATTTATATTTTTGGACAATACTTTGTCATGATTTCAGCTATTTTGTCTCTCCTGCTCTGATGGGAAGTTGGGTGCACCTTGTATGTCTACTCGTACACGATAAATAATATAATATCTTTATATGAGTAATCATACTAACAAATGTTTTGACAGCGCAAGCTGTAAGAAATTCTGATACACTCATGATGAATTTTTTCCCCTGTGTGGTTTTTGTTGTGTATTTATTCTGTCTGTATTTGTTATATGTAAAGCAAATAGAACAAAATTCTTAATAAATATATATTAAAAAAAAAAAAAAAGAATAGATATCGTGACCCTGAAAACTGTTTGGAATAGTAACACAATAAGAGTAATTGTGGGATATAAAATCAGATGATAGAAAATGCATGTGGGCGATCTATTCTATTTGTGTATTGTATTTTACTTTATCTTATTTTATTGTAGTCTATTGCCCCCCAGATATACTTGCCTTTGGCTCTGGCTCTCATTTGTTTGAGTTTGTTCACTATTTACACTATGTATAGATTGCATTTCACTTAGGCACAAGGGTTTGTATTGAGAGCTCGATCGATTTGACTCTGGGGCTTATATGGATCTTTTCCTCCATAATTGGTGCTTTCTATCTTTGGGTTTCGCTGAGGTCAGGAGACTCAGCACTGTGTATCCGGTTGCTTGGCAACCCGGTCACATGCACGCTCTTGTATGTCACATGGAAGCCTTCACGTGGGTTTCTCACTTCCGGGTACCTCTGTTTGCTAGACACCGGATTTTTGTATTGAAATATTGACACTGTTTGTAAGGTTGCCTAGGCAACCTAGTCACATGCACGCAGTTGATTGCACCTCCCACGTGGCTCCTTCACTTCCGGGTTCTTCAGCCTGTTGGCAGTCTGATCGTCTAATTGGTAAGCGTTATTACACACATATGTATAAATTGTTTGTATTTGTTTGTATTTGTAATGCCTTTTTACTGCTGTGCATACATTCACAATTTCAGTCCAATTACGAAACTTTCCTTAATATGTCAAGGTAGTTGGACTGAAACATTGATTATATGCAAATGTTTACAATAAATCCGCTCTTTTGTTTATTATGAAGCCCTATGAGTGCTTTCTTTCACGCTTGAGGGCTAGTTTTCAGTTTTTTTTTCCCTCTTTCATATCTGGACACTATGCTGGCGCAATGCATTTTGGGGCTGGTATAGAATTTTTTTCCAGGGCTGCTTTTCATTCTCAGTCTGGTCCTGTGGATAACCTTCTGGTCTGAATTTCTTTCTGTGTAGATCAGTAAACCAGGACAGTAACATGAACTAAGGCTTTAGATTGCAATAATTTATTCTTGAAATATAACACAAACTCTAAAAACTGTTAACAAATATGAATAACAAAAAATATATATATATTTTCCTAATTATGGTTCATGAGTTGTGATATATGGGATAAAGTCTCTCTCAACCAAAGGTGGTATAAATACTCATAATGTGATGGTTCAGCATGCTTCTTTCTCTCTAGCCATCCTCTAGAAACTTCAATTCTATGTATAGTCAAGCTTAAAATGAGGAAAAGGTTGACGAAACAGCAAAGTGAGCAGGGCAGTGAAAACACAAGTCAGAGCACCAGCACCCATTATTATTATTACTATTATTGTTTTATTATTTATATAGCGCCATCAGATTCCGTAGCACTGTACAATGGGTGGACTAACAGACATGTAATTGTAACCAGACAACTGGACGTACAGGAACAGACAGGTGGATGGCCCTGCTCAATAAGCTTACATTCTAGAAGGAGTGGGGTATAGTGACACAAAGAGTAAAAGTAGGGGTACGAAGTAGGTTGTTAGAAAAGTATTCACTGAGGGCTTAGTAGGTAATTTTTGACAGTTGCAGGGGAGGCGACCCATGTGGAGTGGGGGATAAAAACCTGCTAACAGTTTGATTGATATGCTTTCTTGAAGAAGTGAGTTTTCAATTATTTTTTGAATGAGTGGAGACTGGGTGTAAGTCTTACAGACAAGGGAAGGAAGTTCCACAGAAGAGGTACAGCCCTGGAGAAATCTTAGAGGCGAGCATCAGAGGTGGGAGTACGGACAGAGGATAGACGTAGGTCTTTGGCAGAGTGCAGGTGCCTTGACGGGACATCCTTGTGTTTTAGAGAGGATAGGTAGGTTGGAGCAGCATTATGTATGGACTTGTAGGCAAGCACCAGCATTTTAAATTGAGCCCTATATCTAACTGGAAGCCATTGAAAGGTGGAACCTCCATCATCTAGTAGGAATTCATCACAAATGCATACACAGACACAAATTTTGTTTTCCTTTCTTGGAAGATGAGAGCTCACAAGCTGTAATACGATCGTATACTTAATTATAGCAGTCAAAAAGTGTAATGTGGATATTGATGGTGATTGAACAGAAACAATTGCCTGGAACACACTCTTGATAAAAGCAGCAGCATCAGGTGCACACACATCAAAATAATAACATTTTGAAAATGTATGAAAGTACTACCAAATGGCGGCCAGACATATTTAGTCCTTAAAAGCGACATGACAAAAGGCCAATAGTCCTTTCTGAGGAGCTTGCAGACCATGGCCAATTGGCGAGAGTGATGGCAAAAGCTCTGTTGACCCAAGCCAGGTCCAGAAAAATCAACAAGCAAGGAAAAACACTTCCCAAAGGGCTCAGTGGCCTCAACATAAAACTTGAGATCACAAACAAAATCAACACAATGCAACAATTTCTACTTGTCATTCAAAAATGAAGTGTGAGTTGCAGTGTTGAGTAGCAGCTATTTTAGATGCCATTATATTAGATGCCGTTATCTATTTTATCTTATTTTCTATACATATATATATTTATCATCTATCCAGTCGTTCATTCATCCATCAATCCTCTATACGTGTGTGTATCTATATATTGGCTGTCTTGTCATCTCAGAAAACTTGTGACCAAAGCAAGTCTCCCACCACAAATCTAGACTATACTTACATAGATAAATCCACTACTGTTTATTAATAGGAACTAACAGTGAAAAGTTCAAATATTAAACTTTCTGAATAAACTTAATTTCTTGGTTTTTGAGTGCCAATATCAACAGCATCATAGCGGATAGTTCATGTTTCTGTCTCGTCTGTGGTGAACGGCTGAAATGGCACATATGTTGAAGTAAGTAAAGTTTTAAGACTTAAATATTGCACCCATTGGAATTAATTTGAATATGAAAGATTTAGTATGGTTTTGCAAAATGATAAATATCCCCTTTCCAAGCACACATAATTTACTAGCAAGGCCGTGGCCACTGAATAAAATGTACTTTATGACAATGCATAGACTTATAAAAATATTTGCCTTTCCACTATAGAACCATAATATGCCATAAATAGTCTTACATTTGCCAATACAAGGTTTTTATAAGAGTTTTAATAGCAAAATGTCATTATCATATCCAAAGGATATTCATCACTATAAGTAGCAAAGAAATGTATTGGCAGACTTCTATAGAGTAGTTTTATTTGATACTTGGCTTTGAGTACAAAAAATGTAAACTTAAAAATAATTGTTGGAAATAGATTATATAGGGTATGATGATAGTTGTTAATTATTTATTTCTAGTTTGACAAGATTTTAAATCATAGAGCACAGGGGTTGATTTAGAACTAAAAAATTAAGTTAGGTGCCTGGAGAACATTATAATAAATTGATGATCATAGACAGATTGGCAGTTACCAACACTGGAGGCCAACACAGTCAGTAATACCCTGGCCCAAATATAACACAGACCACACCAACATACTCACACCCATGTTAAGGTTTAATCACAACTAAAAATGTCCGTGTAAAACCATTGTGCTGCATGTTTTAAATAAGCAATTTGGGTTTAATTTTAATTGACCATGCAGGTTTTTAACACACTTATTAAAGAAACATGGCAAACACTTGGAAAAAATATGGATACCTACCACATACTTTTAAGTGTGAATAAATGTGTGTGTCATTTGTATAAATACCTGAGGAAACTGTCCCAGTTAAAACTGGTAGCAGACATGTGAAGTGAGAACCACACTATTATGCTGAGAAGTGGGCACACCTTCTGTGCATGAGGGAAACATTCTTAGACGTGAGGAGTACATAGAGTATTTAGCATCCAGACCTGAACTGCCCGTATTTATGAAAATATGTTATCCCCCTTTGTCTCGCCCTTCGCTCTTTGTGCTTCTTTCCTGACGTCCTTACTCTCTTGAAAATCATAAACCACTTTAACCAGTCATAAAGTTATTTCCAGTTCAGGTTGTCCAATTCATGACGTTTTGATAAGTGGATTTAACAAAACTACTTATATTCGCCACTTCAATTCCTGAATTTCAAATGTACTGTTCTTTGTTAGTGTTTTATACGCACTATAAAATATGCAAACATGTTACAGTTGTTTACATTTCAACAGCATTTTCTTTATTTATGTGGCCCTAACGTCTTCATCACCTATTTATGTTATCTGCTCTTTATCATGTAGTACAGATGGTTGTGTGCTAGTTGTCTTCATTATAGGAGGCCATCTAACATCTGAATTGCCTTAAGTACAGGGCTGGACTGGCCCACCGGGATACCGGGAAATTTCCCAGTGGGTCGTCGGCACCTGGGGCCGGGGAGACATGTGGGTGTCCTGCGGCCGCATGGAGAGCTTGGATGGCGGCCGCAGGGGAAGCTCTTCTGGCGGCCGCTGGGGGAGCAGGCTGTTCTGTCTCTGCTCCCCCTCCCTCGCGCGTAGCTTAATGAGACCGGGGCCGGAATATGACATCATATTCCGGCCCCGGTCTATTTCTAGCATGCGAGGGAGGGGGAGCAGAGACAGAACAGCCTGCTCCCCCAGTGGCCGCCAGAAGAGCTTCCCCTGCGGCCGCCATCAAAGCTCTCCATGCGGCCGCACTCCTGCACTTTTTATGAGCAGGAACACCGTTCCTGCAGGCACTCAGCGCCCCCAAATGCCCCCCTTCCTCCCCCTGTCATGGGGGGGGGGCAAGAGGTGATGGACCCCAAACCCCCCTCCTCCCCCGGTCGGGCGCCTGTCTTTATCTCAGCCGCGGCGAGGGAATTGTGTGCTCCCTCTCGCCGCGTGCTGTTTGCTGATGCTGGGAGCCGGAATATGACGTCATATTCCGGCTCCCAGTTACAGCAGACAGCCCACGCGGTGAGAGGGAGCAGAGAGCACACAGCTCCCTCGCCGCGGCTGAGATAAAGACAGGCGCCCGACCCACTGGACCCCAGGGACAAGTCCACGCCAGCACTCCAGGTAGGGAGGCTGGGTGGACATTTTTTAATAAAAAAATGATAATTTGTGTGTATGTGTGTGTCTGACTGAATATGTGTGTATATGTGTGTCTGTGAATGTATGTATGGGTGTCTGTGAATGTATGAGTGTGTGTCAATGTATGTGTCTGTGAATGTGTGTGTGTATATGAATGTGTGTGTATATGTGTGTCTGTGAATGTATGTATGGGTGTCTGTGAATGTATGAGTGTGTCAGTGTATGTGAATGTGTGTGTGTGTATGTTTGTCTGTGAATGTATGAGTGTGTGTGTCTGAATGTGTGTGTGTCTGAGTATGCGTGTCAGTGTGTGTGTGTGCACATATATATATATATACACACACACACACACATTGGAGTGTATATTATTTTTTTTGGTGGGGGGAATCTTGGGAGAGCTCCCACACTTTATTCCCCAGGACTTTATTCTCCCCTGTCGGCTCACACAGAACTAGCTATCAGCGCTATCTGAGTGCCGGCTCTGCTCTAAGCCTCCATGGGCCGGCGGGGAGATCAAAGATCTACCTCACCGGCCCACAGCAGCATGGAGGGAGGCAGGAGAGGACCCGGGGAACTCCAGACAGCAGCTCCGCCAGGTTCCTCTCGCGATATCTTAGCGTTGCCATGGCAACGCTCAGATCTCGCGAGAGTTAACTCTAGCCCCGCAGGCTAGAGTTAACTCTCCACTGGACCACCAGGGATGGCACATGGCAGCAAGGATCCCCCCTCCCTACATAAGGTACGAGCACCCTCACAAACACACACACACAAACACCCTCACCCACATAGCACACTACCAGCACCCTCACACACACATCACACTAACAGCACCCTCACACATACACACACACAGCAGCACCCTTACACACAGCACACTAACAGCACACACACACAGCAGTGTGTGTATATATATATATATATATATATGTATATATATATACACACACATACACATGCGGCGTGTGTTTGTGCTTTAGGGTGCACACCCTAATGCAATAGGCTGCGCACGCCTATGACCTTAATTGTATGCAGCGTATACTGCAAAACCTTTGATTTCACAGCACTAACAAATGGGGTTTCAGCTTCTCCTATATAGATACAAATTAAACTTATTAACCATTTACAAATGTATGTAATGCCAAATGCCTTAACACCATGCTTTTCCTTTCTGTAATTTCAACGCCGCGACACTGAGTTAGTGTTTGCATACGCATATGACCTTTTACTGAGACTCTTCTGTCAGAATAAAAAAATAAATAAAAAAAGAATCTTATTTATTTAATTATTTATAAAATATTTTACCAGGATGGACACATTGATATTTCTCTCATTTTCAAGTATGTCCTGTAATATTGTTTAAGCAGAGATAAACGCTGGAATAGTGAATACACTCACAGGACAGATGATGGTAATGTGCCTCAAAGACTCCCAGGAAGTGTTCCAAGGGGCTATAAATACACCTCCTCCTTGAGTCTTTCTCCAAAGGACTGCTCAGGAATATCAGGTGCAGCAATTAAGAATGTATTCAATAAAATAATGTTTAAAAACAAAGTTGGCCCTATGCGTTCAGGGGTGTACCTTGAGTATTTGGCACCCGGGGCGAATCCTGTGATTGGCACCCCCCTCATGCTGCTAAAAAGTAAAAAAAAAGTAAAAAATATATATATATCATAAAGCCGGCTGTGATTTCTGTAGACAGAATGTGGTCCACCGTGAGTGGGTCAGTGGAAGCGGATAAAAGGATAGGGCATTCAAGTGTACCTGTGGGGATGGCGATAAGGCCCGTGTGAAACCCCTGTAAAAAAAACTGTCACCAGATAATCTACCAGGTGCCTAGCTGGATGTGACTGGAGATAGTATTCCAGGATGTCAATGTTAACTTCGGTCAGGCGTTTCTTAGGTGACAGAAGTGTGGGGCAAGTGGACTTGGTGTGGGTTCTGAAGCATATGGAGCAGATATGCAGTGCCCCTCATGTCGTGAGATTACATACCCCGGCGTTAAAGTAACTGCACACCCAAGCCTTGCCCAAATATGTAAAGGGACTGTCCGGCGTGTCACTCCGACCGGCACCCTGACTAGTGTGTGGGGTGGGGGGGTGGTGAGCCGTGGAAGTGACTGTCGTGCTACTGAGTGTAGTTTGGCAGGTCAGCATTAGGGCCAATGAGTTAACATCATTACCCTTGGAAATGCCCTTTCTGATGAAGTCAGGGACAGGGTGAGCCGAGGAAACGTATGAAGTGGGTATGGCTGAGACGGTCAAGGGAAGGTTTGCCAAGCCCAACAAGGCACCTGGTGTGGCTATAGCGGATTCCAGTTTTGTTAGTCTGTGATTGATCGTTTGGAGGTTGGTGAGTATAGCAGCCAGGGTGTCTCGTGTGGAATACGAAGTGTGAGCTGGCAGGATTTGTGAACTACAGCCTAGCCTGGGAACGTCGACCTTTCTGGCCGTGGCAGGAAAGCGGATACCCCTGCTTCTGAGCTCCACTGAGATTTTTGGAATGGTCCAGTATCTCAGGGACCTGTGTGTAAAAGGGGTGAGGGATTTTTCCGGAGACCCAGGTCTGATTGGCGCGCTGGCTATGTTGTCCGATGGTAGATTGGTGATCGACTTTTGTGACATCTGAAAGAGAATAATGAATTTGAATAAGTAGGTTGAAGAGGAGGTGAAGGTGAGACCTCCAGAGAACTGGCCTGCTAGCTAGTGCAGAGGCGAAAAGTTTACCTGAACCAAGTGACAGATGAGGCCCTGCTAGTGCCAAGCGACGGAGAGAGGCTCTACCTATGATTTGGCCCGAGGCAATTTTGTGGCCACATGCCCGTGGTGACAGGGTGTAGGCCTCTCGGTGACCGTAAAGAGAGTAAAAATTTGAGGGGGCGGAGCTTAACCACGGAGCCGAATGGACGCCTTCATCCACGGCTCCCCAGCACCAAGACACAATCCGCCGCGCATCTCAGGTAGGGGGGGCCATCGACCCGCGGGACCCACAGCTACATCCCCAGGGCTCCCAGGGCTACCCACTGATGCCCTTTTTATAACCACAATCGGGCAAAAAACGAGTCCGCAAATCCCGGGCCTACCTCGCCCTCCCGCCGGCATCGCAACTACCCGCGGGGATCTCCCTGAGCCTGGGGGACTGGTGCAGACAGCGGGCAGATCACCATCACTCACCCGACGAAGAAATGGGGAGGAGATCACAGAAGCCACAACAGGCTGCACCCAGGGACTCCCAAGACATTGGGACTCTGCTTCAACGCACAGCAGGCCACAAAATGGCGGCTGAACAAGATCAGGACACCGGCCCCAAACACTCAGAACAGCTGCCCGAGGGAAGCAGCACAGACATGAGAGCCAAAGCCACCAGCAGCCCACAAGCAGAGGGGGAAGACTCAGCCCCAGCCACTAAAAGAGATATTGATACCGGAGAAACTGACGGAAGCCAAGCACAGAGAGATGGACACAGGTTTCTTCAGGAAGGAAGAGATTCTTTATTGGATCACCGATCGGGACTCAGAGGGACTAATGTCACCAAAATACAGCAAGTTCTGAGCCCCGGACAATAGTGCAGGCTCCTTATATAGGCACATAACTCCTCCCATATTAAGCTCCACCCGCACATTCTCTTGACCAATCAATACAAATAAGAATTAACTTCCTGCTTGACCGCATGGCTTGTCCAGCACAATGGAGGAGGGGAATACTACATCCTGTATTCTTGCACATGCTCCATACACTACTGATCGTATCTTGCCTCGTGTAACCAACTGATCGATACGTCAGCATATGCACGTACACATGCCACGTGGTAATCTCGGCCTACTAAATTTATTTTTACCGAGATTCCACCACATTCCCCCCTTTGATGCCTCTTGATATTTCACAATTACTTGAGGCATCACTTAACCTTGGTTTGCATACACCACAAGTTACCTTGAACCAGACCAGACTTATCTATGATGTGAATCTTCAACACTCATCTTCCTGCATTGGTTCTCCCTGATCTAGAGCCTTATATTTATAAATTGCCATTATCTGTGCAGCAGCCTTCCTCTCTGCTATATTTTCTATCAGGCTTTGCACAGACCTAACTACTAAGGGTATAAGACACGGCAGGAGTAGACACAACATTAAAATTAGTAGGACTCCACCTACCACTGCCTTAAGCCCTCCAAACCACTCATACCAGCTACCAAACCAACTACTTGGATTATACCCTTTCCATACCTGTGTAGGCACATACGCTAGTTTAACCATATGGCTAGTAAGCTCAGCTATTGCTTGCCCTTCGTCATCTATTTGAAGACAGCAATTGCTCAGGTTAAACTTCCCACATACACCTCCCTCTACTGCCAAAAGGTAATCCAAGGCTAATCTATTTTGGTATACTGCTGTCCTCATCCTGGTATTGTGCTTCGCTAGAAGATTGAGCGCTTGTGATGTCTCGTTAGTAATGATCTCAACCACTGCCTGTAATCTTATAATACGGTTGAGCATATAAATTGGGGTTCTATAACCAAAGGTACCATCCTCTGCCCACGTGGCTGGCCCATAGTAATCTATAATACGCTGGGGAGGCCATGCATTATCTTCCCAGGTGCCTATCTCTATGGGTCCCCTTTTCTTCCTATGATTCACATCATACACTTTAACACCTAAAGTCTCACCTGTTTCGATAGGTAACAAGAAGAAGGATGGTTTGAGCATACCCAACACACATGCCCCTTCCCAGTCCTGTGGCAACTCCGAATAGGCTTTCTTACCACAGATCCAGTACAAATTTGCTGGGGCTCTCCAGTTAGATGTGATGGATAAATCAAACCACACATCCTTTAAATTGGCGTATCTAGCAAACGGGTTAGATGGTTCTGAGACATTTGAAGCCGACCACCAAGTTGTATTCTTCGTATCATCATCATAAGCTTTTTGCCCTAGACAAGTTAATTCTCCTACAGAAGTATTATACATCATTCCTTTCCTCGCTATGCAAACATAACCTATGATGGAGGTCCTTAATCTCCACTCAGATTTACCTCTAACACTCATATGATAATCGGCTTGTGTAGATATTAATTGGTCAACTGCCTCAGAACCGGACATTACCTCCTTTGCTTCCCAAGGCCATTGGTCTCCCATGTTAGTACCTCCACACACATAGCAGTTGGTAACATTAAGACTACCGGCAATACTTTCAGCTAAATCAATAAACAGGTTTTTAGCATTATGGGGGATCTTATTATCTATGCTCATCTCTTCATAAAAGGAATGGTATACTTGATGAGTCTGGGAGGATACCGTATCAGTCTCTATCCCTATAAACAATACTGTCCCAGGATCTAAACCCGTCCCATATATTTGAAACCCAAATAAATTACCATATTTATCTAAGAACTTGTCGGGGTTATTTATAAGTATATGGACTGGATTGCATTCCATAGACTTACAATATGGACTAGTAGGCAACTTAGTCACAATCATGTCCTTGTCTACTGTCTGTCCCCAAGTTGCCCACCCCACACAAGACCAATATGGGCAAAAGTTATAATCTCTATTTGGGAATCTAGGGCTCACATACTTATTTTTACTACTGGGACAAATATATTTATCGTTAGACCCATAGTCCTCTCCCATCTAAGATCCCCACATACATTCCACGGCTTTCTACCACTTGATATCGCCTTACACGCATCAAATAGCAGAACACCCGAAGAATGTACGGATTCTAATACCGTCTTATTAATGAGGGTCCCCTGAGGATCTCCATTCCTGAGAGTCAACCAAATTGTACGAGGTTGATACTCTGGACTGAAGCACTTAGGTTCCCCTACTCCTAAATGGCACACACTATATTCTATATTTAAGTATCTACATCTTGATACATCTCCTTTACACTCGTATTGCGAATGCCAAATTAGGGTCTGGGAAATATGGTTACCTGTTCTTGTAGTCTTAATGCATACCTCACAGCTAGGAGTGTCGGTACCTCTACCTTCCTGAATATAAAAATACACATATAAAAACATTATTAAGAATACATCTTTCGTCGTCATCCTCAGTCTTCGTCCGTGCGAAGGCACCTCAGCTTCCAGGCTGTAAGGGCTGCAGGGAATGGAGTTCTGCTCGTCTTCACAGGGTTCCCTTCGGGACTTTTCCTGGCTTATACACTCGTTGGTGAGCGGACAGGCTTTATTATGGCCTTCTCACTCACTTACCAAATCTCTGAAACAATAAAATTTGTAATCCACAAGGTTCCTCGTCACTCCGACTGAGTCGTGCGCTTTAACCGGATCTTGCAGGGATTCTCTGGATCTGCTGTAGCTTGCCAAGAATCGACTGCTGCTGGTTTAACCCTGGAGTGATGTATCCACGGAGTCACTTCGGCTACTTTTATCGCTGTAGGGGTAGACAAAAGAACAACATAAGGTTCCACTTGGGCCCTAACGGTACATTATTCCACTCTTTAATCCACACTTGGTCTCCTGGGTGGTAACTATGAACTGGGGGATAAATATTCACAGGTAATCTATCTTGTACCCATTTCTGTACCTCCTCCATAGTCTTACCCAACTCTACAACCTGCTGCCGGGTAATTCCTTCTCCCAACTGACTCAAATCCCCCCTTAAGTTACCAAGTACGGGAGGTGGTCGCCCATACATGATTTCAAAAGGAGAGAGGCCCATCCTTCTGGTAGGTGTACTGCGGATTCGCAATAGAGCTATGGGCAAGAGAACGTTCCACTTAAGTTGGGTTTCCTGACACATTTTAGCCAACTGATTCTTAATAGTTCTATTCATTCTCTCTACCTTACCAGAACTCTGGGGTCTATATGCCGTATGAAGCCTCCACTTTACACTAAGCATATGAGTCAGTTATTGTAGGCACTGATGAACAAAAGCTGGACCATTGTCCGATCCTATAGAGCAGGGTAGTCCATATCGGGGTATTATTTCTCGTAGCAGGAATCTCACAACTTCTCCTGCTTTCTCCGTACGAGTAGGACATGCTTCTACCCAGCCTGAATAGGTACACACAACTACCAGCAGGTAGCGATGTCCACCAGATTTAGGCATTACTGTATAGTCAATTTGTAAATCGGACATGGGGAGTCCCCCCATAAACTGGACTCCTGGTGGCTTTACTGGTCCTTGCCTTGCATTATTTTTAGCACACGTTACACATCTTCGTACAATGGCCTGAGTCAAGTTGGACAATCTTGGTATGTAGAAATGTTTTCTGAGGGATTCTTCTGTACTATCTCTCCCAGAATGTGTCCCGTTGTGATAGTTTTGGACAAATTCTACCGCTAGTGATGCTGGAATGACTATTCTTCCATCTTCTAACTGATACCATTTGTTCTCCAAATACTTTCCAGGTTCAGTCTTTAACCACTCCTCTTCTTGAGCTGTATAAACTGGAGTCCATTGAGACAGTGGAGTTGGTATAAGAGCAGCTATATGCCCCACATACTCCTGTCTTCCCGATTCAGCGGCACGCTTAGCTGCACTATCTGCCATCCGATTTCCTTTGGTTACATCACCATCTCCTCTCAGATGCGCTCGACAATGTATAATACCGACTTCTTTCGGCTCCCACACTGCTTCCAATAGTTGTAGGATTTCAGCTGCGTACTTGATTTCCTTGCCTTCTGAATTCAATAGTCCTCTTTCTTTATACAAAGCTCCGTGGGCATGAGTGGTTAAAAACGCATACTTGGAGTCCGTGTAGATGTTCACTCTTAAACCTTCAGCCAATTGTAACGCTCGTGTCAGTGCTATCAATTCTGCCTTTTGTGCTGATGTTCCTTTTGCCAGTGGCCGAGCTTCTATCACCTTGTCTATCGTTGTTACTGCATATCCTGCATAGCGGATCCCTTCTTTCACATAACTACTGCCGTCGGTGTAATATTGAACATCGGGGTTCTGGATGGGAAAATCACGAAGATCTGGTCTACTTGAAAATACTTCATCCATTACTTCCAAACAATCATGTTGACTTTCAGTAGGTTGTGGCAAAAGGGTAGCTGCATTTAAAGTGTTTACAGTCTCTAAATGCACTCTTGGGTTTTCACACAACATTGCTTGATACTTGGTCATACGGCTGTTACTAAACCAATGATTTCCTTTGTAATCCAACAACGTCTGTACTGCATGTGGGACTCGTACATAAAGTTCTTGACCCAGAGTGAGTTTATCGGCTTCAGCTACTAGCAGGGCGGCTGCAGCTACGGCTCTTAGACAAGGTGGAAGTCCGCTGGCCACTGCATCCAGTTGTTTAGACATGTAGGCAACAGGTCTTTGCCATGATCCCAAGTACTGTGTCAATACTCCCACAGCCATTCTTCTTTGCTCATGTACATACAGGTAGAATGGTCGTGTGTGATCAGGTAGACCTAATGCTGGGGCACTCATCAAAGCCTTCTTCACATCTTCAAATGCCGTTTGCTGTTCTTGAGTCCATAAGAAGGGGTCGTGCTCTGTACCTTTGATAGCTGCATACAGAGGTTTTGCCAGTATCGCGTAGCTGGGAATCCATATCCTACAGAAGCCTGCTGCCCCCAAGAATTCTCGCACTTGTCTTCTATTCTTGGGTATCGGTATTTGGCACACAGCTTCTTTTCTCTCTGGCCCCATAATTCTTTGACCTTCAGAGATATGGAATCCCAGATATTTGACAGTTGGCAAACACAACTGAGCCTTCTTTCTAGACACCTTGTATCCTGCCTTCCAGAGAATGTGTAGTAGATCGTGCATTGCTTGCTGACATATTTCCTTTGTAACTGCTGCTATCAACAAGTCATCTACATATTGTAACAATACACACTCTCCTGGGATGGACTCGAAATCCAATAAATCTTGACTTAGAGCTGAACCAAATAGGGTAGGTGAATTTTTAAACCCTTGGGGCAGTCTTGTCCAGGTCATTTGGCGTTTTGAGCCCGTTACAGCGTTTTCCCATTGGAAAGCGAAGATACATTGACTTTCTGCGGCAATTCGGAGGCAAAAGAAGGCATCTTTGAGGTCTAAGACTGTAAAATAAGTAGCCCCGCCCGGAATTAAAGCAAGCAGGTTATATGGATTGGGTACAACTGGATGTATACTAACAACCGCATCATTGACTGCTCTCAAGTCCTGCACAGGTCGATACTCATCTGTACCGGGCTTTTGAACAGGCAGCAATGGGGTGTTCCAGGGAGAAGTACAGAATTTTAGGATACCATACCGTATGAACTTATCCAGATAAGATTGGATGTTCTTCTTAGCCTTCTGCGGGATGTGATATTGTCTTAGGCTCACTGGATAAACCCCAAGTTTTAGTTCGATTTTAATAGGTGGAATATTGCGGGCCAGTCCTGGTGGGTTGTTCTCTGCCCAAACTCCTGGTATGTTGAATAAGGACTCATCACTCCTAGGGTTTTGGATAGTCAACGCTGTATAAAGTCGCCACTCTTCTTCCTTTGGTACGGATAATGTCATAATACCTGAAGGTCCATTAAACTTTAAGGATGTTGTTCCATTTGGTAGGAACGTAATCTGCGCTTGTAACTTAGATAGCATATCACGTCCCAGCAATTGGACTGGACATTCAGGCATATAAAGGAATTGATGTTTTACTACGTGGCCTCCCAATGTACAGAGTCGACTTAAGAACCGGTTTTGCAGCACTTCTTCCAGTTGCTCCTATGACAGTAATAGTTCTTCCAGATGGAGGAGCAACTAGGTCAGTCACCACCGAATGTTCAGCACCAGTGTCGATCATGAACGCACTCCTTTTTCCCCCTATTGATACATCGACCATAGGCTCCGCTCGACCAAGGGGGATGGAGCCCGGTCGGTATCAATAGTCCTCCATGACCGTGTCAGCCAATCCTACAAAGTCCCTACCTTCTCTATCGCGGGACCTTTGCGCTGCTGGATAGTACCTATCTTCCCTTACACTTCCTCTGTTCCCATTACTTCCTCTATTACCATTGCTCCCTCCGGGACCTCCTTTACCTCTCGCTCTGCCTCTAAAGTTTCCATAACCTGGATAGGTCTCTCTCGTACTGCTCTCTTTGCGGACACTCGTTTCTCCAATGCCCTTCTTCCTTGCAATACGCGCACTGATTCCTACTCAAAGGCTCCCTATTCCATCAACTATCGCCTCTATCTGGGCCCCGTCTATCTACGCCTGCGATCGCTACCGCTAGCATATCAGCCTTTTTACGCATCTTGCGCTCTTCCTCTTTCTTTGTCTCTGTTTCCCTGTTCATGTATACTTTATTTGCTACCTCCATTAGTTGGGTGATAGGCATACCTGCAAACCCTTCTAACTTTTGTAGCTTGCGCTTAATATCTCCGTAAGCTTGGCTGACAAAGGCGGAGTTTACCATTCGGGAATTATCAGCGTCTTCCAGATTAAAGGGGGTATACAAGCGGTATGCCTCCAATAGTCGGTCATAAAAGACACTGGGCGTTTCATCACTTTTCTGAATCACCTCAACTGTCTTCGACATATTAATAGCTTTCTTTCCTCCGGCTTTCATGCCAGCAATTATAGCGTCTCTATAGGCTTTGAGTTGAACCATATCTGCGCCATTAACATTCCAATCGGGATCGGTATTAGGGTAATGTGTTGCGGCCTATGCTGCCGGATTGGCTTGATTTAAAGCACGGGCTCTATCCTCTAGCGCTTTAATGGCCGCTTGGTTAATCCTTGTCCTTTCCTCATTATTAAACAATGTCATTAATAACTGCTGGCAATCAGCCCATGTCGGATTATGTGTCTGAACTATCGAGGTGAACAGATCGGTCATAGCTTGTGGTTTCTCAGTGTACGAGGAATTGTGGGTCTTCCAATTCAAGAGATCGGTAGTCGTGAACGGGACATATACGAAGACTGGGTCAGCATGTGCCATTTGACCTGCGGCATCGAGATAGGCTGACCCAGGATTCAGACGAAGAGGCATCTGATAATGCTTAAGTTGTTGGGTACCGGTCAGTTGTCTGGTTAGTATAGGGCTACGTGAAGGGGCGTCAGTTATGGGTTCCAGTCGGGGGGAAATAAGGCATGAGGATGTGGGAGCTTGATTTTGGGAAAAGCTAGTAAATAGAATACTCCCAGCCGAGCTAGAAGAAGCTTGACCGGAAGTTTGAAGTGGCGCCAAATCAGGATATTCAGATCTAACGGGGGTTGGTTCTGGTTCCGGAAGGGGAGGTTTAATACGAGGGGGTTGGATTCTGTACTGGAGGAGGAAGCGGAAGTGGATGAGGGCAATGAGGGGAGGGGTATAGAACTTCCTGCACTCGCGTCACCTCTTCCTATAGGGAAGTAAGGGGGCGGCAAAGGGATCTCGGACTCAGGGGGCGTGTCCAAAATGGGCCTAACCACAGTCCTAGTGGACAAACAAGTCCTGGCCACCATGAGGCGACATTGCTCCTCGTGGCATATCTGAATCCATTTTGGCGAGTCGTTTACGGCCTGTCTCCAACAATCAATATATGGAAACTGTCCGTAAAGTTCAGGCCTACCTGACACAGCCACGTGTACACGCTGTATCAGGGTTGGATCCAAACTACCACGTGGTGGCCATGCCGCAACCAAAATAGGCCACTCCCTAGTGCACAAAGTGACCAAACGTACAGGAGACATTTTAACCCCAAAATCACATGTTTTAAATCCCTTTTTAAAATGCTTTACCATACAACCTAAGGGATCCAAAATCGTTGACTCCGACGCGCCCATACTTATCAATGGAACGTCGTTGACAACGAATACTATGCACGCGTTCTATTCAACTGTCACACCCGTTTCCTCTGGCAACAGCACCACGTGGTACGGTTACCAAGTGAAACGTACACAATAACACAATAAACACTCAGGGAATTCCCGTACACACACAGCTGTTACACCAGTCACTAAATAATCAATATTATGCCCTTTGGCGAAACTATACAGTCACCCACGCTATAATTCTCTATATACGAATTACCCGTCTATAACACACCCCAGTAACATCGTCTTTTACAAATAGCGGTTACAGTACGGTTAGCATAGGTCAAAGCACAATTTAAGGTCACAATACAATTATTAGTGGTTATGGTGTTAAACATGCAATAGACGACAATGATTAGTACTTATATACAGTGTCAGTAAATATACAGGGTTATGGTACCGTGCACTATGATACAGCAACACACTATTAACACTCTCGCTAGACGGCTGAGCTCGCGCTATCTAACAAGATATACACTTTACTAACAATCTTTAACACATATACAATCCCAACTAAACTATTGGCCAGTACCTTGAATGCACTACCTAAACCTATGTACACCCGTTTTGGTTAGCCACACTGCCCAAGCACCACATATAGCGAACGAGAGGGCGGAATTTACAACAGAACCCTCTTAGTCTATTTACTCTATCAAAAATCTAGTGGGTTCCAAATTTACACGCCTTCCCACTTAGCCAAGATAGGTTGAGATCTAGCGAACCGAATTTACACAGGCGCCGCTTAGTCTCCCGGTCCCTCCGATCTAGCGAACGTAATATACACCCTAGAACGCTAGTCTAGACAAGACACCGGTGTCCGGCTAGGGCTATTTACACAGAACCCCGCCTGACTCCAAACCAAATCAAACGGTCTTACTAAAGAGCGTTCGATTGAGCGGTGCGCCTTCGCTCCTTCCCTCCGACAGAGGGGGCAGATTCCATACACAGATTTAAACCCCTTTTGGGCCTACCGCACAATCGGTATACCCCTAGTGGGTCTGCCGTCTAAAACAGCAGTTGTCTTACCTCCTCGTTCCTGAACCTGAGTTCACACTCATCGACGGGGACACTCCAGCACTTCTTACGTAGAGGCCGATGATCTCCTGGACAACAGACCAGTGGCGCCGAGACGAAGGGAGGTCCACGCAGAAGTTCAGGGGTGCAGCCGTAGAGAACGTGGGCAAAGATAGACCGCCTCACGCCTCTGCCTTTCAGCTACCGTTGAACGATGAGCTTCCCGGCCAATGCACCAAATGATACCGGAGAAACTGACGGAAGCCAAGCACAGAGAGATGGACACAGGTTTCTTCAGGAAGGAAGAGATTCTTTATTGGATCACCGATCGGGACTCAGAGGGACTAATGTCACCAAAATACAGCAAGTTCTGAGCCCCGGACAATAGTGCAGGCTCCTTATATAGGCACATAACTCCTCCCATATTAAGCTCCACCCGCACATTCTCTTGACCAATCAATACAAATAAGAATTAACTTCCTGCTTGACCGCATGGCTTGTCCAGCACAATGGAGGAGGGGAATACTACATCCTGTATTCTTGCACATGCCCCATACACTACTGATCGTATCTTGCCTCGTGTAACCAACTGATCGATACGTCAGCATATGCACGTACACATGCCACGTGGTAATCTCGGCCTACTAAATTTATTTTTACCGAGATTCCACCACAATATCAGACTCCTATTACATGAAGGGGATGTTTGACACTGACATAAACCTAATGCGCACAGAAACGCAGGCAGTGACAGCACGAGTACAGGCCTCTGAAGAAGACATACTAGACCTCAGACAAGAGGTGAAAAGCATGGGGGATGCCCTGAAACATTTGCAGACAGTGAACTCAGCACTCCAAAACATGCTAGACGCCATGGAGGATCGCAGCAGGCGCACACATATTAAAATCCGGGGTATCCCTGACGCAGTGGGATCATCCGAATTACCACAGTACCTGGGGAGACTCACGGCTACAATACTGCCACATACGCAAGCCAAAAAGCTGGAATTTGACAGCCACTTCCGCATTAACAAAGCGAAAAGGGCACCCACAATGGCTCCAAGGGACGCCATCGTCCGCTGCCATTCCATGACAGACAAACGCTGCATACTAGCAGCAGTGAGAGACAAGACACCCTTGGCCTTCGAAGCCTCAAAACTTACCTTCTTCCAGGATATCACACGGAGCACCCTACTCTGGAGAAAGTCCTTGGGCAACGTAACAGAACACCTGCGGAAGGGGAACGCAGAATACAGATGGCTGTTGCCAAGAACCCTGGCGGTATTCAGCGGAGAAGAGGTTCTAAAACTCACCTCACTCTCGGAGGCCCCAGCGCTCTTCCAAAAATTGGGACTAATTCAGAACGCCCCAACACCGGGACCAACACCAGCCCCCCACTCATGGGACCCAGAAAGAACAGTACCATACGTCCCCAGGGGCAAAAAGAGACCAGAGGCAGAGACCTGAACACCTCAAACTGTTTCCTTTTAATTTCCATGCTCTGCTATTCTCTCCCCTTCTCTGATCTCACCCTATCGCTCTACCCAAATACAATTTTTACTAATAACTCCCCATACAAAGACAGAGACGAGCTCCCAACCCCCGGGAACCTCTTAGGTTAGGGGTTGACACTACCTACTAATCCAAGCATAGCAAGCACGACACAAAACCCACACACAGGCACAGACAGACGCACATATACCACTTTAACCGGCGATGAACGCCAGAACTTCACAATCACCAACACTCTCCCTCTAACAACATAGAGAAGTGCCACTTAACCACTCACAGGACCCAAGCAACATAGACACAATCACTCACAACCAGCTCACCCTATGGGAACCTACCGCATGGGCACACTCGACCCATTAGAAAAACAGAAAAAGTGCAGAAACACGACCACAAAGTTCTCCCTGACTACTAGGACGCAGGTTAGTTCCTCCGACCATAGAACAATAAGACACACACTGTATACTTGCTGCCAATCCTACGCTCCTGATATGTTATAACTGTACAACATATAGACTAATTCTGATCCATGGCAACAACAATGCTGTTTACTAATATGCCTATGTTGAAAAGGCAGCACAAGTATGTTTTATTACATTTCTCCATGCACAGAAAATAAAGAATAAAAAAAAAAAAAAAAAAGAGAGAGTCAAAATGTGTGGCAGTGACTTGGGAAGCCCTGGCTATAGCCCAAAAGAAGGGCGAGCGAGGTGGCTAACTATGATTTGGTCGTGAGCCGAACCTCAGTGTATGAGGTGGGGGTGTAGACTTTGCGGGACCGAGAATTAATTAGATATCTAAGGCCAGAACCTAACCCTAGGAGCCAGTTCTCTAAACTACTGGGGCTTGTCTCTCGCAGTGATGTATATGTACGTATGTAAATACTAACCTTGAGTATAAGTCCTGTTTGTTCGGACAAAGCACAGGTAGACTTCGATATGGCTATAAATTAGCTTCTGCAGGAAACGGGCTCAATCCAGATCTTAAGGGAAAAGGAGATGCTAGTAGACCTGAGGCGTGCCACCGGTGTGCCAAGTGTGAAAATTTAGAACGTATGGGTAGGTGTGTACCAGAGATACTGTAACATAAGCATGAGTAAGCTGAGGGACCTGAACGTTGGTCCACAATAAGAGACAAGCCCCTGGGTACCCAGGGATGTGAATTTATGAATGATACAAAGGCGAAGTGAGACCTTAATGAGAACGTAATCGTAATGAGAAAGATAAAAATACCTGATACTGAATACCAGAGACCGGGTAGCCAGTTGGTTGTTGATAACATAGTGGAACTGCGTAAAATAGTGTAAGTCTAAGTAATATTATGTAGAAACGATAAACAGGAAATGATACGTTAATACGATAGTAGCTCGGTTGAGAGTAGTTGGTGTCTAGGTGGCGTTTTTAAACCTGGCGTGTATAAACGTTTAGAACCCACTTTGGGAGGTAGGGGTGAGGGTTATGCAAGGCCGTGGAGGCTGAATTAGGCCTAAGGAGAAACGTAAAATTGGTAAAACACTTTTTTACCTGAAACCGTGAAACTGGAACCTGGGAATTGCTGGGAATTAGTTCATAATTAAATGTAACAGTGGAAATGGTGCCACATGGCCTTTGATATATGCAGGGGATAAAAACAGAGTATACACTTTAAAAATAAAAAGGAAATAGTCATGTATAGTTTCATACTGGGGTATATACAAAATATATAGGGAATACCTGCTTATCCCTCCCGCGTTTGGCTAAACGAACAAGAGAGGGATTTAACATATGAATCAACTGCAGTCTGTACGAGTAAATGAAAACAGCTGCATTAAAGGCGTTCGTAATCATGTTCGGCTATATGAATGTGTGAAACAGCTGAACGTAGGGTAAGTATGAGCAATCGATATATTAATATTTCTACGAATGAAAAGAAAGGTGAGTATGAATTTCACATAGTAGTCACGTTAAACGTACGTGGACCGAACTCCCCGGCTAACCGCTCCCTAGCACTCCATGATTTGCACAAACTTAGAGCAGATGTTGCCCCCTCGCTCCGTAACCGGCACTATCCTCAAGGCTATTTTTGCAATTATTCACAAGCTAAAAAAAGATGAGTAGCCATACTGATAGGAACCCACACCCCATTCAAATATGTAGACCAATATTCAGACCCTAGCGGTAGGTTGTTGATAGTTAAGGGCTTGATAGATAACACGACAGTGAGACTGGCGAATATCTATCTCCCAAACTCCAAACAAAGTAGTTCCCTCCGGAAATTTCTCCACATAATAGGGAGACACACAGAGGGGATACTCATAATGGGGGGGGTGACATGAACGTATCTATAGACTCGGCCCTAAACACCACCTTGCAATCCAACACATACCAAGCTTCAACTAGAACAAGAGTGACACACCTACTTGACCAAGCACAGTTATTTGATAGCTGGCGAGTGACTCACCCCCAAACAAAAGACTAATCATTCTTCTCGAACGTTACACACTCATACTCCAGGCTTGACATGCTATTTATGCAACACAAACACCTCCACCTGATCCAGGCATGTGAGTACGGCCCCATAACGTGGTCAGACCATGCCCCCCTCTCCCTGACCGTCCCCCCAAGACCTTCCAATGGAAGCTTAACGACATGCTTCTCAACGACGTGACAATAACAGAACAGATATCTAACGACCTGCACCAATATTTCTCCAATAATACACCGACAGCGAATTCACCCCCAATCATATGGGAAGCACATAAAACTGTGATACGGGGACACCTTATTGCTCGTGCAGCAAAACATAAAAAACATAGAAAACATAGAGAAGCTCAGATACACACAGTTACGCAGGACATTAGATAACTAGAACAAACACACAGCAACACACATTCTCTAGACATCTTCAAACAGCTAATTGATAAACGATCCGAATTACAATTGCTCCTAAATTCCCGGATTAAATGTAAACTACTCCTGTCCAAATACTTACATTTCACCCAAGAGGGGAAATGTGGGTGAATGCTAGCCAAACCCCTACAAAATGACAGGCAACAAACATTTATATCCCAGATAAAGACACAGAGAGGGAAGACATCTCACCACATGCCCGAGATACTAAAGGCCTTTCATTCTTACTACTCCAATCTCTACAATCACAGACAAGAACCATCATCTAAACCAGATATAGACAACTTCCTATCCAAAAGACTCACTCAGACAATACCACCAAACCTCCAACAAATCATCGGCAGCCCACTAACAACACACACATTTCTCCTAGCAGTTAAACAATTACCACTGGGTAAAAGCCCAGGACCGGATGGATACATGGTGAAATATTATAAGACCTTCTCATCATAACTAGCAAAACCGTTTATACACTCCTTTAACTCACTCAAACAAATGAACCATCTCCCAGAGGCGGCTCTAGAGGCCCACATCACCTTAATAACCAAACCAGGGAAAGATCCAGCAGAATGTGGAAGCTATAGGCCGATATCTTTGATCAATATTGACCTGAAGCTTTTCACAAAGATTCTGGCAACTAGACTCAAGATGCTCCTGGCGGATCTAGTCCACCCTGATCAGGCGGGATTTGTACCCGGGAGAGAGGCTAAAAACAACACCACTAAACTTCTAAATCTCATCCATCTCTCGGGGAGACAGAATACACAGAGCCTTCTCCTCACTATCGATGCAGAAAAGGCAGTCAACAGGGTGGACTGGTCCATGCTAATCAGCACTGTGCAAGCCATGGGCTTTGGTCCTAACTGGTTAAAGTGGCTATCAGTCATAGAATCAGAGTTAATGGACAACTGTCAGATAGAGTAAACATCACCAACGGAACGAGGCAGGGGGGCCCCCATTCCCCACTCCTCTTCATCCTAACCATGGAACCCTTCTTACAGGGAATCAGGGACCACCCAGATATAAGTGGTATCACAATACAGGGACAGGAGCACAAAGTGTCAGCATTTGCTGACGACTTGTTGTTCACGATCACAGACCCGCTCAGGTCTCTCCCCCACATACTCGCAGAGATAGACGCATTCGCAGAGATATCCAACTTTAAGATCAACGTCACCAAAAGCGAGATACTACCTCTTAATATTTCTGACATTACCAAAGAAAACATCAAAAGTCGATACCTACTTTGCTGGGCACCTAAGGCAGTCAAATACCTAGGGATACAGTTACCACGGATTCTCTCACAGACATTTGACCTGAACTTCCCACCCCTACTAACATCCATTGTCATAGACCTCAAGACATGGAATAAGTCATTATTCGGGTGGCTTTGCAGAATAAACATTCTAAATATGAATGTACTACCCAAATTACTCTATCTACTACAAACCTTACCAATCAAACTGCCCTCCGCTCTCTTCAGGCAGGTGAGTCACCTCTTCTCAACATTCATATTGGCACACAAACACCCCAGACTTACATACACATGCCTCTCTAGACGGAAATCATTGGGAGGTCTGGTCCTCCCAGACCTGGAAACCTACCACCAAGCCACAGTGCTTACCAGAATATATGAATGGGCACAGCCCCACAACTCCACAACCCCACAACCCCAAACAATGGATACTACTGGAAGCAAATACTTTAGCACCCAACATGACCTACCTAGCTCTAGGACCACTACTAGTGAATAATGGAATACGGCCCCTAGACGAACTCATTCCACATAACGACCAAACAGAGATGCTCCGGTTTAGGCAAGCCACCTATATGGTGGGTTTAGCACTATAGGGTCAGGAATACATGTTTGTGTTCCTGACCCTATAATGATCATATAATGAAATGTATCATTAAGAAAGCATTCATTGAGAACGTTGACCCTATTTTGAGATGTATTGTAATTATATGTGAAAATGTATTCCTTGGCAAAACTGAGCAACCACTCATGACTTCTCTCAGAATTCTTTAGAGAAATCATTATTATAAGTATTTACGGCAATATTTTTATATTCATGTATTTTGCAGAATTAAATTTAGTCCACAAAGCCTCACTCACCCTCTCTTATACTCTATTTATGATTACCAGCTTATAGAGGAACACATTTTTCTACCAGAAGTCAATGGGCACTGATACAATGCCTGAAAATGTCCTAAAAAAATTCAGATCACCTCCTGCTTCCAAATAGTAAAAGGTCATAGAGTTCAATGGGTCATAAAATGGACTTACAATAGCATTGCAGAGATTGATAAAGATTGCTATAGCAGTTTTAAATAACTTTTTCTTTCTTTTTTTTTTAGAAATATATAGTTTAACTGTGTTTACAGTATCAGAGCATTATACTCAAATGTGGACATTCCTTTTACAATCCGTTGCCTTTTTTTGGCAAGCTGCACTATGAGTAATGCTTTGAGGGTCCTTACAAATACCCAGTTATTTGACCATTTTTATGCAATTTTTGCTTCTATACCAACAGTGCAGACCCTGTGTTCTTAAAATTTTGAGTACAATTTCTGTTTTCTTCTAGTACAACTATTTTGCAGACTGGCTTCTAAGTCAACACAACTCGCATAGATTATTTTTACATAAAAAACAACATTTTTGCAAATGAAATCCAAATGATAAAACTGTGGCAAACAGATTCAAGTTGTGACTATATTTAAGTTGGAGATTTTTGCCAGATTAGATTTTTAGATTTCTGCACAATATATGTCCTGTTTTCCATTTGGATTACGTGTTGAGTTTAGTGAATAATCCTATAAATGTGCATGTTTAATTACTAGTTCAATCACAATGCATTTATTGTACCTAAAGTGTTTAGTTCTTTACACTGTGGTACTCTTCACACAACTAGACACTCTGTAACATAGCCAACATTTCTCAAAATGATATGTTCCTATTCTGAACCTAGATGCTGCACATATTTGAGGGATCCAGATTTATGCTCTAGACTGCTTTAAATAACAAGAGGGTTCAGATTTCTCTTAATGTAATTCAGTGAATGTTCAAGAGTATTTATAAAATGATGATGTTTAAAATATTACAGATAGATTATTCAACTCATGAGTAATGAAGGAAAGAAGGTAATAAATATATTCAAAAAATAATAAGTCAATAAAACCAAATCCACCAAATTAAAATAAATATATATATATATATATATATATATATATATATATATAAAATATATAAATAAATATATATATATATATATATATATATATCCATTTACTGAAAAAAAAAAGATTTGAAAAAACATGCTTATAACTACACTTAGACTGTTCTGTCTAATCTAGACTATGGAAGAACACTGAAGGCCTACATACTGACAAATATGGAATCCATAGGTGCTGTGTAAAGGGCTGTCATTGTTGCTGTCTAATTTCAACCTCAGTTGACTGTTTGCGTTCCTTACTCAACATGTGGTGTAGATTAGGGAAAGTATTTTAAAACCATATGGATAGTTTCCCCACAAATTTGGCTCATGTGAAGATTTACAACACATTTGTGGAAATGTAGTCAAAACTTCCTAGTGAGTATTTTTGTTTTTTTAACCCCTTAGTGACCAGACCACTTTTCAATTTTCCCTGGAAGATTTATGGTGGTTTATCCTACCAAGTCATTGTAGATATATTGATTAGCTCTGATTATTAAGTATTGGCTATTCATCTACCAGTTTTGAATCCCTCACTCTTGCTGAGTCTGGGATCCCCTTCTCTTTTTTCTTACATATTGTATATAGGGTTTAAGCTGATGGTGGATCTGATACCACCCACACTGACCTTACTGTCATAAATCCAAGTTTATCCTGGACTCAGTGACAGTTCTCTTCTATCTGAATATTTCAAATAGTGGTATTTTAACACTTTCCATGCACTAATTCTACACGCAGTCTTTGTCAACCTTTTGGGTAGTAATTTTTTCTTTCACACACATTGTACTTTAGGCATGGATTCTCAGCTCCTATTATGTATCACTGCAAAAAAACAAACAAAAGAAATCAACAATATGTGTTCCACAACATCTCCTGAGTGCAGTGATACCACCCATGTACAGGTGTGTCGGGTTCTCTGGGGGCAAAATACTTTATTTGGAGGGTGCGCATTCCAGTTTTCCAACTTGGAATTTTCACAGCTGGTCATCATGCACCCATGTCCTATTTGGGACATTTTTGAAGCCAGGCAATGTAATTTACCCCGATCAAACCATATATGTTTGAAAAGTAGACACCCTAGGGTATTTCAAATGGTGGTATTTTAACACTTTCCATACACTAATTCTACAACCAATCTTTGTAAAACCTTTGGGTAGTCTTTTTTTATTTCTCTCACATTGTACTTTAGGCATGAATTCTCAGTTCATGTTATGTGTTACTGACAAAGAACACACCAATATGTGTTCAGCAATATCTCCCGAGTACAACAGTGCCCCCAATGTACAGGTTTTATGGGTTTTTGCAAACTTACAGGGGTCAAATGTAGGGCTTTCCCCTTTTCCATGTTTGCACATTGAAATTTGCCAGATTGGTTTGCTGGGCCTACGTTGCCTTTGAGACCGTATAGCAGCCAAGGAATGAAAATTAACCTCATCATGGCATACCATTTATAAAAGTAGACAGCCCACGGTATTCAAAATGGGGTATGTCCAGTGATTTTTAGTGGTCACTTAGCCACCAACGCTGGCCAAAATGTAAATTATTTTAATAATTAAAATTGTTTTTGTTACATAAATAATAATAATAATAACAACAAAGTATTTAACCAAGAAAGGTACATTCAGATTATTCTGGTTTTCAAGTACCTTAACCCAGCATCCAGGGGTTGTTACTATCACCTAATTTAGGTACTCATTTGCACATTGTTGCATAGTTTGTTGTCTATAACAATTCCCAAGTCCTTTTAGTGTGTTGTTATCCCTAATTCGCTTCCATTAAGGGTATACGTTGCTTGTGTATTCTTTACGCCAAACTGCATATTTATACACACACACACACACATATATATATATGCACACACACACATATAATACGTGTGTATATAATTCGTATGCGTGTGTGTATGTGTACTTTTACACATACTCGGGTGCCCGGCTCAGTCCTGAGCTCTTATAGGAACACTGTAGGCACTTTAACAATTTCATCTTATTAAAGTTGTTATAGTGGCATTATTGCTGACCACACTATCTTACCCACGAAAACCCAACCTAAACTGATAATAAGGCCTAGAACAGCAACTTCATGCCATGCTTCCAAGCCCTCTAACAGACCTGAACAACATACGGCCTGTGCCAAAGGATTTCTGGTGGCCCGTGAAAAAAAGGCCTGCAACTTAAGGGGACCCATTGGGTAGTCCCTTTAACTGAGCCTCTTACATATTGGCTGCATGGGAGGAAGTGACAGCTCGGTGAGAGACAGGATGACAGAGCAGAGGAGGGGCTGAAAAATAACACAAAAAATTACTATCCAAAAGTTTGACAAAGACTGGTGGTAGAATTAGTGCATGGAAAGTGTCAAAATACCACCATTTGAAATACCCTAGGGTGTCTACTTTTCAAAAATATATGGTTTGATGGGGGTAAATTACATTGGGGGTAAATTACATTGGCCGGCTTCAAAAATTTCCTAAATAGGACATAGGTGCATGAGAAAATTCAAAGTTGGAAAACTGGAATGCGCACCCTCCAAATAAGGACTTTTAGCCCCCAGAGAACCTGACACACCTATATATGGGTGGTATCACTGTACTCAAGAGATGATGCTGAACACATATTGGGGTGTTCTTTGGCAGTAACCCTTAAAGGTCTCTGTACATGTATTCTTAATTTGGCCTAGATTGGTGGTAATATGGTTGCATGAAAAGAGTCAAATACCCCCAAGTTTAATACCTAAGATCTTCTTTTAAAAAATATATACATGTGAAGGGTTATTCAGGGATTCCTGACAGATATCAGTGTTACAATGTAACTTATTTTGAAAAAAAAATGGTTTGGAAATAGCAAAGTGCTATTTGTACCTATAGCCCTATAACTTTCCCAAAAAAATTTAACATTGGGCATTTCTAAACTCAGGACAAAATGTAGAAACTTTTTTGGGGGCGGTTGTAGATGTGTAACAGATTTTGGTGGGCAAAGTTCAAAGAAGTGTGTTTTTTAAAAAAAATTCATCATATTTTGTAATTTCTTTTATATTAAATAATATGATATAATGAAAATAATGGTATTTTTAGAAAGACCATTTAATGGCGAGAAAAACGGAATATAATATGTGTGAGTAAAGTAAATGAGTAAGATAAAAATTACAGCTAAACACAAACACCACAGAACTGTAAAAAGAGCCCTGGTCCTTAATGGTAAAATTTAAAAACTGTCTGGCCACTAATGTGGTTAAACTTATGTTTAAATCATCTCAATGTCATCTGTAGTAATGTAGGTAGACGTTTTTTGTGTGGCAGGTGTATATTTTTTATACCATCCTCATATGCTATGTTGGAGCAGCTCAACATCCATAAAGTCCATGTTGTTACTGTTACTGTCATTGGGCATTGCTAGCCACTTTAACAAGCTATCTTTTTAATTCTTATGATAGCTGTAATCAATACAGTGATGGCGACCTTAATTTATTTGGACTGTTCATTTGGATATTTAACAAAACTACAAATTTGTCAGATGAGCTTTAGACATTGGGCAGTTATTTTACTTACCTTGTACCAGTAGCCAAGAATTTTTTAGACCATTCATTTATTTATTTATTTTCCTGCATCCTGGTTTCCTTTTTTGCAGAGTTAACAATGTCTGATCTTTAGCTTTGACACAATGAGAAATCTTTGCTGCCTACCCTGACCATAGAATGCATCTAGTGACAGTACTTTGCAGACTGGTTTTACACGATGCATCTTTTTTTAGCACTGACGTTTTCTTTCTGTCACCACCATAAATCCATGCAAGTTCAGGGAATCTGCCTTACTTGATGCAAGGGTCTTAATGTAAGCGTGTATAATGAATATATTTCTAAGACTTCAAACATATGTTAGAATGGATGCTAGAATATGCCAGGTCAGCTTTCCTAAATGTAACTGGATGGTTTCTGGGCATATAATTATTCTGTATTACTGAAAAGTATTCATCGCAGTATAGGCATCATTTCCTGCTATTTATCAATGTTTATCGTGGTTATTTACATTTTGTGGTTGTGCCCATGGATTATGTCTGATTGGAATCAAATTGATGACTGCATAAAAAATATAACAAGCACTGTGATTACTTTTAAACCTGCTGCACTACTGCCACATAGTTCCCTACCCGCTAATACAGAAAATATCCTTACTAAACAGGTGTTGACCACAGCTAAGAGCATAATGCCCCGTTCCCCACTCACACACATAACAGTAGTTAAACCCCTTGTTAAAGATGCTGCTGTATTTTACACTTCTATAGCGTTTACACTTCTATCAACCTTTGCAAAAAATGCTGCTAGTAGGTAAAGTATCAATCCCAGTGTATGCTGTGCTCACTTTGAGTCAGTCTGGGGGCACTAAATATGGGCACCACTGACAAAAGAGAGCCCCAGGTATCAATCAATACCTGGTTCTCCCTGATATGAGCAGGGATTTAATTTTGCTCACACCAAGTTGTATCATTGGGGGATTTAAATCCATACCTAAAGAGTTGAGTGCAGCATTCACTTTGACTGCTGCATGCAGCTCATCTGTCTTTGTGTGGCCATTAACACTGGCCATAGCTGACAGAGTGTTGGAGGGGGTGGGCTGGCTTCTATACATGTGGTTCCCCTGTCATCAGCCGAGAAACCATCACTGATAGTAAAATTAATCCATCATAAGTCCTTAAGAAAAGAACCTTAAAAACAAATAAATCCATCATACATTGGTAAGGGGTTAATAATCCTTAACACTATATATTTATTGAACATCTTATCCTTTTTAGTTTTTGTTGAATAATTTGAGTATGGTCCTTAAAACCCAAATCTTTTTTAATAATTATGTCTGATTCTAACTATTTAAATGGACATTCCAGAGCCCTAAAGCATTTTAGCATGCTGAAATGGTTTATATGTTGTTGTGGTTCATGGTTTTGGATGAATTTGTTTGTGCAGTTCAACGAGTTTCACAATAACTACTGTGTTAAACTTTCAGGAGAACCAAGATAGCTGCTGACCATATCCTTCCAAGACCATCAAGATGGCCACAAGTCATGTGTCCTGGTGTAACCTAGTTACACTAATAATAGACATAACCTAGTTATATTAACAATACTGGAGTTACTGGAAGCCCACATGTATATTTGCAAGAATTCAAAATCAACCCTTTCATTGTGTACAGATATAATTTGGATTATCAGCTGCAACATGTATTTGGCAGAGATATATCCTAACAGTTAACCCCTAAATGGCAATCACTCGGCAAAATAGAGCAAGGTTAAAGTGCTTAAAGGTAATCTGTTGTAAGAGCATTGTTAATATAAATAATGCAAAATGAATGAGATAAAAACACATTCAAAAATATACAGTGTCAAATAAACAAAATAATTAAAGTGATAGTGCATTGACGTATATACACACAATGCATATCATATCTGTTCTATATAAAATAAAAATTATTATTAAAGTGACATTGTTATCCAAAACCTCTTTGAATTTATACTTTCCTGTGGGTAGAGCCATATGGTCTGGTCAAACCCCAGTGGGTTTCCTGCAAGTCCTCTGCAGCACAAACTCTGGCTGCAGAGCTAGCTCAGTGTATGCATATTGCCCAGAACTGCTTATTGTGAATGATCATGGCTGCATGGGAATTTAAATCATATTGTGGTATTTTGAGAAAAATTCATGCTGCTATTGTACAGTACGGAACACTTAGAGAGTGCCCTGCACTAAAAGAGAAGCATTCTGCTGATGTCAGCATGATAATTCTTCAGCTGACATCAGCAAGTGTATCACTCTAATGAAATCAGCAAGGGAATCCATCTACTGACAATAGCAGAAAGAATTCCACTAACACTTTTGGTTAAGATTTTTTTTAGTATTAGGGTTATCATTAGGTTTAAAGTTAAGGGTGAGGATTAGGATAAGGGTTTGTTATGGTTAAGGATTTTTAGGGTTATGATACAGTTAAGTTAGTGGTTAGATTGACAGTTGGGGTTAGGGTTAGGATCAGGGTTAAGATTAGGATTGATGTTAGTGTTTGAGTTGAGCATGAATATTTGAGCTAGGTTTAGGGTTAGGGTTTGTTAGGGTTAGTATTTACAGTTAGTGCTATTATAAGCATTAGCATTAAAGTTAGGAACACAATAGCTTTAGGAGTACAAACATGTAACTAATATGTCTAAAGCTATAGCGTTGTCTTCACTAGTTTGATGTCTGAACCCCCTAGATTAAACTAAAAGGAAAAAAGGTTTTACTCACTCATCATCCAACAGGCATTGCTGTCTTGGTTTCATGTCCATAAAGAAACATTGGGGAGGAGAAGCGCATTTGCAGCACTCATCCAATGAGAGCTTCTTGTAGGAAAACATTGAATCCAATGCTTCCCTATGAGAAGTATTTGATGACATTCGATGTTAAAGGTCACATTTGCATGCAAAACTCGGTTGTTGTCACAGAGCACCCTCTAGTGCAATCTAACTGCTGATACAGAGTGAGAGAAATATTTAATTAAACAAAGTCCAGGAAAAACAGGGAAGTTTATGCTAAGCAAAAAGAAGGAATTAAAAAAAATGATAAATGCATATTTTTCAGCTGAATTGCTTAAATGCATTAATAAATATGCAATTTGTTACCTAAATATTCCATTTAAGCTGACAGCAACTGACCAATAGTTCCACTCATGATTTTTGCTCACATCAATAGGTCTTGCATTCGTGCTCAAAGGAAATTTCCACACAATGTAGACATGTTCTGCCATTGGGGGCATGAGCTTCTACATTTGACATATGTGTAGGATGGGCTTATAGATGGACTATTATTTTTTGTTTGTTTTTTACTGCGTTTATAAGAAACTGAGTGCAGGGAGACAGATTAAAACCTTAGACTTTCCTATTGTTTCCTCATAAACAAAAAATATAATTGTCATGAGTGCGCATTACAAATAGTCATGAAAATTAACACAAAAAGTGTATATCAAAAAATGAAGCATAGTCTGAAAAACATTCTTTCAAAGTCTGAAAGTGTAGCACCATCTAGTGTCACTTATACTGGTAGGAAGATGGGAAATGTTTTTTTTTTTTAGTGTAGCATTATTAAAATTCCATTATGAATTGCCTACTTTCTCCAAGGATTGCAGTGTGATTGGTTACTGAAGGTAATTGATAGGTTCTACCAAAACCATTCTGGGCAATTTCAGTGAAATTCATAAAATTCACTGCAAACCAAGGTTCTTACTTAGACTTCAAATTACCCTTAATTTATATTACCCTTAGTTGACAAAAATTATGGTAAAATAGCTCAGGAATGAATATCAGACTAATTCTGAAATTAGTCATATGAACAAGAAACTAAGTAAGTAAAAAAAGTAAAAAAAAAAAAAAAAAAAAAAGGCCTGTGTAAGCAGTCAATAGACAAAGAGAGTAATTTTCATATAAATAGGGTTAGTTTTGCATATCAAAACATAAATGAGGTATCATCGAGAACCTGCAAAAAAAATGTGGAAAAATATAGATTTATTCATAATCACAGTGCATTTGCTCAGTAGTTGCCAGAGCTTTGATGGTTTTGCACATCGTCTCAATTTAAGGAATATTGACTAAAGTGTGGATTATTGTAAATTCAAAGTAAATTAATAGTGAATTTTATATTATAAAACAAAATCGCAAACCTGAAGAAATTCTACAGTTTGACTATGCTTTCAATTCAGTTAGCTGGACCTAAAATGTAGAATTTGCTTGAAATCCACTATTAATTCCTGACAATTCTCACTTTAGTGATTAACCTTGTATGTGTTGCAACCGGGGAAATAAAACACTGGACCATTTGAAAAAACTACATTGGAACAACCTGTAACAGCTAAAGTAAAGTCATTAAGTGAGAGTGACTGTTTTGGACTGGAAATGAAGAGCAGCAAACAATTGACATCTTTGAATATGACTCATTAGAAGGGCGTCAGTGGTGGCTCCTCCATAAGAACACTTAAGGCATTACCCCACCAGATAATTGTAAAGGGATGAATTACTGACACAGTTTGCCTTGGGAAAGGGTTTACACACACACACCATACAGTTCAGCAGTGCTATAATCCCACCAACACCTTCTTCCACTATAGCACAAACTGACTCACTGATAACAAATTATGGCTGTCTGGATAAGACATTGAGAGCAGGTTGGCAGATGTAGAATTTAGGTCATTTGTGAAATCTGTCCAATCTGAAAGCAAATAGCGCAAACAATTACCAATAGAGTGGCCTTTTTATAAAAAGTGTAGATGTGCATAGATGTATAAAAAGTAAAAACAGTACATTTATACTCAAAAGTGCTGCAAAGAAGACTAATTCCTCCAGATACAAAAAAATATATATACAAAATGCAAATACCAAACAAAGATGTCTTTGGCATAAAATGCTCTAAATGTTTTCTTATTTTCACCAACAATCATGAATTAATAAAAAGGTTAGATTTACTTTACAGGAACTGGTGTTTAACCAGAATTCTCATATTTCGAAACAAGAAATAAATAATTACATAGTGTAGTATAATATAAAAAGTCATAAAAGGATAGCACTCTCAGGATTTGAAAATAAAACTTTAACTACCTTGTAAAATAAATAGCATAGTTTCAGCTTGATACCCTCAAGCTTTTATCAGGTCCTGATGAAAGCTTGAGGGTATCAAGCTGAAACGTTGATGCTATTTTTTACAAGATAGTACAAGCTAAGTTTTATTTTCAAGTCCTGAGAGTGCTATCCTTATATGACTTTCTGCATTTTTGCTGGATAAGCACCAGACAAGGAATAGTGTCTGATGGGGTGCAAGAGTGCAAGATTCTTCGATATATATATATATATATATATATATATATATATATATATATATATATATATATATATATATATACACTCACAAGTAAAAAGCACAAGATAAAATTGTGAAAAACCGCAGGTGCCCTAAGGGCGGCAAACCTCACAATATATAATGATATCTTTTTTTAGAACAGGTGCTCAAAATTGCACAGCATATTTAAGACCACACCTTGAATATGCGCTGTGCAATTTTGGGCACCTGTTCTAAAAAAAGATATCATTATATATTGTGAGGTCACATATTCAGGCTGGAAGAAAGGAGACTTCATCTAAGGCAAAGAAAAGTTTTTTTTACAGTACTGATATGGAATTCTCTGCCTGAAGAGGTGGTTTTGTCAGAGTCACTACAGATGTTTAAACTGCAATTGGATAAATACTTGCAAAAACATAACATACAGGGAAATAATTTCTAATTAGTGGGGTAATAGCTGCTTGATCCAAGGAGACATCTGACTGCTATTTTGGGGTCAAGAAGGAATTTTTTCCTAGTTTGTTGCAAAATTGGAAGCGCTTCAGACTAGGTTTTTTGCCTTCTTTTGGATCAACAGCAAAAACATATGTGAGGAAGGCTGAACTTGATGGACGCAAGTCTCTTTTCAGCTATGTAACTATGTAACTATGTAACTATGTAACCTCACCAAGGAAGCTCCATTCCTGGTCTGTGTAACCTTTTAATACGAGAAAAGCTAAAAGGCCTCAAGTGGCAGGTAGTAAATATAACATCACCACAGTCGACATCCTACATTCTCAAGCGCTGTGGCATCATCTTTGGGTTTGACATTCTTCTGCCAACCACTAGCCGAATCTAATCGATACTAGAAGTAAATTTACTGATAAATGAAAATTATAAACATGAAAACAGTTGTATGTAAATGGCTACATTTATGCAAGAGGAAAGATAAATAGAAAAAAAAAGAAGGTGATAATCCTATTAAGATGGACTAAAATGATGACAAAAAAAGGGATTTCAGCGCAGATGATTGTGTCTTATTTGCTCAATACACAAGATCCAGTGCACTCTCTCATCCCAAAACAGCAACTTCAAAGCTCACAGATGTTATTTTTTTTTTTAATAAACACCTTATCTAGGCAAAAATAATAGGGGTTTAGTTACAGTATATACATCATGCATAAGCCTGCCACAACATCAATGTACCACATTTTTGGCAGGTCCTACTCTAACCACCTAATGTCCGCTATTATGAGATTAACCCACTTACTTGGGGAAAAAATTCCATCTGGGGCTCTCTGCAGTAAAAGGATAAATAGGGCCCTGGAATGAGGCACCTGTGACAGGGAGGGGTGCAAAACCAAGGGGTTGACCTAGAGTCCCAAATATATTAAACCAGGGGGCTGCACTCACCTTAACATGTATAAATGGGGTGCTGCTTGGGCCAATTTGTACAATACTCAAGATCCAGCTTACGCACTTATCCACTAAACTGCAACTTCAAAGCTCAACAGATTTTGATCATATACTGTAACTAAACCCCCATTATGTTTGCCTAGATTAGGTGTTTTTTTTTTTTGTTTTTTTTAAGAAAACTAATTAAAAAAAAAAAATAATACAATCTGTGAGCTTTGAAGTTGCTGTTTAGTGGATGAGTGAGTGAGCTGGATTTTATGTATTATACAAATTGACACCAGCAGCACCCCATTTATGCATGTTGAGGTGAGTGCAGTCCCCTGGTTTCATGCCTCTTATTTGCTCACATTAATACATACATAAATATGTATAAGAAACATGCAGAGATACATTAAAATTGCATGTAAATATATATATAAAAAAAAATATATAGGTGTAAAAATAATCTATATATCACAGATGGTATAATATGGTTTCCGAAAAAGCCAAATTTATTTTAGGCTATATCATGTTTATTCTAACCCACAATTACGTGTGGTTTAAGGAGAAATACTACCCCCAAAAGCAAGGTATTGAAACGGGTACAAGATTTGTCCCAGTTATGATAACAATATTGTTGCAGACCAGGAGACTAGTAAAATCTGGAGAGATAACAATTTCTTCAAAAATCTTGTGCTCTGAAAAAGGTACATTGATGATATCCTAATGACATTTGAAGGACAAGAAGGGAATTGTATTACTTTTTAAACTATGGTTAATAATAATAATTATGGATTTTTTTTAAGACATCACATTTTATGTAGAAAATGTTCAAATAGAAAGTAAAACTTTTTTAAACCTATGGATGGCAATAGCCTTATTGATTTTAAAAGTTTTGGGCATTATTTCCTGAACCCCTGGGTGATTTTTTGATATGTTGTTCACCCAGATCAGGGCTATCAGTGGATGTAACAATTTATGGGGATATGCTGTGTTTTGAGGTACTTATGAGACTTTATAAAATATGTGGTTTTCTGACTGGAGATAATTGAGTTACATACAGTATTTTACTCAATTATCTCACAGGCAGAGGGGAGGGATTGTATGTTTGTTATCGGAGTGTCGTACATTTAATTACTGTTCTGATTAGTTTGTAAGCTTTGTGTCCCTGTCCCCAACAAGGTCCATGTGGGCGTATCCCTTGCTTGGGGACTTGCATTAAAGACCAGTGTGGCTACCATTAAACCAGTCTTACTTCACCCTCAATCTAGAGTCTTGTCTCTTATTGGAGGAAACTGCTATAAAGCTATCACTACTAGCTCTTGTAAGAGCTGTTCCTGCTAAACTCTCTTTAAAGAGAGGTTCACTCCCTGGAAGCTGGATCCTGGTCTTGGGTTCAGGGTGGGTGGAGGACAGCGAGACGCAAACCAAGCTGTTTATTCACAATTTAAAATTTAAATTCCGTCTCTGAAGAAGTGGGGCTGACTCCCACGAAACGCGTCAGACTGAACAAGCAGGTTACAGATTCCATCTATGTTCCAGCCAGTGGTGTAACAACTTGACTGCGAAGCCTTCTCAGTCCCTGACCGGGAGGTCTGCATCACTCACCTCTCAGAGCGAGGTCTGAGACGCACACCGTCTTTACCGGCAGCCGGCAGCAGGAAAGAGGAAAGTGCTCACACCATCCGCAGCCATCCGAACCAGTCCTTGAGGCTGACTTCCATTACTCTCATCCACTGTGCTGGTAATCATTCTGGACTTCGTTCCTGACATATATTTTTTATCTATACTTATTTTAAATTGTGAATAAACTGGTTTTTACTTTCACCCAGTTTTCTACTATTTCAATTATTGTACCAGTGGCACTTTAAAGTGATGTCCAAATTATATTGCACTGCAGGAAACAGTTTTTTGCACATACTGTTTCTTCTGCCTTATTTGGTTTATATATTTTCACTAAAAGTATATAATTTGGTGTTTATTCCATATATTCTGCCTATAGCAATTCTTAAAGGTATACACACCATACATTTTTGTTGCACCTTATCCCAGTGTCCTTTTTGAAGTACTCCCATCACCCCCTTTTTTGATATTTCTAGATCACTATTATACCACCACCACTATTTTTAATCCATTTATTTATTTACACATTTATATTTTTATAATTTTATTATTAGCCATTTTTGCAAGTTAGCTCCTGGATCACGTACACTGCACTTAGGGTGTTACCCTTCATTTTATCTTTTGATAGGTTTTTAGGTGAAACCCTATTAATATCCAGTTTTGAGCGACCACCCAAGAGTCTAACTCCCCCATTCCTGCGTGTTGCATTAGTTCAGACTATTTGTGTAGGTTGCTGGAAATTTCTTATGTTTTAATCAACCTGTATTATAGGTGCAGGGTGTGTGTAATGTCAATGTTTATAATGTGTGTGTTTACTGTTAAATGTTTTGCCTGCTTTCCTGTACTGCTGAGGATTGTTACCAACTAGGTAGATTTGGCTTTGGAGCCTGTGTAGTGCCCTCTTTTGGTAGCAACAGCAATATGCACTTCCTGAATAGCAAGGTTTGTTAATTTGCATATTCTGGTAGATTTGCATATTGCTAATTCTGTAGGCAGGAGAGATATTTTCTGTTAATTATTGTCTTCGCCATCCCTTTATAAATATGTCATTGTGTTATAATAAGTTGCTGTTTGTTGTCTGTTGTGAATTGACTGTTTGTATTTTTATTGAGTTGTCACAGCAATATTTATGTAATAATCATATGGGCTAGCCCCGAGAAAAATACGTTTTGCATGTCAGTTCCCTTTGGAAATTGTGTACTGTGTTGATTTTTATGGATCCTAGTGACATAGTCTTCAGACCTGTTTGCTTGTTGAGGGATCTCTCTAGCCCTGAGAGCTAGGCCTGAGAGCTGCAATTGCTTTTAAAAAGGAAATAACTATAATCACTGTAAGCAGGGTTGCAGCGGAAGAGGCAGAGGGGACTACACCTGCCTGGAAGCAGGGTTGCAGTGTATGAGGCAGAGGGGACGATACCAGCCTGGAAGGAGAGCTACTGGTCAGGTGGAAAAGCTCTAGAAGGACCACAGGCAAGCTTCTGTGACTTTGGCTGAAGTGTTCCCGGGTCCCTGCAAGTGGCTAGGAAGCGGACTGGGCGGAGGTACTGGGTCAGAGTACAGAAGCTCTGTAACACATACCACCCAGGATTCACATGGTAACATATATGTTAACATATATATATATATATATATATATATATATATATATATTTTTTTTTTTTACTGATCTTTGTTTTTAACACCAGCCATGATTTGTGGTGAAGGCTTATTTAATTTTGAATAGCAATACTCATTATGGGTATATATTGGAATACATTTTACCCATTGAAACTCAATTATATTTACACCATTGTTGTGTTTCTTTTTAGAATTACTTAAATGCTATCTCCTCATTTTGTGAATTTTTAGTGTTCATATTTGTTCACACTACAAGCTGAGAAATTTAGATACTATAAATGCCACGTGTACACAAAATGCTAGTTTATTAGTTTAATTAAAAGAACACAAGTATTGCTCTTTTTGTTCATGATAACATTGCAAGGTAAATTACAGGAACATTATGGGCACCATAACAACCTCATCTGAATTAAATTGTTATGGAGCAAAGAGGTTCCCATGTGGTGTTTTACCTCAAGAAGTTTAACAGTTCATGAATGGTTTTGAAAATGATAAATATGTGCCAAAATGAAATATAAAGATAGAGAAAAACCTATCAGGGAGAAGGTGTCAGGTTACTCTGAGGTAGGGGGGGATAACCCCCAGGATTAATGAACCAAAATAGAGAGAAGAAACAAAAGGGTAAACAATTGTGGAACACTATGGCAGACACCGTCTGACCCCTTTTCGGGGCCGACTAAGGCTGTCCAGACCGGTGGTTATGCTGGGCTGAGGTCCGTTTGTCTGGACAACCCGTCGGCATTGCCATTCTGCTTTCCGGGTCTGTAGGTAATAGTGAAGTTAAATGGTTGTAACGATAAGCTCCACCGTAAAAGTCTGCCATTATCCCCAGAGACCCGGTTTAGCCACACCAACGGGTTATGCTCTGTAACCAGAGTGAACTCTTGTCCGTACAAGTAGGGAGTCAGTTTCTTTAGTGCCCACACCAGGGCCAATCACTCCTTTTCCACTGCGGCATAGCTGACCTCGCGTGGTAGGAGCTTACGGCTGATGTAGGCAATCGGGTGCTCCCCTCCATCTTCGCCTACTTGGGTGAGGACGGCCCCCATATGATAAAACGTTTGTTAAGGGCTGGGGCCGCCAAGACAGGAGCGTTAACAAGGGCAGTTTTAAGAGCCTGAAAAGCAGTTTCACAGTGGGGAGACTCAGGACCTGTCGGGGAAGATTTTTCTTAGTCAGGTCGGTCAATGGTTTGGCAATAGTGCTGTAGTCCGGTACGAAGCATCTGTAGTACCCTGCTGTGCCAGAAAGGCTAGGTGGTGGGGGTGGGCCAATTGGCGACGGCTTCTATCTTAGCCGGCTCCGGTCGCTGTTTTCCACACCCCACTCTGTGACCCAGGTACTGTACCTCGGCCATCCCAAAATGGCAAAAGTCCTTTTTTGTGCCCCCCGATCATACCATACTTTCTGTCTCCTCTGGGCCGACTGGATGTTAGCCTGAACAGATTTGGCTAATTGCTTCATTCGGTCCTGGAGTTCTAGCACGTATGGTACAATGGGGACTCCGTCATTCTCAGTCTCTCCCTCCCAGTGTTTCCGGATCAGGATTAGGGGTTCCCGTACCTTGCGTCCATAGAGCAGTTTAAAGGGAGAGAACCCTGTAGTTTCCTGGGGCACCTCCCGATATGCAAACAGGAGGTGCGGTAGGAAGCGTTCCCAGTTCCTATACTCCTGTGTGAAAGTTTTGAGCATTTGTTTGAGGGTCCCGTTGAACCTCTCACAAAGCCCATTAGTCTGGGAGTGATAGGGGGAGCTCAGGAGAGACTTAATCTTGCAGACCTGCCATAACTGCTGCGATAGGTCGGCTGTAAACTGGGTGCCTCGGTCGGACAGGATTTCTTTGGGAAATCCCACTCGAGAGAACACCTGAACTAGCGCATTGGCTACCGTGTCTGCTTTGATGTTAGATAGGGCCACGGCTTCTAGGTACCTGGTAGTTAGTCCTTCTATGGTCAGGGATTTTGAAATCTAACATGTAAATAAATCTAAGTGGCACTTGTATGTCTTCTAGTGGTGAATAGATAAATGCATATTAAATGCATACTTATTGATATGTGAATGTGGAAGAAGTTTGCTGATATTTTGAAGTTAAAAGGATTGTTTTGATCTAAACATGTCTTAGTTTAAGTGATAAAAGCCGTATAGTTGAATTCTTCTGAAGACAGACTTGAAGTATCACCATTGTGAAAGTTGTGGACATGTCTCATTATTGGTGTATCAATGCTGGCATTGATAGTGTGTATGTGGTGTAGAATTCATCTACGTAGTTGTTGCGTGGTCTTTTCAATATACTTGATCCCACATATGCAGTTTGCCAGATATACCACATTTAATGATGTGCAATTGATGAAGGATTTTAGTTCACAAGTTTGATGTGTAACAAAGGATTTAATTATTTTGGTTGGTGTTATAAATTCCATGCTGAAATATTCCTTTTGTGGGTGTTAGCCAAATTGATTGTTGTGCAGGTTCGGAAAGGTAACTGTGTACCAGAAGGTCATTCAGACTGGGAGCTCTTTTTGCTGTCATAGACGGAAATGATCTGGTTGGTGGTATTGTCGCTTTGTAGGATGGGCCAATATCACTTGATTATATCCAATAATGGTTCCCATCCAGAATCGAATCTAGAGATACACCTAATAATTAGATTTGTCTGTTAGAGAGGCTTGAGAATCCAGAGTATTGCCGTTTTTGGCCTGGTTGAAGGCACGTTTCAAGAGTTTCTTTAGATATTCTTTTTGTAGGAAGAATGATCGTAAAGTGTTAGCTTCTTTTAGGAAGTTATCATCATTGGAGCAATTCCTTCATGCTCTTAAATATTGTCCATAAGGAATGCCCCTTTTGAGTGTTTCAGTGTTTATGTTAAAAAGTAAACCAAGCATTGCAACCATGTACAGTCTCCCAAAACTTCACAAAAATAACCCCCCCCCCCCTCACCCAGTCATCCATTCATCTCAGGAAAAGGCTCACTTACAGAAAATTGCAGCATATATGTGGACAGAATTCTACGCCCCATTGTGGTAAAAACTTCCTCACCCCACTTATTAGGTAATCTCTGGCTCTGATCCCAGTTAACCCCAGCAAGACTGTCTGTCTAACCCCTGCACCCACCCTTATTAAGTACCCTCACAATGCATTATCATTCTATGTATTTTTGCCTTTAATATGACAAACTTGATTCATTAGTGCAGTCTGCTATTTGTCCAATCCCTCCCATTTCATGTGTTATAGACAATTTACTATCTCTCTAGGCTGAGTGGAATGATTCCCTAGTTAAGTCACTGGGGAGCATACGACCATAGGGAGCACAGGCCACATTTCATCTGTGTGCCACTATCCATCAAGTGCAAACATCCAATAGGTGCCCTAAATCCTAGGAGTTTACCAAGGGAGTTCAACAAGGAAGACACAAGGAGAACAGCAGACAGTGCTTCAATCAACATTTTCATTATCATCCACACACTGTTGTGCTTGCTGCATTTATGTTTTGTGTTTTCTACATAGCCATATGTGCAGCTAGAATGTGGCCTCAATAAATTAGCAAAAACCCAATACAGATAAGTTCAATTTTAAACATGTACCTATTAGTGTCATTAAGAAACACCTTAGTGATCTAAAAATGAAAGACCAGTCTGGACCTGATCAAATCCCAGCAATGCTGTTAAAGCTCAGTGCGCCAGCTACAATGCAATTACATGACCCACCATTGTGACATGCTAAAATATCTAAACTGACTGTCTCTGGAATCCAGACGCACCCTTCATCTTTCCAGCTTTGTGTTTAAGAGCTTTTCTGGGAAGCTTCCACCCTACCTGAGCAAAATGCTCTCCTCGGCTGTTCCCACCTCCTATAACCTCCGATCCAGTACCAGAATTTTATTTAGTCTACCTCAATACAAAAATAAAGCGTCTCGATCCTCCTTTCCTAAAGAGCCCCGCAATTATGAAATGACCTCCCGCACACTTTCAACTCTTCCCCAGGCCTAAAGTCCTTTAAGAGATCCCTCTCTACATATCTCAAAACAGAATGTACCTGTCATGGTTGATTATATATTGCTACCTGTTCTTTCTTAAATTTTGTATTTATTGTGTATTAATATTGTTTTTGTATTTTATTGTACCCTACTGTATCAATGCAATGTTTTGTGGACCCAGGACATACTTGAAAATGAGAAAAATCTCAATGTATATTTCCTGGTAAAAGATTTTATAAATAAATAAATATTACTTGACTTTCCCCAGATAAAACAAAACATTTAATAAAAAAATAATATTATACCAATTAAAATATTTTGATTCTCAATGACAACTACTTAGTGAATAGACACCACAAGTGGCCAATAATTTACTTTTGACGAAACGAATACATGACCTCAGAACAGTTACCCAGAAAAAATAAATATGCCTTCTTTGACTTTAGATAAAACAGTCACTGTTAAGTTCATACGGTGGGAATCCCCTTAATACTCAGAAACTTATGTGTGGGGACCCGCAAATACATAACAGTCTGATGTGAACACGAATGACAAAAAGCAGCCAGTGGACAGAATCACCCTTGAAATGCACAAACTTTCTCTTACTCTCTTACAAAAAGCTTTTACACAAAATCAATTATTGACTACAGACTATTATTAGATAACTAATGCAGTTTTATGGCTTAAACTTGAAATCACAGTGCTTGTATAGAAATGCAGTGTAACGGCCAGTTACTGATAATTTGCCAGTACAAATGAACCTTTTTCCAACCACCGCAACATATATGACCCTAAGAAAAATTACTTCTAATATAAAAGCATTTATATAGTGATGTAGTATCAACAGTATGATAATTATTAATCAAAATTTAAGATTATGCTAGCTTTAGTGTACTAATAATCTTAATTTTAATAAGGACAGGAGGCGAGTATTTTGCATTAACTCTCTTTACTAAACTCCACAGCAGTAAAGAAAAAACGTAAAGTAACAAGTAAATCACTGAGCAGCACAGTATATAAGGGTCATACAGTCTGCATAACTTCCTCTTTCTTGAAGCGACATCCAAGTCCAGATAGAAGCTCGAACGTCCAGAAACTCAACAAAACTGTAACAGTGGTCTCTGGCGAGCGGAACTTGAGTAGACTCCTGATAACGAGGTAGGAGATAAGACCAAAACGAAGTCGTCATCCCATCTTACGGAGTCGTGAGGTTAATCAACCAGCGATCAGTGGAGGTCCTGAAGAGGGTTACACTGAAAGGAGAGTATAAAATCGGTTAGGTACTGAACCGTAACTGTTCACACCTGTGTGTTGTAACAGAATGGAGTAAGTCAATTCAATAAAGACTGATAGTAAACTGATTACAGAGTAAAAAAGGGGTGTGAGATGTAAGTATGTTGTACGACTAGAGTGTCTGATACTGAAAGTGTCTAGTTGGTAAGTAATCACTAAATAACTCCCAATATCCGTCACCTTCAGATCCACTCCCCCGAAGAGTCAGGGTAGGGAACAGAAGGGAGGGAAAATACTCGCCTCCTGTCCTTATTAAAATTAAGATTATTAGTACACTAAAGCTAGCATAATCTTAAATTTTATAACATGACAGGAGGCTTCCTATTTTGCAATTTTAACGCTGAAGAAGAGACATCCCAGCAGAAGGGGGAGTGCGAAAATCAAAGGTACGGAAGGTGGATTCCCGAGATCAGTCCGCTGTTCGGAGAATATCCGAAAGGGACGCCCCTGCCATGAAGGCTGATGATGCCGCCGCACCGCGGACGGAGTGGGCGCCGAAAACGGGGTCTATACCTGCAAGGGAAAGGATCCAGCGGATCCATCGGGCCAGTGTGGTGACCGAGACTGGTGCATGGGGGCGTACGTAGGAGACTAGGAGTTGACCCGACGTAGAGGGGCGGAGAGAGGAGGTGACCGAAACATACCTGCGGAGGGTGGACACGACGCAGAGCTGCGGATCGTCGGGGAAGAAGGGGTAAAAAACCGAAGTCGATCCCGACTTAGTGCGACGAGAAATGCGGAAAGTGACCCCTTCAGGGGCCACCTCGAAGGCGTCGACATCGAAGGCCCGAACATCGGAAACCCGTCGAAAGGACACTAGGCAAAGGAGAAAAGCGAACTTAGCGGATAGTTGGCGTAGGGAGAGGCGGTCATTTGGAAGCCAATCCCTGAGAAAACGAAGGACTAGACCCACATCCCATAGGTGAGGGTATTTGGGGGCCGGGGGGCGGCGGAGCCGCATACCGCGGAGTAGACGGCAGACCAGAGGGTCTTTGCCGACCGTGAGATCCCCGACGGGGGTGTGAGCCGCCGAAATCGCGGAACGAACGACGTTGACCGAATGGTAGGAGCGGCCAGCTAAGAACAAGGAGGAGAGAAAATTAAGAATCATCGGAATAGGTGCTGTAAATGGATCGGAGTCCCGTTCCATGCACCAAGTAGACCAGGAGGCCCAAGCTGAAAGGTAGCAGCGTCTAGTTCCCGGGGCCCATGAGTCCCACAAGAGGTCCCTAGCTGCCTGCGATAGTCCGCTGACTCGCCAGGAACCCCGGAAAGAGACCAGGCCACCAGGGGTAGCCGGTCTTCCAGGAGGAGAGGGTGGAGATACCCTTTGGGATCCGTGAGAAGGTCCGGGAAGGATGGTAGGAGGAGAGGGTCCCTGTAGGAGGAGGCCAGGAGGTCCGGGAACCATGGTTGGCTCTGCCACAAGGGTGTTATGACAACCAGCTTGATCCGTTGCGTCCGCATCTGGTGTAGTGTTCTCGCAATCATGGAGAAAGGCGTAGGCTCCCGTCGTCGGCCATTGTTGGAGAAAGGCGTCCGTCGCCTTGCTCTCCGGGTCCGGGAGCCAGCTGAAGAGTTCCGGCGTCTGGTGATTGTTGCGAGAAGCGAACAGATCCAGGTGAAATGGACCCCTCTGGGCTGCCAGGGCCCTGAAAACTCTCGTGTTCAGCTTCCAGTCGCTGACGTCTCTCCAGTGGCGAGAGAACCAGTCGGCTGTGAGATTGATCTCTCCCGGTAAGTATTCCGCTTGTAGAGTGATGTTGCGAGGAAGGCAGTATTCGAAGATGTCCCTCGTGATATCCGACAGCAGGCGTGAGCGAGCGCCTCCCAGGCGGTTGATGTACTGGACCGCGGACACGTTGTCCATGCGTAGGAGGATGCAACAGTTGGTGCTTTCCCGGGCTAAGCTGCGGATCGCGAATGATCCTGCCAAGAGCTCGAGGCAGTTGATGTGCATGGAGAGCTCTTGCGCCGTCCACGTTCCTCCCGTGGAGATGGTTCCGTTGGTGGCACCCCACCCCCACAGACTGGCATCCGATTCCAATACGAAGTCTGGGGTGTCTCCGAATATGGCCTTGCCGTTCCAGGCTTGCATGCTGTCCAGCCACCATGAGAGTTCCTCGCGAACCTCCGTCGTCACCGGGACGGGTTGGTCGTAAGTAGGCCTGTGGCGTAGGTACTTGGTCTTGAGACGTTGCATGGCCCTGTAGTGGAGGGGACCCGGAAATATGGCCTGGATGGAGGCGGATAGGAGACCCACAATCCTGGCCAGGTTGCGTAGTGGAATGGAGTCGAGTCGGAGAACCCTGCGAATCTCCTTGCGAATGGCTGTGATCTTTGAGGCTGGTAGTCTCAGAGTGCAAGTCGTCGAGTCGATCTCGAAGCCGAGGAATTGTATAGTTTGGGCAGGGGTCAGCTCCGACTTTTGTTGGTTTACCACGAAACCCAACGATTCCAGGAGGGATACTGACAGGCGAGTGTGTTGGCGTAGCCTGTGTTCGTCGGAGCAAAAGAGGAGAAGGTCGTCTAAATAGATGATGCATCTCACGCCTCTGGATCTTAGGTGGGCCACCACTGGCTTCAGGAGTTTGGTGAAGCACCACGGGGCTGAGCTGAGCCCGAAAGGGAGGCAAGTGAACTGCCAAGGGCGTCCGTGCCAGAGGAAACGCAGGAGTGCTCGACAGTTCGGGTGTACCGGGACTGACAGGTAGGCGTCTTTTAGATCGAGCCTGGTGAACCAGTCGTGACTTCGAAGGAGGTCTCGTAGGAGGTGGATGCCTTCCATCTTGAAGTGGCGGTAGACCACATATGCGTTGAGGGCGCGTAGATTGATGACGGGGCGGTATTCTCCTGACTTCTTCCGAACCAGGAAGATGTTGCTGAAGAAGCCACCCCTGTCGTGGGCCGGCTGGATAGCCCCTTTGTCTCGGAGCTCGCGTAGCTCCGCGTTGACAAGGTTGTGGTCGGAGGCTGACATGTGGATGGGGCGAGGGGGCTGAACCTGAAAGGGAGTCCCCGCTAGGTCTATGATATAACCCTGTACAGTCTGTAGAATCCATGTGTCTGAGCAAAGGGCGGCCCAATTCTGGAAAGAAAGGGAAATACGGCCCGCAGTGCGGGTACATGGTAACAGTGGAGGAATATGGGTCCTTACCTGCGGCAAAGCGGGAACGTCCGCGTCCGCGGGGTCCACGACCCCTATCTGAGCCTCTTGAGAAGGGTTGTTGCCGGTAGTCCCTTGTCGGGTAAAATGGTGTTGGCTGGGTGCGGGGGCCTGAAGGCCAAAATCGGCTGGCGGCACGGCCCCGTTGCCGGCCAGCCCTTCCAAAAACCCCTCTGGTGGGGTTGCTTTGGAAAACTTTGCGCATGGATGACTGCGCCTTATTGAGGGAGGTGAACACGTTCACGTGTTTATTGAGTTCCTTGAGGAACGGTTCACCGAAAAGTTTTCCTTGTGCCTGGGGCCCAATCTCCTTTGTGCCAAGGTCTGCCAGTTTGCCGTTAATACGGTACAACGCTGCTTTTCGCCTCTCCGAAGACAGCGTAACATTGGTGTTTCCGATGAAACAAAAACACCGTTGTGCCCATTCACGAACATCATGTGCCCATTCCCTGATGTCCTTTTGCGTAGGCGTCATCCGCAAGATACATAATGCGTGCCAGGGGGCCTACGGAATCCAGCAGGTTATCTTGGGCACCCCATAGGCCTTTCTCCACCCCACGGCGGGGGTCTCTACCACTACGCATCATGAAGGTCGACATGACCTTATCGAATTCCGGGGTCTGAGCGACTTTATCCGGCAGGGAAGGGCGTGGGCATTCAGACCTGAGTCGGCTGCGGACCTCTTTCTCAAGAGGTTTGCGAAGCCACAGGTGCATGAACCTGGCAAGGTGTTCTGGAGGCGACCAATCACCCGATCTGGGGTGCCGTATGTTACGGGGGTCGAACATTGCTTGACCCGAGGGGTCCAATATAGTGTCCGAGTCACGAGGTTCTGCATCTGCAGTGTCCTCGATACCTCCAGACTGGGCAGCACCCAGGAGGGTCTCTCGCATGAAAGCGGAGACAGACTTCTCATCCGAGCCCCATGCGTCGTAGTCCGAGTTAGAAGCATCAGCTTGCCACTCATCCAGGACCGACATGGACTGTGCAGGGTCCTGCTCTTCCTCCGAAGAGTATTCCTGACGCGGGGCCGGGGTGTGTGACTTTGAGGGCTTGCGTTTGGCAGGTGCCTTACCCTTAGTCGGTTTAGGTGTGAAATCTTCGCCTTTGTCATGGCGCTTTCTAGGGCGGGAGTCATCCCTTGAATGGTGGTCGGACAATTCAGATTCCGATTCGTGGCGGGGACGTCTGCGTTTAGGCACGTCAGGAGCCGCGGCTCGGGTCTTGGAGAGTGCCTTCTCCACAGAGGCAGCGACAGCTGCGTTAATCATGGCCTGGAAGTCCACAGGGAGGTTCTGGGATTCTTCCATGTTAAGGGTAGGCAAGTATGTCACTGGAGGCACAGCAATAAACGGGCACCCAGGTCTTATAACAATAGTAGTAGGCGTAGGGTCAGATTTAGTATGATGGTGGGAACAAACCCAGAATAACCCCAGCAGGGTATGATAGTGACCTTATAAACTGGGGCTCACCCAGTTAGAGAGAACTGCAACAGCAGTCTCCCAGTAAGCAGCGTATTAGTAATGGGGGCTCACCCCGGTTGCACAGGGTTGGAACCCTTAAGTGCAGGTCACAATAATAAACAGGCAGCAGCACTGACCTGACTGACCCAGCCACAGGATAGAGCTTGATAGGAGTAGCAGTCTGTTTGAAGCAGATGGAATGCTGAGCAGGTAATCCTGGACAGTCACACTGAATAGCAGTCTGTCAGAAGCAGATGGAATGCTGAGCAGGTAATCCTAGACAGGCACAGGGGTGCCAGACACAAAGGAGGTGAAAAAACAGCAATGTAGGGGTCACAGCAAGTTAGCACAGTAACACTGAGTCCCCAATGAGATGCACGAGGTAAAATTAAGATGGCCGCGAAATCTCGCGATGTCCGCGATCCAAAATAGCGGCCGCGAGTGTAGGCCGCAAGCCGGGGACTAAATTTTGGAGGCCGGCCGCGTTTGGAAGCGGGCTGGCGCGAAAACGGCCGCGAATGGTTTCGGCCGCAAGGAGGAAGCCCAGGAGGGCACTCCAGGCTAGGAGGGCAGTGGGGGGACCTGGGGAAACCGAGGGGAAGCCAAGGGGGGTCCCAGAAAGACTATAGGGGCAGGAAGGAAGGGTGGAAACCCACAGAGAGCCCCTAGTCCCACAGCCCAGAACAAAAACAGGTAAAAGAAAGCAATAATAATAATAATAATCAAAGCAAACAAGGATAATAGTAGAGTAATAACATGATTAATGTACAATAAGTAAATAAAGTAAATAAAGCTCCAGGGGAGCAAAAGGTCTGACCTGTCTGCGATGGAGCAGTAAAGAAAGAGGAAGTTATGCAGACTGTATGACCCTTATATACTGTGCTGCTCAGTGATTTACTTGTTACTTTACGTTTTTTCTTTACTGCTGTGGAGTTTAGTAAAGAGAGTTAATGCAAAATAGGAAGCCTCCTGTCATGTTATAAAATTTGATGTTCTATTATTTTGACTTCAAAAAGAATTAGCTTGGAGGAACTTGAAGTAAAACCGCTTAGTGGATATACCCCACTAGCGGTCAATCAACCAATCAGCAGTTACACTTTTTTAAACTGGAGAAAATGGAGCCCTCCCCCAGCACTCCTGATGATCTCGGGTGACGGCTGATGGGTGAAACATGCTTCGGGTGCCGGTTGACATGGCTCTTGGTCCAGAAAGCTATGTAGACTTATTTCAACCTTCAACTTAATTCTAACTCTTCAGCCTCTGGTCCAAAATGGATTTCCTTAACTTTACTTCCCTAGGATATATATTAGATATTCTGTAATGTACTAGTACTCCTTTTTATTTTCATTCATCAATATTTTCAATCAAGGTGTGGGTGGTATATGGGGGAAATGATTTGCTGCTTTATCTTGACAACTGGGGCACACAACATGGAGGGAACAAGTGCCAGCTGCCAAATATGTAGGGACATATAGTTTGGCAATATATTGAACTATAACAGCGACCAACCGGCACTTGCACCCTCCCTGCTTGCCTGGAATTTACTTTACTATATAATTACAAATGAGGATATCCCCTCTCTCCACCAAACCTTAGAATTTTTTGTATTTTTTCCAAACGTGTTTGCTCTGACTTAAATGTGATCAACAGATAATAGTTTCTAGACCAGTGATGGTGAACCTTTTTGAGTCCAAGTGCCCAAACCGCAATACATGCCAACTTTTTCCCCTCAAAGTGCCAAATTAAACCTGAATACTGAGGTTTAGAAAAAACAACTCATATAGTTGTCCGAACTAATTCTCTCCCCCCAGCATCGTCTTTTCTCTACCTACAGCATATCCCCTCTCCCCCAACATATCCTCCTCCTCTCCCCTGTTTTGGGACTTTTTGGTGCATTTCTCAAGCTATGGAAAGATAGGGAGCTGAGCTTCGTCGTTTGCATGCATTTTATTGTGTGTTCTGCATTGTTGGTTAGTTTCCATGCCAGCTCATTTTGACTTTTTTCTGACCTCCAGAATGGATTAATTGGTTTTCAATGCATTCCTATGGGAAACTGTGTTTCGGTTTACACATTTTTCACAATAAGAAACGTCCCAGAGAACGCATTAAATTCGTAAACCGAGGTCCCACTGTATATATATATATATATATATATATATATATATAATATATATATATATATATATTTATAATACATAAATGCAGGCAGCACTATGGACGCCTATTGCGGATCACATGGCCCACAGGGGTCTAATTTGCCAAGCGGGGACTGTCTGGGCTGTCAGACTGGGAGGAACACCGTTCACCAGCGGGGGAACAGGGACGATCGGGTAAGTGAATAGGATGGCGGGGACATTTCGTCCACCGGCATTTAGAGCCACCCCTTCAAGGATGGCATAGAATGCCTGCCGTCCTTAAGGGGCTAAAAAAAAGTTAATGACACCATTAATAAAAATAAAAAATATGGTGTGTTTGAAATTTCATTATATTTAGCATTATTAAGTAAATTGCAAATGGTAGCTTAATAATTATTTTTTTCTTTACAAACCACCAGCAATTTCAGCTCATCATTGTCAGTCAAAGTTAGTTGAGCTAATCTGGACATTCATTTCTGCATTAGTTGAGTGGGAGATGAGGAGCCAAGCTGTAGGTGTCAGGAGAGCCCCGTTTTTATGTCACACTATGCTTGAAAGTGGTTTGAAAAACAATAAGCTGTAGTGTTTATGATATTTAGAGTGCCCCTTTAATACTATTTCATGCAGACAGCATTCCATTGTGTGTTTTAGAATTGGTATGCATGCTGCTTGAGTGCACTTGGGATCTCTGCCTTTTTCCGATAATTTACAGTATTATATTGCTTGATTTCATGTTTGAAATTATTTGGGCAACGTTGGCCTCTTTTTTAGTTAAATAAGGTAAGATTTTATTTTATGTAACTGTTATTGTATTTTCTGTTAAACACACAACTCATTAGAACATGTCCTATAGAATAGCTTCATATATGTAATTTAAAAGAAGAAAAAAAACGGCTACTTAAGGAAAGAAAAAAATAGAAAAATGGTTCAAAATGAAATACAATATTTAGCCAGCCTGCCAAAATGCTTCTCTGTTGGATTCCAATCTGTTTTCTGAAAGTTATTTTTACTGTTCTTGCCTGAACAATAAAAGAATAAAAGGTTTTGCAGAAATTGACAAAGTCGTCCATTTTGAGGTCAACCCTAAATTATTGCCAGATCTATTTTTGCAATTGTTCTCTAAGTTACACTAACTCAGATACATATCTTGTTAATTTACATGATGTTTTCATTGTTATTCTACAATTATTCCAGATTGTACTTCAAAACATTCATTGCAATCATTACATGATATTCAGTACACCTTGAAAACATTTATCACAATTTTGTATTTCACAATTTTCCATTATTTTCTATGAGTGTGATCATATTGATAGTTAGAATATAGAGCCCTCAGCACACAGTAATATGGTATAATGGGGATTTAATTCAGGTGTATCTTCAAAATATTGGAATATTTTTCCAGTCAACAAGGTCCTTTGACATGGCACAGACACCAAACTATTCTAATGTGATCATATTGTGAAATCTAAAACTTCCCTTGTTAAATAAATGCATATCATACTAATACATTAAAGTGTCTCTGTTATGCCCTCAAAATGAGTATACCATATAGCTACAATCTTTATGAAATACTCAAAAAGATATAACTAGATATATTAAGATGCATTTTTGACCTACGTAAAAGTTGACAAAACACTTTAAATATTATTTCCAACAGCCGTCACTAGTAACTGCAGTGAGAAAAAAGGCATTGTCTATGGAGGCTCCATCTGCCTTACAGGATCCTCCAAAGACATCAATGTTTGACTTTTGGCCATATACGTGAGAAGTGGTCTGACATTGGCTCCAGGCAGATGAAGTACCGGCAGCTGAAGAGAACCCACCAGATGAACATGGTGGCTGCCGAGAGGAACAGCTTCATTTAAGTAAAACTTACTTTTCCTTACCCCCAGACAATCGCACTGCAAGTGGTGGAGTAATCACTGGGGTTTTGCAAAATATGGTGGCCAGAAGGGGACAGAACCACTTTAATATTATATTCCTAGTTACTTGGACGCAGATCGATCAAAGTGTCATATTTGCCCACATGCCCAGCAAGGTGAGCAATGCTTCTCAGTTAATATGCATAAAAACCAATTGAGCGAAAATACAAGAACTTATGCTTTACTGAGAATTAAAAAAAAAAAAAAAAAAAAAAGGAAAAGGCCAGGGACAGCCTTTCTATCCATCAATATGGAGCCCTAAAGTAGCACAAAAAAAAAAAATCATAGTAACCCTTTAGTGCTACAAATGTTCTTTGCAAAGTTAATTCTCCTATGGTGACCCTTCACCCACTCCAAATCATTCACCCCAACTAATTGGAAAATAAATATGTTTTCTGATACTGTAGTTTAAAAGCTGAATGGGGTTTGAACATAAATAACAATATTTATGAGATGTACTGCTTATCAATGTAAACCCAATGTGAGTAACCTTCCCCCTCCACCCCCCTCTCCCCCCAAAACCCAACAGTCATAACGGTAATGTTACACTTGGAAACCTTTTACATAAAGGCAAAAAACAGATGCAAAATGTTGTAAGATATGATACTTATTTTTGTTTTACAAATTCACAAAATGCCACAAAGAATTTAATTTCTAATGTTGGTTTTTTTTAGACAATTTTCATATTATATGCTGATTAAAAAAAATGCATTTTAAAAATAAATGTTCTGTGGAAATATTGAACTTTGGGCATGTGTATTTTTAAAACATGCAAAACCTTAATGTTAATAATGTAACATAGATAATCATTTTAACATTTAGATAAACGATTATTTGAAATCATGTAGTGCATAATACATTTCAAATCTAATCCTCTTTCAATGTTGTCAAATAGAGTTGGATTATATATTTTAATCAAATAATTAATAAGGACCTGGTTTAGTGGAATATTTGCACAATTTGTGCAGAAATTCAAACATTTTGCTATGGTGGTAACAATAATTAAACTTTCCCAATTTAACCACATGCAAAATAATTCACAATAGTCTGTTGTTAATTCCCTATGCCTTGCTCCAGATTATCATAAACAGAGGTGTATAAAAGTTATTAGTTGTATGTAATAACTATTATGCATTTAGTAAGTAATATTTTATTCTGGGAAAATGCATTACGCATTTAAAATCAGTGAATTTGTTTCAAAAGATTACTAACAATACTGCAATAATTCTGGTTATCTCTAATGACTTGATTTACACCTTCACTCATACAGACAAAGGGACGTTTTATCCAATTACTTTGTGTCCAATCATGCTGAGTATGTGGGTGATGGGTTTTCACATACATTGTAACCATGTCTGTGTTCTAGAGGTCAAGAGCGTGAATTCTTTTGTCCTTCAATTTACTTAGGAATCCTGCAATAAAGTGTCTAGAAACAAATTTATTGTGATCTTTGCAACAAGTCATATTGTGTTTATTAGTCAGCCCTTGTTCATTGTTAGCGTAAATGTTGTTTGTTTTTTTTTGGGGGGGGGGGGTTTAGTGTTCTGGTTAATGCAAAATTCCGAAAGACAATGGTTGTTATTTTTTGAATATGCAGTAGAAGAGCAATGATGCACTGATTACGTACCTAATACTGACACATACACTGCCACATCAACGGGGGGCTTTTTTTGTATAGAGGAAACACGCTGTTATAAAACAAAAACAAGAGTTTACTAAACAGAAAAGTATGATGAGCTAAAATCAAAACTGCACAGCCTGGGTCAGAATTGCAATATAATATACTTAAGCTTATAAAATAATGCAATGAATAATTCAATAACATACGAACAAATAGCCAAGGTTGATTTTTACAAATCAGCTATTCTGGCCTAAAATGTTCAATTCTGGTGTCAACCCTCCACAATTCCCAGTTAATTAATAAAGTTCTTAGTTTTTTTTTTTTTTTTATTGTTAACATTGCATAAATTCAGACTTGGGTTATGAATGATAGAAGCTTATCATTGTTAACTACACAGTGTTTTGTAAGCAGCTTTCCAAGACTTGAATGAGAATAGCAAAAGTATGGACTTGGAACAAGATGGCACAGATGAGGATTTTGAGTGAGAAAATCGGAGCTTGCGTGCTGAGAAAGTGCTATTTGGACTAGACTTAAAGTATGAACAGTCACGTGACATTTGGCATGTTACATGATATCTGGAGGAAGGATGATACTGTAAAAAGATGTGGCAGTACTGGCAGACCATTATAGCTGAGAATTTGCAAAGAGCAGAGCCTCTTTCCAGTTATATAACTTTTTAGAACACAAATATTTCATTTTGAACACAATTTATCACCATGTGTACAAAATATATTACTTGTTTCAAAACAACCTTAAAGAATTTACAGAAAATGTAAAAGCCAATAAATGTAGCTCTGGCTCTGAGAACATGTAAGTAAAATTCTATTAGATATAATATTTACCCTTATCTTTATCTGTACAGGTTAACTCTATGTAAAAAAAATATTGAATATCTTGATTTTTTTTTTTTATTAACGACTTAAAAAACAATATTTTTGAATATATTTTAATACATTATTTATTCAATGTAAAATGAACTGTGATACTTTGGGACACCAAATTACAATATTTAAATCAAATATTATAAAAAATGGATAACATTTCCAATTCAGCTTTTCCCACTTTTAGGTTGTTGACCTACATTCTGCAAATTGTTAGACTACTCACTTTGAAGAGGGAAAATGCTCTTTATACAAGTTATCTTTTATAGAGTAAGAAACACAAGAACTTATCTTTTCTCTAGAAGTTGACGTACACAAACAATTAAACTGAGGCTAAGCTGAATCCATCTTGTTGAAATGTCCTTGTCTCAAGAAATCCCATTTTGTAGATTGCAGTTTTTGCCCTAGCTCTGTAGTTTAAAAAAAGTTTCCAGTTGAAATTCCTGCACATTGCCTGTATTTCTCACAAACATTAAAAAGATAAAATAGTGTTGTAAACGTCACTATGATAGTCATTAAACTCCACTAAAAAGGCTATCTTTGTAGAGGGTCGGAGTCTAAAGAAAGAATTTGTTTTATTCATTGAAAGGAATCATTAACAACCCATAAATATAGTCAAGTGCCCAATGACTATATTATTTACAAGGTCAACATAAATCCATCAAATTTATAGCATACTAAAATACTGATGGTATACAAGACAGGCATAAATCTGTTTACATGTACATTTTCAAGCTGTTATAACAGGATAAATAATCCATATTCACTGTTTGCATCACTTAACAAGTCCTTTATGTACTGACGCACATATTCGAGCATGGTAAATATCTGACAAAGCATATCAATGCAAGCTATGGAAATAAAGGTGGAATACAAATGGATATATGAAGTAGTAGTCACTATGTCTCTTGTGATGTTTCATCATCCAGTTGATAGTCCTTATTGATTAGCATCATGGAGTCTTAGTCCACATCAAAGGTCTGCATGTCTTTCCTGGGGTAAATAGCTACAGAAAAATTATTCTAAACAAGATTGATTTTGCAGAGTATCACTAATCAATTTAAAATAATTGAAAAATATAACCTATAATTAGCTTCATTAGAAGGTCATTATACACATATAGGTCTGTCAATGTTTGCCAAATCCCAATTGGAGTATATTTATTATATGAATTTTCTTAAATGCCTAGCAATGTATTACATCAAATTCTAAAAAGCAGTAGCTGAATAATACAGATGTAAGTGTATAATATATATTTTTCAATTTAAATAAATGGTAAAATAATCAAAAAATGTGTAAAGTGCAGAAATTAATAAAATATCAAAATATCGATATTTGATCTTAAAGAGAATATAACTTAAATGAAGCTTTGACAAAACTTCATAATTATTACATATTATTTCACAGTTGAGTGTTGTTAATGGTAATCCACTTAAGAATATGATTCAGCAAAATTTAGCAGTGTACCATGTTGTGATATTAGATGTGTAACTCCAATAATTCTAGCTGCAATAGCATGTACATAATGAAAATGAAGCAAAATTGAAAGTAAGCATTTATACTACCATACAGAAGTCTCTAGAGATCAGTGAGGTGTTGGTACTTTTTGAAGAAAATGAATAATCCCAGAACATACCTCGGGCACATCCGAAAGGGGTTGAATGGGTTGAAGATCCTATTCTACTCTATAATAGTCGAAGGAGCTCCAGAACAACATAAACTGTTTCAATAGAATAATTAGGAGGAAATATATAATATTATACACCACTATATGAGTATTAAGTATAAGCATTCATCTTTAGTAGTTGACATTCAGAATCATAATAGCACTAGATGGCCTACATAAGTGTCATATTTATTATTGTGTTTACAAATAACTACCACTCTAATGTTCTTTATTTAAGGGTTGAACTGAACTCATCAATGCAAATTTCTTTAATGCCAATATTATGATCTAGATGATGTGGGACATTTTCAAGGTTAGGTTAACAGAAAAATACATATTTCATAAAAAAAAATTGAGGATCAAATATGTTTGTTTTTTTCAAACTTCAACATGAAAATAGTTCCGTTTTAAATTATAAAAGTGATGAAAACTGACATCACGGAGATGGGTAATGTTATATGTCAGAATTTACTTGGCAAACCACTTTGACTGAACTGCTGAGACACACTGCTGAGATACTGTCAGAGCAAAATCCACAGACAATGACTGATTTCTGGCTGCACTGGCCATTCTCACATTTACTAAAATCAATAGGTCCCCCCACCCCTTGAAGTAATTTAGGGCCCCTACCCGCTGCTCAGTGGTGGTGGCCGAGGGGAGGATAATAGGTCCCCCTCCCTTTTCTGATTTAGGGCCACCACCTGCCGCTTAGGAGTGGGAGCCGGGGGGAAAACAATAGGTCCCCCCCTTTGAAGTAATTTAGGGCCCCTACCCACTGCTCAGGGGTGGGGGCCAGGGGGAGGACAATAGGTCCCCCCCTTGAAGTAATTTAGGGCCCCCACCTGCCGCTCAGGGGTGGAGGCCGGGGGAGGACAATAGGTTCATCCACCAACTTCACATTGCACCACAGACTGTCTAGAAGTTGGCAGATGCTTTAGTCCAGGTCTGGGAGGAGATCCCTCAGGAGACCATCCGCCACCTCATCAGGAGCATGCACAGGCGTTGTAGGGAGGTCATACAGGCACGTGGAGGCCACACACACTACTGAGCCTCATTTTGACTTGTTTTAAGGACATTACATCAAAGTTGGATCAGCCTATAGTGGGTTTTTCCACTTTAATTTTGAGTGTGACTCCAAATCCAGACCTCCATGGATTGAAAAATTTGATTTCCATTTTTTTTATTTTTGTCTGATTTTGTTGTCAGCACATTCAACTATGTAAAGAACAAAGTATTTAAGAAGAATTCTTAATTCATTCAGATCTAGGATGTGTTATTTTTGTGTTCCCTTTCTGTTCTTTGTTGAACTCATTTCCTCTAAGGAAAGCAGAAGTTATAAACACTGACCAATAACACTTACATAAACTTTAATACTTAATTGATTAAAAATTCATGATAGTCAAATACCACTTGAAACTAGGAGCTGTCTCATAGATCAATAGAACACTTAAGAGATTTAAAGGATGACAAATTTCCCCTGTATTTAAATATATTGATGGAAAGGTGAACTGTAAGACTCCCTTTGCATGGATGTATAAAAACTATAGGGATATGTAATTTGAGAGCAAAGATATTTAGATTGTACCATTAGATAAAAGAAATAGAAGGCAGCGATTATTAAGGTGAATTAGGACTTCCAGCTTCATCACTCCAGTGGGCTATAATGCTAAAAACGAACCCTCTCTTAGCAGGCAGGTGAAATTCAGTCTTACGATATGAGGATATAAACCCTTCACAAACCTTAATAGATTCCAAAAAAAGACATGGATATAGTATTAAAGGGAATACACCTAATGGCAAAGTTATAGAGGTTAGAATCAGTAAAAACCTAGCCCACTAAACAAAAATCCCTCATAAGTAGCTCAGACATACATATCATCTAGATATACAAAACACACTAATCACCAGTTGAAAACAGAACAAGCACACAGACAGGTAAAATACCTAATTCATTCTAGGCTGTAGAAGAAAACAGGACTCCTCCCAGTCCTCACAATATAATATGAAAAAAAGGATATAAATTGATAGTAGGCGTATCTCAGTAATGTAGAGGTGATAAGGGATCCTCAACATGGATGTATGGACATGTAGGAGAGAAATAAACCACAAATAAGTGTAGATGGTAAATGAATATATCCTGCACTCCAATAAATTGCACTTACGAAATTGTAGTCATATAAAAGCATATCATCAGACATTATCCACGGCCATCCTCCTCCAATTGATGTAAAATAAGGGGGATACCGTTATTAAATTATAAAAACTATTTATTAACAAGAGTAAATAAAAATAAAAATAAATGAATACAATAAAAAGATTCTCTCTACAATTGTCCAACCCTACGCGTTTCGTCCTTAACAACTCGGACTTTCTCAGGGGTACTTGTTACCAGGATCTCCCGTGCAGCGTCGTCCTTCTCTTTTCGGCGTGGTTAAATAACCCGGTAAAGCTCCCGCCATAATCAGCCTTCAATCAACGCCACGATATTCTGGCTGCATTCCCAGCGTTCACTCTGAGTGAAAAACATATCTTTGTCGGTACAATTTCTCCGGATACGGGTAAATTGGCTCTTTGGTACTCCAGTCAACCATTTAGGGTGGTGACTGCTATTTTTCTCTATATAACTATTAGAGTCAGTTTCTTTAAAAAAAGGTTTTGTTTTTATTTGTTCATTTTCTATATAGAGAGTAAGATCCAGAAAATCTATTTTCTCTTTACTATAATTAAGAGTAAATTTGAGAGATCGATCATTACTATTCATAAAATCAATAAAATCTAGCAAAGATGCTTCAGGGCCCTTCCAGATAATTAAAATATCATCAATGTACCTATTCCAGAGCACCAAGTTCGCGCCAAAAGGATTATTCGTCCAGATGTTGTGCCTTTCCCAAAAATCCATAAAAGTGTTGGCGTAACTTGGCGCGAACTTGGTGCCCATGGCCGTACCATTGATCTGTAGAAAAAAATGATTGTCAAAGATAAAAAAAATTATGAGTAAGAACAAAATTAATAGATCTTAATAAAAATTCACTAAAAGTAGGCTCCACTTCTTCATCCCTTTCCAAACTGAATTTAACTGCTTCCATCCCTTTAGTGTGCTCTATAATAGTATATAGGGAGGTTACATCAAGAGTTGCCCACATAAAACCTTCCTGCCATTCTATTGTTTCCAATTTTTGTATAAGGTGCTTTGTATCTTTCAGATATGATTTTGCCCCCTGTGCATATTTCTGTAAAAAGAAATCAATGAATTCTGACAGTCTAGAGGTCAAGGAATCAATCCCACTAATTATCGGTCTTCCTGGTGGGTTAATTCTACACTTATGGACCTTGGGTAAAAAAATAGAATGTGGCGATTCTTGGGGACTCTAAAAAGGTTGTGGATATAAGGTTGTGGATATAAATACCATGAGGATATCTTTTATATTTATATTTATTAATTATTATTTACTTTATATTTTTTCTTATTTTGTTCTGTAACATACCAATTTATTTGAATACTGTTTCTATTATGTATTTATGAGTATTGATTATAAGTTAACTTTATAGAGTACTGTTTTATAATTTTTCCTTTCTATATGTGCTACTTTTGTTCTATGAGCCTCTTGGGACTGTTTATGGAGGAAGGGAGGACTTTACATGAGATTTCGGATCTACCGAGCATTTTTTCTAAGTGCCGAGTGCATGCATGCGTACAAGGACGTTATACGAAAACGAGGCTTGGAACGCTGGGAATGCAGCCAGAATATCGTGGCGTTGATTGGAGGCTGATTATGGCAGGAGCTTTACCGGGTTATTTAACCACGCCGAAAAGAGAAGGACGACGCTGCACGGGAGATCCTGGTAACAAGTACCCCTGAGGAAGTCCGAGTTGTTAAGGACGAAACGCGTAGGGTTGGACAATTGTAGAGAGAATCTTTTTATTGTATTCATTTATTTTTATTTTTATTTACTTGTGTTTATAATTTAACGGTATCCCCCTTATTTTACATCAATTGGAGAAGGATGGCCGTGGATAATGTCTGATGATACGATTTTATATGACTACAATTTCGTAAGTGCAATTTATTGGAGTGCAGGAAATATTCATTTACCATCTACACTTATTTGTGGTTTATTTCTCTCCTACATGTCCATACATCCATGTTGAGGATCCCTTATCACCTCTACATCACTGAGATACGCCTACTATCAATTTATGTCTATCCTTTTTTTCATACATATTATCTAACTGCCTTATTATCCTCACTAGATGACCCTATCAGAACCCTTATTGCATATGGGGTTTTAGTATAAAGAATGTTTTCCAATATTTCTCATTTGCATATGCCAACCCAGAATCCCTTGCATTAGTAACAGCATTGCAAATGTCAGAGTTATGTTGGAAAAGCAAGTTTTATCTATCTACAATTTATTTACTATCCACTGTCTTCAGGTGGAAGTGGTTTTCAGTCACTTTTTTCTCACCATAACTCTCTTAGTTTGTGCTCCACAAGTAATGTCAGGCCTCAATAGCAAGCCAGTAACCAGCCTCATGCTGAGGAGTTGTACTAAGAACAAAACAGCTGTCCATGAGTGGTTGTCTCTTCTCTTTTTTTTTCACATATATTTTTCTTTTTTATATTAACCCCTTAAGGACACATGACATGTTTAACATGTCATGATTCCCTTTTATTCCAGAAGTTTAGTCCTGAAGGGGTTAATAGCTAGCAATGCCTTGCCAATTTATAGCTATGGTAGGTGAGGACATCAGAAATTAGTAAAATGCATGGATATTACCAGCCTTTCATTATAAAGTGACAAGTGACTTTAAATAAGACTATGGGCATGTGATATTTTGAGGGGGCAATATTATTAAGCTGCACATGTGATCAGATAGACCAATGAGATTTGGGAAACAACTGAGGGACAATTATTAAACCCCTCAAGGACCAAACTTCTGGAATAAAAGGGAATCATGACAAGTCACACATGTCATGTGTCATTAAGGGGTTAAACCCTTTTGCCTATTGGTTAGACTTTTCCCATTCTGCCATTACAGTTCTGGCATGTTATCTGTCTTGAAGGGGTTATAGGATTTTGTGGTCAGGTGTAGATCATTTTAACACAGAATCCATACATTTCTATGAATTCTTGAAGAAGTCTAATACAGATGCATAATGCATATGGTGGAGGTTCAGGTTTCATGAGGGACATTTTATAAATGCTTCCATGCACAGAAGATATGTTACACTTCTTTTTTGTCCATTAAAATAAAAATAAAAAAATTAAATGTTATGCACATTTGTAGAACAATGTGCATTTTAATTATATTTCTCTTTTACTAATTTATAGTTCACACCAGTGCTGTAAAGAAAAAAGATGTATGGAAGAATCTGTAACTGAGGTTTACAATATGTGTCTGAGAGCCTGTTGTATTGCTGTTTGGTTGTTGTTGTTTTTTTTAATTCATTTTCATTGTTTTGTTACAATATTTTACTATTTTGCTATTTCTATTACGTCTTATTCTGGTTTTATAATATCTCACTAATATACACTGATTGACCACAACATCAAAACCACCTGCCTAATATTATGTAGGCCTTCTCGTGCTGCTAAACAGCTCTGACAAGACATGATCTCCACAAGTTCTCTGAATGTGTCCTGTGGTGTCTGTCACTAAAGCAATAGCATCAGATCATTTAAGTCCTGCAAGATGGGACTTTCATGGATCAGATTTGTTGTTCCAGCACATCTTACAGAAGCTCAATCAGATTGAGATCTGTGGAATTTGGAGGCCAAGGCAACACATTGAACTCTTTGTCATGTTCCCAAAAACAGACCAATTTATACAGTATGGCAGGATGCATTATCTTGCTGAAAGATTTCACTGCCATAAGTGAACACAATTGCCATGAAGTGGTGTACATGGTCTGCAACAATCTCTAGGTAGGTGCTATGTGTCAAAGTAACATCGACATGGATGCCAAAAGTTTATCAGCAGAACATTGCACAGATCATAACAGTGCCTCCACCGTCCATCCCAGTTTTTATCCTGCTGCCATCATCTCTTCCCCAAGTAAACGATGCACACCTGATCTAAAAGAAAATGTTTTTCATCAGACCAGGCAACCTTCTTCAATTGTTCTATGGCCCAGTACTGATGCTCATGTCCCTATTTAGGAGACTCTGGACACAGTCTTTTTTTATTGGAAAGTACATGTGTTTTGTTTAAATAATGGTTTAATAACATCAACAAATCCTGAATCAGCATACACAATTTTTATTTATTTTTTGACAAATTGATTTGGACTAAGCTAATGTTTTTGTTGTGCACAAGTCTAGTTCACAGTTCAGTAAGATAAAGTATCTGAACACACAGCCAAAGTTATATTGAAGTTAGTTAACAATCGAGATTCTAAACGTGACCCAGTCAAAACATGAACTTTAATTCTTATTAGCATGGAAATAATTAACCAATAGTTCCACTCTTACAGCATCACAAATTTCAGGAACTGCCCGCAGACGCATAACCAAATCGATTCATTGCTGTAGTAATGTCTGGCAGAGGTGGTTCTACAAAGCATTGTGTGGCGAAACCAACCTCGCCACTGTGCACTGGAGGAGCCTGGTTGCTCGCCTGCTCCCTTTGGACTATGGCCCTGCAGGTTAAAAGCTTTTATTTTCCCTGCAGAAAGGCTTGTTCATGCCTTTCTGCGGGGGTGTTCGGTAGATTCCAGCTACCGAACAAACTACCGTACGAGGGACCACCTAGGAGCTGGAGTGTGCCGTCAATTGACTGCTCAGAAGCTGCGGTTAATCGCAGCTTAATTGATGAACGCTGGGTGGCCTTTGTTCGTTTGCCAAACACGTGGCAGCGGCCATTTTAACTCCTGAACGGCCAGCGGTGTTCAGCGCTCAAACTATGGAACTGAAAACAGACACTTTATTGCGCAAACACCGCTGAGCCGCCAGCCTCCTTACCTCGGCATTCGGTAGTGGAACCGATTGGCTGTTCATTCGGTAGTTTGACCATATGAACAGCCTCACCCCAGATAGCCATGCCATGGAGCCTATTCGTGTAACGAAAGACTATGTGAAAGACTTTGGCTCCATGGCTATTGAACTATATGTATGTGATCTGAGCGCCATTCGGTAATAATGTGCGCTCAGATCTAAGCTATCTGGGGATATGTTGCATGTATGTGTTTTGTGTACTAAATGTGTCAGTGGGTATTTTTGTGTCTTTTACTGTCCTTTTGTCTGCCATGTGGGTAATGGAGTTTTGCCTCTGTCCTTGGAGATAATTGGATTACTTCTCCAATTATCTCCAGGCCAGGGAGGAGGGATTGTGATGCATTGTGGGATTGTTTAAAGGTGTATGTCTGTGATTGGTCAGTGTCCACCAGGTGGGAAACCTGCATAAAAGCGGGCAGGTAGCCCCAGTAAATGAGTTCCTGCTTAACCATCAAAGTGAAGTTTCGTCTCATTCTTGGGGGGAATTTGATTGTATGCCGATTGCCAGGAGTGTGTCTCTTGTTCGGGAGTTGGTGAATTCGTGCAGTTTACAGTTCAGGAGATTGGTGATTGCAGTAGCTGCTGGTCTATCTGGAAGGGGATTATCGCCTAAACATTTTTTATCCCCTTGTGAGCTAAACGGTCCGTTACACATTGAATCAGAGATGCAAACATATATGTAACCAACAAGGTTCTGCTGTGTAAAACTTGTTAATACTGATATAAATGGTCAAATGTATTTAAATTCATTAAAACATTACAAAATGTAAAAGGGGTGAAAACAAATGCAAGACCTGCATGTAAGCAAGCTAGGATAAGTAGTATTTGACATATATGCAATTAAATTTAAGAATATTACTTTGCTAGTAAGATATGTTCTTTTTTTTATATATAAAAGAAACATTTTATTGGCCAAGTGGGGCAAATTTTAAGCTAATTTTATTGCACCAGTGCCAGTGGTTCAAAACAAAATGTTTTATCTTTTTATAAAAAATGTGAAATAGTTTAGTACTTTATCATATCTAAATTAAAGCAATATTTTCTTAGCAGTTAAAAATGCTCCCATCCATGTTCTTCTAATGATATTTTTTTTTTTTTATAAAAGGAAAGGAAAATTTGACCAGAGGTAGGGCAAACATTGATCCTAGGAACAACCTAAAGTAAAGGGAAAGTTTAATTTTTACTAAACAAAGTGGAAAGTTTTATAACAAGTTCATTTGCATTTCTCCTTAGCAAAAGCCAAGTCACACATACCCAGCTATTTTAACTATATGATAATAGAAATATTGAAGCATTTAACCATATTAAATGAATTTTCAAAACCATATAATTAAACAACTATATTAATGAAATCCACACATAAGAGACATATATTTTCACTGCTGAAAATCAAAAACAATACAAAAAGAATGTCCTGTGAATATATAACTTTGCACGATATAATAATTATTTTATATTAGATTGTTATTCCAAATATTATAACCATTGTAGTGGTCATAATTCCAGGAGTACACTGGCCCAATGCCCCAGTAATGGGGCACAACATTTTGCAATGGTTTTCCCTCTTACCTGGATCCCCACCTGGTAGCAACTGTCCTCCCGTGACCAGTGACAACATATGGCTTCTGCAGAGCCAGAAGTCGATCCTGCCAACCATTCATTATCTAAGAGGGTTGGGTGACCATTCTCAGACAATAGATACAATTCTGTGAAGAAATTACATTAGTCAGCCCTAACGATGCTGCAGAAGGTAGAATTACACCTCTGGCAGTAACACTTCATATGTACAGTTTCATATGTACAGCATTTCAAAGCAATGTGCTGCACATGCATACTCGAGGCACTCCTCACTCAATGTGTATACATTGCTTACTTTTTAGATATCTCTAAACAGGAATCAATAAAAGTATATATTTACCCTATAAGGTCAAAACATTGAACTACATATTTGCTGTGCGTGTCATGTTTGGGGTTTGAAACAAATCATCATATTCTGAAAGTCATGTGAGTGCTACAATTTATTAAATTATATCTATTTAATTTGTCATGTGTTGGAGACAGTAAAAATGGGCAAGCGAAAAGAGCTTAGTGGCTTTGACTAGGGACAAATAGTGATGGCTAGATGATTGGGTCAGAGCATCTCCTAAACAGCAATTCTTGTGGAGTGTTCTAGTATGCAGTGATTAGTACCTATCAAAAGTGGGGCAAAGAAGGTGAATGGCGTGAGGGTCATGGGTTCCCAAGGCTCATTGATGAACATGGGGAGTAAAGGCTAATCACCCAGAAGATTAACTGTCTCTCAAATTGCTGTAAAACTTAATGCTGGCAGTGCATCATATGTCTTTTGCGTATGAGGCCACAGACCATCAGAGTGACCATGATGACCCCGGTCCAGCACTAAAAGTGCATTCAATAGGGATATAAGTGTCAGAACTTGACCATGGAGTAATGGAAGAAGGTTGTCTGGTTTGATGAATCATATTTTCTAATAGATAAGGTGAATGGCCGGTGTGTGCACCATTTCCTGCAGCAGGATATACTTTGAGAAGAAGGCAGGCCATCAGAGGCAGTGTTATTGGCATTAATGTGGATGTTGCTGCAGACCATGTACACCCCTTCATGTAAATAGTGTTCCCTGATGGTAGTAACTTCTTTCAGTATGATAATGTACCCTGCCACACTGCAATAAATGTTCAGGAACATGATAAAGTGTTGCTTTGACATCCAAATTCCACAAATCTCAATCTGATTGAGCTGGAACAACAAATCCGATCCATGGAGTCCCCACCTCGCAACTTGCAGGGCTTAACGGATCCGCTGCTAATGTCTTGGTGATACCACATAACCCATCAGTGGTCCTATGGAGACCATGGCTCGACGCAGCAGAGCTGTTTTGGCAGAAATTATTCAGAACTGAATTAACAAAATTTTGCAGAAAATTGTGCAGTTTAGTTTTCATAAAATGTGCAGAATAAAGCATTTTGCCTTTCAAAGTTAAATATGCTGTGTGCTTTCTGATTAGTAGATGAGTAGATTAAACTGTATTTAGACTTGAAAGGTTTACTCTTCCACACATCATAACCACTTAAGTGTGAGTTAGGTTTAAACCTTATGAAATACTTATTGTTTGGGTTTTTTTGGAGGGGGACGGCAACATTTTTTTTAAATAGCCGTACTGTATGTAGCTGCATGTACTGAATATTGTTTATTCAGTAAAATGGGAATTGTGGTGAATTGCTATGAAAACGACATATTTTAGGCCCTACGAGCTGAAAAATAAAAAGTTGGAGAATGTGTTATTTTAATGAATTATCAAGCCCAAACCTATGTGGGAAATCCAAAAAGTCCCAAAATATGTCTTCCAGTATAGATAGTTCACATGGAAGGACGTTTTAAGAATCGAAAATTTTCCATCTCAGCCATGTGCAGAGCAGTGCTGTATAACTGGCAATATCATAACGAGATAGACAGAGACTATATTGTGAGCAGAAAAAAACGTGAGGCAACAAAACCAATTAAAAATAATTCATGTTAAAAATAATATTCCACTACAAAACTGGTTTTGTAGCAGACAAAAAATACACACTTTCTTTGTAACCATTGCAGTCTTAAAGGAACACTTAAGTGTTAGGAATACAACTATTTATTATTAATGCAATGGCTTTTAACTACTTATTTTAGTGTCCTCCCAGTTATGTGACGGTTCGAAAGGTGAGAGGTCAGTGCTAGTGTTAATTTTGTCGACTAAGAATTATCGTCAGATTTAGTCTACTAAAATTTTGGAGATTTAGTCGACTAAAACAAGATGACTAAAATACGACTACAAGTAAAATTACTTTTTAGTCAAAATACTATGACTAAAACTAAATTAAAAATTTTTGACAAAATTAACACCGGCAGGTAAGACACATGGGGCAGGGAGGAGAGGAAATGAAACACATGGGGGTACAGATAAAATAAGGAATATAAGGACATGGAAACGCGTCTGCTGTCTACTTATTTTTTGGAATTGGACTTGAATGGACTTCGGCAGTGATATTTTGCACACCATTCATAGGCGTGCGCAGCCTATTGCATTAGAGTGTGCACCCTAAAGCACAAACACACGGCGCATGTGTATATATGTAATATATATATATATATATACATGCATACACACACACATACACTGCTGTGTATGTGTGTGCTGCTCGTGTGCTGTGTGAGGGTGGTGTGAGGGTGCTGGTAGTGTGCTATGTGGGTGAGGGTGTTTGTGTGTGTGTGTGTTTGTTAGGGTCCTGTTACTGTGCTGTGTGAGAGTGCTGTGTGTGTGAGGGTGCAGTTTGTGTGATGTGTGCGTGTGCGTGTGATGGTGCCGTTTGTGTGATGTGTGTGGGTGTCGTGTATTTGTTAGGGTGCTGTTTGTGTGTGTTTGTGAGGGTGCTGTTAGTGTGCTGTGTGTGAGGGTGTTGTGTGTTTGTAAAGGTGCTGTGTGTGTTTGTGAGGGTGCGGTTAGTGTACTGTGTGTGTGAGCGTGCGGGCTGTATGTTTGGAGGGATTGTGGAGGTGGGGGCAGATTAGTAAATATCCCCCCTCCCTACCTTATATAGGGAGGGGGGATCCTTGCTGCCATGTGCCATCCCTGGTGGTCCAGTGGAGAGTGAACTCTAGCATGCGGGGCTAGAGTTAACTCTCGCGAGATCTGAGTGTTGCCGTGGCAATGCTCAGATCTCGTGAGAGGAACCTGGCGGAGCTGCTGTCTAGAGCTCCCCGGGTCCTCTACTGCCTCCCTCCATGTTGCTGTGGGCTGGTGAGGTAGATCTTTGATCTCCCCGCCAGCCCATGGAGGCTTAGAGCGGAGCCGGCACTCTGATAGTGCCGACTCTGCGTGAGCCGACAGGGGAGATCCGGAGATCTCCAGTGAAGTCCTGGGGAATAAAGTGTGGGAACGGGGTTTATGATCTGGGTTAACTAGAGGTAGATTTAACCCTCAAAGGTAATTATCAAAAATTTGAGTTGTTGTGTTGTTGGAAGTGTTCCTTTAAAACCCACCAATGAGTAGGGTATTTGACCATTTCAGTGAAATTACACTTACTTTAAATTACCTACTATATTACACCTATTGTATGCCCTGTATTTATCCACTGTAAATTTATATTTATCTTTCTGGGCAGATCGACTGCTAATAACATCTAATAGTTTATTCCACTCTAGTGGTTCTGCAAAGAACAAAATAAATCTATAAAATGTGCATAGTTTTAAGTATCTCTGAAGATACTTGACTTTTTGTCTTTCACATGTAAAGTATGTGGCTTCAAATTGAAGAGTTGCAGAATTTAATATAAAGAAAACAGTCACTTTTTAGATCATTTTTTAAAATGTACAACATAAATAATGGAAGCTTTCACTTCCCTGGGGTCCAGTGGGTCGGTCAAGCGCCGGTCTCCACTCAGCCGCGGCGAGGGAGCTGTGTGCTCTCTGCGTCCTCTCACCACGCGGGCTGTCTGCTGTAGCTGGGAGCCGGAATATGACGTCATATTCCGGCTCCGGCATCAGCAAACAGCGCGCGGCGAGAGGAAGCAGAGAGCACACAGCTCCCTCGCCGCGGCTGAGTGGAGACCGGCGCTTGACCGGGGGGTGGGGGTCCTTCACCTCTTGCCCCCCCCCCTCATGACAGGGGGAACATAGGGGGAGCTGAGTGCCTGCAGGAACAGCGTTCCTGCTCAAATAAAAGTGCAGGAACGCTGTTCCTGCAGGACTTAATACATAGGCGTGCCATGGGGATTAGGGTGTGCCCAGGCACACCCGGCACACCCCGTGCGCACGCCTATGACACCATTATATATACACTGCTTATTTCTTTTTGATCCATGTCCTTATATTCCTTATTTTATCTGAACTTAATAAATTGGTAATTTTTTAACTGACCAGCATCCTATATGCTGACTCTATAGAGCCTGATACAGCTCTAGCTTTGTGAGTTTGATTCCTCTCACCTTTGAACTTAGTATTATATAGAAAGCACTATGTTTTTTTGTTTGTATCTTTACAGATATATTGAACCTGTGCTGCTATGAAACATTTAAGTATATTTTGTGTGTAATCACTTTGGGTGTATATTGTATTGTTTTTTATTTATTCTATGTGAAGGTGATAGGGGAGTACACCTTTTTGTACACTCAACCGTTATTACTACTTTTACTTTCTGAAGCGCCTACACAAACATTTATCTTGTTTTTTGTACAGTGTTGTTTTGTTGGGCCATAAACAAAGATTAGAAGCCTTTAGAATTAAGACTACAGTGCGTATGCATACAGCCTATAAAACACGGCAAAACTACACATGACTATTTCTGGCTCCTCTGTTTCCAGAGTGCTTGTATACATATTTGTGTAAATAAAGGAAGAGAATATCCATCTGGATTGACAGGTTCTCCCTGACATGTATGCTACATATATACATATAGAATGTCATGCTGCCAGGTGCCCCTTACATAATTGGTTACTGTTCCTGCACTATTTTGTTTACCTGTATCCTTATTTGATACCAACCATTCACTTTACACTTAACCATTATTAATTATACTGGCAGAAATGACTGCTCTATATAGCCTAGTTCAGAGGCAGGCAACCTCCGGCACTCCAGATGTTGTGAACTACATCTTCCCTGATGCTTTGCCAGCATTTTGGCTATTAGAGTATTAAAGAAGATGCAGTCCACATCATCTGGAGTGCCAAGAGTTTCCTGCCCCTGGCCTAGTTACTTATATAATTTTGATACCAGACCTTCCTATTCCACCTGCACACTCCAGAGAACAGTATTCTTGTGTGGTACTGTTGAACTAGTGATTACCTGACTGACAAGTTTTCCATTTATCTAGTTTTCTGCTATTCATGACCAGGGTCTATATTTATATTGGCTTTGATTTATTCTGATATTCGGAGCTTGGCTAGTATATTGGACATTTCTGTGCGTGAATCTTAGCTCATGGTCAAAATACAGTATGCAAATTAAATGTTTCATAGCCATGCTTAATTGGGATATGAATGATACAAATTCTGTGAAATATGGGAAAAATAGAAAATATAATAAAAAATATGTAAGATCTTGAAAATGAAATTAAGTTTACATTAAATTGCAAAGATCCCAATGTATTTTAAAATAAGCGGGATACAACAATTAGTTGGGGATAGAATATAATACAAATTCATGATAATCTATGGAAATCAGAACACATTGATTGAACAGGAAAACTTCTTACTGGTATGTATTTCACATAACTTGTGATGTAATTTAAAAACAAAAGGCTTTGGAGATGATTTCCTCAGTTAGTCAGATAAAAATGCAATTAATTAGCAGCTCTGTTTCTGAGTTAGTGGACTCCTGCTGTGTGCTTTACAGCAATATCATGCTGACCTGGGTGTGTTTTGATTTAAGCCAGGGAAGGGCTATCCGGTAATACAAAAATAGGGAGGAATAGAATTTGATTTGGATAATAAAAGTAATGAGCGTTCATTAACAGTTTTACTAAAAAAAGGCTTTTCACAATATTTTTAAAAGAACCTGAAGGTGAGGTATCTATCTATCTATCTATCTAATTATTGATGGGACAAAAATCTGTGGCCAATATTAATATTTTTTTTTTTTTAGCATTTAGGCCAAAACATCTGGAATTATCAGTATAGGAATCAAAAGACACCGGCTCCGACACACCCATGCTCCTTACAGACAAGCTCACTAACATGCACACACACACATATGATCCCTACAGACAAGCTCACTGACACACATACAAGCTCACTCACTAGCAGACACACACATACACAAACTCACTAGCAGGCACACACACACACACAGAGGCTTCCTCACTAGCAGATGCACGCGCGCACACACACACACACAGAAGCTTGCTCACTCTCTCACTAGCAGATGCACACACACAAATACATCCACACACACAGAGGCAGACAGTCACTGACACCGAGGCAGACATCCACACACACAGAGACAGGCAGACAGCCACAGACACAGGCAGACAGTCACAGACACACGCAGACAGTCACACACTCTCAGGCAGACAGTCACACACACTGGCAGACAGACACAAACACATACACAGTCACACACACAGACAGACACACACACACAGTCACACACACAGGCAGACAGTCACACACACAGACAGACACACACGCACACACACAGTCACACACACAGGCAGACAGTCACACACACACACACACACACACAGGCAGACAGCCACACACACAAGCAGACAGTCACATACACACACACACACAGGCAGTCACACACACACATGCAGTCACACACACAGGCAGACAGTCACACACACACACACAGTCACACACAGACAGTCACACACACAGGCAGACAGTCACACACACACAGTCACACACACAGACAGTCACACACACACACAGGCACACACACACACACACACACACACAAGAAGACAGCCATACACACACAGGCAGGCAGACAGTCACACACACACAGGCAGACAGTCACACACACAGGCAGACAGTCACACACACAGGCAGACAGTCACACACACAAGCAGACAGTCACACACACAAGCAGACAGTCACACACACACAGTCACACACACACAGACAGTCACACACACACACACAGGCAGTCACACACAGACATACTGATCTGCTTCTTACCTCCACATCCCTTTGAGCTCCTGGAGGCTGGTTGTTGGGGAAGCAGGGACTCCTTCCTGCTTCCCATGCAGCAGTTACCAGGATCTCTGCCGCACGCTAGGCTCCGCTCCATCGCATGCTAGCTCCGCCCCACCGCAATTTTTTTTTTATCCCGGCTGGCCATTTGTGAGCTGTGCCAGCCATGGGGCCCTGTGCAGCCGCACAGCTCACACATAGCCTGTCGGGATCACAGGAGCCTGATCACTGATTAGGGCTGTCAGCCCAGCCCCAGATGCCGCGGCCCCTACTGGGAAATTTACCGGTATCCCTGTGGGCCAGTCCGGCCTTGCCTCCCACCCTTTCCTGGTTCCCACACACATTTCTGGAATATAGACTATTTTTGGTCCAGAATTGTGACAGTAGCAACAAAATTGTTCAGTAGGAAACTACCCACAGAGAGTTTAACACAGAGAATGGTTCCACACACTGGAATAAACTAAGCTGCACACAGTGTAAGCTGTTCCAAGTAAGACACATGTAGCTGAGCTCCACTTAACCTAAAGACCTATGTGACTTAGAAAGCCCTTCCCTGAGACCATTGATGAGCACCCTAAGACTATTGCAGTTGACACCCAAAAAGAGCTGACAAGAAAAATTCTCGAGGCTAGCTATGCTTCCAGTTTAGCTATTTTGGCATAAAATGTAATATTCACTTTGAATTCACTTTCACTTTGACCTGATAATTCTTACTTTTGTGAATAACCCTGCAAGAGATAAACCTGACATGCTTAACTCAGCTGTGAAACCCTCTTTAAGATTGTGCAGGTCATACAACCGAGGCTGGCCAGGCAATCCATCAATCAAGACACTCAGGTATGTCATTTAACCCCTTAAGGACCAAACTTCTGGAATAAAAGGGAATCATGACATGTCACACATGTCATGTGTCCTTAAGGGGTTAAAGACACACTCCAAGCAGTAACAGGACTTTGCTGTGGTTATGGTGCTATAAGTGCCCTGGTGCACCACATTGTAAGTAGTCAAATCATTTTTCTGGGTGCTGCTTCTCACTTCTACTCAGGGACGTATTTGCCGCAAGGCAAACAGGGCATTTGCCTTGGGCGGCAATTTCCAGAGGGTGGCAAAAAACGCCGCCCAAAATGCCCAGGCAAATACCTTGTTTGCCTCGATTTATGGGAGCTCAAGAGCTGGCCAGCTGGCAACCTTTGGGCTCCCCCGGGGCATTTGGGCGGTTGTTTCCCGGCGGGCAGTCACACTGTGCAGTCAGCGAGGGAGCTGAGCAGAGGGCTCAGGGGAAAGTGCTCCCTCGCTGACTGCACAGTGTGACTGCCCTCCGGCCTGGGAAACAACCGCCCACCTGCATGCATGTCCGGCTGCCTCTCTTCCCTACTAGACCCAAGGTGAAAAATTCACCCAGCTATCCCAAAAGTAGGGAGGCTGGGTGGTTTTCAATTAAAAAAAATAATAATTGTGGGGGACATGTGTGTGTGTGTGTGTGTGTGTGTGTGTGCCAGTGAGTGTGTGTGAGCAGTGAGCACTGCTTCTGCTACAGCTACAGTCAGGGGAGTCTGAAGTTCTCTGTCTGATCTAAGCGGTGCAAAGCTTAGCATATAGGCTGAGAGCAATCAACTGCCATAAATGGCCAAAGAACCACGGGAGATGTAGTTTATAAACATTTGGGGAGCAGGGTTTGAGATGTCTTTTTAATGCATGAATGCTTGAAAGTCCTTAATTGTTTGAGTATGAGAATGGAGAGAGACTTAATTTAAAAGCAAAGTATTTTGTTTTGTTTTTTTTGTTTGTTAATCAGGGTTATTTACTAAACAACAAGCGGTAGCAATTTTAATTCAAACGTAAAAAAAATAGATAAAAATAGCCATACTGTAAATATAGTTATTTATGGTGGTGCATTTATTTTGCTGCACCATCACCACATTACTATGCAATGTGAAATTAACACGATTATTAATGGATGCGTTATTTTTTTTTTTTGGTTTTATAACATCTATGAGTATTTTATGTATGTGTTATATTAGAGTGAACAAAGCAGGGGTGCACTTAAATAGAAAACACTTTTAATCGTTATACTAGCAAACCGTATAATGTCACACATGTTTTAATCAGACTTCATTGGTTCAATTACCAGATCATACATTGTTCACATCTTCTTGTTAGGTGAATTATCATACCCACTGAATATCCTTTGCAAGATGCAGGATACTTTTTTTTTTCATTTGCTGGAGTCTAATAAGTGTCTTTCCAATTTAAGGATCCTATAAACAGAGCCCATGTCCCACAATCAATCCTTTAACAAGTTATTCCTGCTCCAAATACCTTTTACTTCATGATAACTTTTTTTTCACCTATATTGGATACAATGGATAGCATCATACCAAATTACAAATTGATATTTTTTACTGGATTTGAGATTTGCCAAATGCTCCACATGGCTGTGCAGCCTGAAAAAGGAATCAGCAAATTTTCATATACTTACCAATTTGTCGCCAGCCAACCGCTTCAGGTTCGCGCGAGCGAATTCAACAGACAGCTGTTACTTCCTTGCATTAAGTTGGATACTGCTTATTGATTGGCACAACCTTATGTAGTTTGCACATGATATCACCCCAGACCTTAATGTGACCATGTCATCTAGGCAACCCCATTATCGTACTTTTTGGAGTTGCAGAGATGAAGTGGACCTATCAGAACATGTCTAAGCCTATATACTGTTTATTTGGGCCATTAATCAGTACCCTATTGTCCTTGGCTTGCATTTGACTTTGTGTATTTTTGGTATCTTGACGCAGCTTGTTTCTGACTTTGAGTATTTCTGGAATCCTGACCCAGCTTGCTTATTCGTATATATCCATATTTCTTTAATCCTGACCTTGACTGTTACTGACATTGTCTCTGTCTTTATTAACGTTAAGTCTAGCCACTCCAAAGCCCAGTAATATGCCTATTTAGTATATAATTTTGTGAGATTCCTTATTGTATGTTAGTTAGGGTTGCAACACCATGACAATGGCAGGGCTTCCAAAGACTATCTTTTAGCGTCCATTCAGAAATAGTTTAACACTTAATGAAGGGCATCAGGGGACTGCAGGCACTAGAAGAACTTTAACTTGGCAAGGGTTACTTTAAAATCATTGAGGGTCCCAAAGATCTTTCTGATGATTGGATATGATGCAACATATTCATCTGACATCTGGGCATTACATCCCCAATTACTAAAACCACATATTCCACAATGGTTCGCTGATACCTTAAGGTTTATTTATTAACCTATTAAAATAGCTGCCCTTATTAGAGCTTATAACAAATAGATACATTTCATGGTGTGCTTAGAACAAGAGGCTCACTGTAGTTTTGTTTTCATAATAAATACTCAAAATGCTTAAACTGTCCACTTGAACACTTCATGTATCATTTCTAATGTGGTACATTTTGCAAGAAGTAATTTAATTTGTCTTAAATATAAAGTGATCTACATTTCTCGTAAAAGAACACAGAATAGAGCTGAGAGACATATTGAACTCAAGAAGAGTTACAGGAATCATCATTTTAAAAGAACAAGTAAATCACAAAATAATGTATAACTGTATAAATACATTTTGAAAATAAATATCATTTAGGATCCATTTTTTTTATAATCTCAGGTTTAGATAATATAAGGTAAATTGGATATTAATTTGTCAGCATGTTCTGTGCTTGTCAAAATAAACTTCCAAAGGTATCCACTGACTAAGCACATAGTACAAAACTCAAATTAAGAACTTTATGTGCCTAAAGGAATTGAACCTAAGCTATTTTTAATGTCCCCATAGATGCATTCTTACGGAAAGGTGAATGTTGGGAAAGATTTTCCCCCGTAAGCAATTTAAAAGTTATCTAGGGAATTCATTTAATGGTGAAGTTTTTAAACATGACCATATTAAGCATGAGCAAAGTTGATACAACTGCTATACATTGCATACCATTTACTTCCTAGTCTTTGTCTCCCCTGTGGAAATGTCCCAATATAAGAAAGAGTGCGATTTATTTGGACATTCTACAACTGAAAAATATGCAGCTTAAACAAATCTGCAGGGAGTCCATAGACACTTACAGCTTAACTATCACTTTCAAAAAAAGACGAAAAAGACTGCCCAGTAGCATATCATGTTCCTGGTTCTTTATTTATTTGGGTGTATTTGAGGACATGACATTAAGTCCAGTGATATAATTATATTCTTCAACCTCAAGTTTGAGGGGTGACTTTACTGACAAAAGATGAAAAATTATTGGGGCACTTCAAAAAAAAAAAAAAATGATGCAACTGATATTTACTGTTTTCTACCACTGGCTAAAGAAGTTGCTGCTTTCATTTGGTTCATTTGAGCATGCTTCTCGGAAGGAGCACTCGACCCCATCATGGACTCCTCCACTCACCAGACCAGCATACCTTAAACGGCCATTAACCTACGATTAGTGGTCACCTGGAGAGCATTACACCCGGACAGAAGGGACTTCACGTACTACTCAGCACTCCACCGCAGATACTCCTGCATTGATTATATCTTCATTCAACAGGAAGGGCACACACCTGCAGAAAGCAAACATAACGCCAACACCCTGGTCGGATTAATGCTCAGCCGTGGTAACGATGGAGTCGCCCCTGTTCTGACCCACTAGAACGGCCTGGAGACCCAACGAATCACGGCTCATGGACCTCCCCATTGTAGAAGACGTAAGGCAATGCCTGAGCCTCTACTTCACAGAAAACTCAACCGACGGCAAGTCGGAGATGACCATATGGGAGGAACATAAGAGCGTCATTAGAGGGCACCTCATCAAAATAGCCACCGACAAGAAAAAATAAACCAGGAAAATGATTCATGACCTCTCCACAACTACAGTCCAAATAAAAACACAACACAAACAACATCAACTGGACCAAGTATACAAGGAATTAATAACCACACGCAGACAACTGATGGAACTACTAGAATGCAAATATCACAGAGCACTGCAACACTCGAAAGCCTTCTTTTACCTGCACGCGAACAAAGGCGGAAAACTGCTAGCCCACATGCTCAGAGGATACCAAGCTGCAGCAAAAGATAAGGAAGACATCGGGAAGCCCGACACAAATCCCTGACGAGATAGCAGACGAATTTTGTACATACTACGAGAAGCTATATAACATCAAACCACCCACAGAGGGTGGCGTTCTAGCTGAGGTGCAGCGGAGGTGGGACTATTGGAAGCCCCCATATCAGAAGATAGTTAGTTATAAAATCGGCAAAGTCTGGGAAAGCCGCAGGACCTAATGGAGTATCGGCAGGATACTATAAAAAAATTGGGAACCATCCTGATTCCCAAACTACCAAAAGTACTAACCAAGTTCACAACAGGATCTACACTACATCGGGAATCGCTGGCGGCGACGATCACATTACTAAAACCCGGAGAGATGTGAGAGCTATCGCCCGATATCTCTGCTTAACGCAGACATGAAGATTTTGTCAGAGATTCTAGCGACGCATATACAGACATAAATGCCAAGATTAGTACACCCTGACCAAGCTGGTTTCATACCAGGGAGGGAGACGAGAGAATGCATGCTGAGAACGTTCTCTATCCAACACACAGCCAGACGAGAGGGAAGGAGGCTTCTCATGCTCTCCACAAATGCGGAGAAAGCCTTCGACCGAGTGGACTGGGACTTCATGATGGCAACCCTCTGAAAAGTAGGGATTGGGGGGAACATGCTCAGATGGATTGGAGCACTTTACCGAGACCCAACTGCGAGGGTGAGGGTCAATGGGCCACTAATGGAATGCCTACAAATACGCAATGGCACCAGGCAGCCACTGCTGTTCGCCCTGACTCTGGAACCCTTCCTAACCATCATACAGAAAACACAATCGATCAAAGGATTTAGATACAGAGGATTTAGATACTAACCACCATACGGAAAACACAATCGATCAAAGGATTTAGATACAGAGGCATGGAGCACAAAAAATCCGTGTATGCTGATGATATGCCATTCTACGTGGAAGAACCTCAAACTACTACCGGCACTACTGAAAGAGTTCCGGACTTATTGCAGACTCTCGGACCTTAAACTGAATCTAACCAAATGCAAGATCCTAAATGTTACCGCTATGGAGGAAAAGTGCACCCAACTCAAAGCTGAGTTCCCCTTCCATTGGTGCTCAGATAAAATGCGCTGCCTAGGGGTATGGGTGCCACGCACTCCAACAGACATATACTGTCAGAATTACCTCCCACTCCTAAGGAAGGTATAGGAAGACCTAATTTCGACTTTAAAAGTCTTTTTCAATGTCTCCTACATTGAAAAAGACTTGAAAAAAGATTTTTAAAGTCGAAACACGTCTGTTTCTGCCCCTTCTTATTTAGAAGATTTTTATATTATAATTTATATTTTTAATTATTTGTTTTTACTTACCTTTGAATAAATTCCTTTTATATTTCATCCTCTGCTGCATCTTCATCTGCTGTTCCGTGGTCCGTCTGCATAACAGTGGCCTATGGAGATTCGATTGTAGCCTGGAAAGGCACCTTTGGGCTTAATACACAAAGCCTGGCACAGCTCTGTAATTTGTGAGTTGTTCTATTTACTCCTTTTCAATTTCTTTATATAAACAGTACACACTATGTTTTATATTATTATCTTGCAGATATTGTGAAGATTTCCTTACCATTTATATTTGTATTGTACAACTGTATTCAGTCTGAAGGGTTCGCCTCTACTTGGTGTGATTGTTTACACTTTGTTGTAGGTGTTGTGTTGTTTTGTTTGGTATGAGATTAAAACCATAATGGAGGAGATCCTAGGAGAAACACTGGACTTCGATATAGCAAGTGTACTGCTGCACTCGACGACACTGTCCACCTCGCAATACAAAAAATCAATACTGTGACACTTGATCAATGCGGCCAAATCCTTGGTGCCAGCCCTCTGGAACCAGCCTAACCCACCTACAACCACTCAATGGCTGCTGAGGATAGAGGAAATCCACACCGCAGAAGCGAAACAAGCAAAACTATTGAACCACAGGGACAAACATGCGGAGCGATGGCGCCCGTGGTATATTTACCTAGCAGGCACCAGACATGGCACAGGAGGAGGTGATGCCGACTTTGACTTGGGGACCCACGCCCGTCGGCCTACCGCCCCCACCATTTAAGGCTTTACCTTCCCTCTGCCTTGGACCACTACACCTCTTAACCTCACCATGCTATTCTATCATCCTTCAGGCCATCCTTACTCTTTCCCTGACCCAGACTGATCCCTTCCCCCCCATACTAATTACGCTACCGCTCATGACACAGCAAAAAGAACATAAAACAACTGAAAACACAAAACGAACGACGAGCCACGGAGGGTGCGGGGAAACCCCCGAGGGTGGACCGCGTTGTAAAGACGACGCATACCAAGACCCCCGAGACTCAATAACCTTAACACTACCAGCTACATAACCTTACAGGACTGCCAATCAGTGATACAGCGCAGATTAAAGCAAAATCACAACACATAAGGAAGATCCATACCCTACGGCCACGAGAGGGCCCACCCCATTCTAAGAGAGTCTACAGCTGATGTAGAACATGACGAGATAAAGAAGGACTTGAATGAACGCTGAACAAACTAACTCACATATGATACTAGGTACATGTCTCCCACGACACTGGATACACAGACTAGAGACCTACAAGGGCCCACATTAGCACCCTTGACCAGAGGATTGGTGAGCCCCTACCCGCACTAACCAGTACTCATAAGTGTCTGGAAATATGATCTGTGATCGAGTGACATATAGCTCCAGGAAAGATCACAAAAAAAAATATTAAATAAAATTTTGGAAAATATAACTAAGTAAAGGAAAAACACAACAACAAAGAGGTATACATAATCATATTGAGGCCCCACTCTGTTGTGTGACCTTGGAAACACTTTCAGTTAAGATACAAAGTTAAGAATTACCAAAATACATGTATAAGAGGCATCTGTATTTCTCAACCATGAGTGTATCATGTTTAGGGCCTGCGTGCCCCCCACTGTACTTCATTCTGTCTTTACCATGTCTTAAAGCAATAAAAAACAAGATTTGCAACAACAACAAAAAACATTTAGAAAGGAGTCAAAGTGGATGCACGCATGTGTACACAATCTTGAAACTGGAGCATAAACATTTCAGTAGTAAGAAGTGTGCCGGTATAAAACTCCTTGCGAAGCCTGCCTCATTTTTAAAAAAAAAATTATAAAGAAAAACAGGCTTAGCAGTCTTATCTAATCTTCAGGTATTATTTAAGCTTCCTTTCATATATGGTATTTCAGACAAGAAGCATGCTCGGTAAGTATAATTATTAGTGTTAGACTATAATGAGTGTACCTTCAGGTAAGGTTTTTTTTATAAGTACATCCTGGTCAAATAAAAACAACAAGCTATGATGGCACTAGGTGTAATATGAAAAACTCAAAAAGAAGGCACATACATCTCTACGTATAAACATGAGCTGTGATCACACAGACGCTTCGCCAGTCAGGAGTCACCCAACACTGCAGGTAGATCAGAGTGTTAAGCCAGTTTCTACGCCAAGTACATATACTCTCTTCATCTCCATGCCATGCTTGAAGTTTAGCTGTGCTCCATGCAATCATGCAAGACTAAGTCAACAATGCCTCAACACCACATCTCTTTTAGCTCAGCCATTACCCTTTACCAGGGATCCCACTACTCATGGTGGTAGGGTCTCAGGCCCACAGGAGCTTCGGTGCATGGAGAACCTTTTGGGTAGGGGCACGATTGGGTGGAAGAGATCAGCCTGGGAAGGGGGTGCAACAGATAAGGCAGGGATGGTAGCTTGGCTGTTTATGCGTTGCCAGAACCTCTGGCAAAGCTCCTCAAACTTAGATTTGAACATTCCCTCCATAATCGTCCCACCAGACCCGCTTGGACTTGTAAAGGCATCAGTGCGGTGGCCATTTTAGACACATAATGAGGTCGCTAGTTTAGCAAGAAGCTAGTGCAGCAAGATTGCAGAGATGTAAGCTCTCTAAGTGAGGACCGGGATATCCCCCCACCGGTCCAAAGGAGGGGGGAGAGGGGAATGAGGCACTGTCATACAAGGGCCATTATAAGATGCATGCTCCTTGCCTCCAATCGCATTAAGCCACAGTACCGGATGAGTGAAATTCTGAATATTGCAAGACTGTTTGAGCTGATAAAGTATAGTCTGTAGAAAGATCTGTGGGTTTATTTTGTCACGATTTGAAACGTTACAAACTGAGTGCAGGCTCTGAATTTGCAGGAGATGCTGGATTACACGTCCGGCCATCTTGAATTCCAGGCCTCACCCCCTCCCAGTAGTCTTATCACAAACACCAGGGGTTATGATCATGATTAAGTGTACTTCAGCTGATAATGATTATCATCAATGTTTTAAACACATTAATAAAGGTTTTCTGCTTTTACTAGAGCTTCTTGTTCCAAATAACTTTTTTCTGCATTTGACACTTAGATGCAAGATTAAATATACATTGTATATATGTTATTATCCTCAGTCAGGGAATCACGAAGATTCAATGTGATGCACGAAGGCTGTCTTGGTCACCAATAGACACTTATTGCTACTGGCAGTGAGACACTTAATTTATTTTCAAATCAGTAGATTCATGCAGAGGGAACTTGCCAGCATTTCAGATATGAAATGCCTTTGTGAATAGGATCAGTCTGTAAATAGCATATGTTCTCTCTGTAATGACACAAGTGAGCAAAAACATCTTTGAGATCTGAGTGGGACTGACTGAAGAGCAAACTATTGAGGTCTTATTAAGCTTATTATTAACCCAGAGTTCTTGTATTTTCTGTTTTAGTTAAGGAGAACTTTAGGTTACCTTTTTCCTTTTTGATTAAAAACAAGTTTCTCTTACTGCAGTAGTTGGATAATCTATGACAGCTTCTTCTTTTGTTTTAACCTTTTCTTTATCACTCCAAAAATCCAGTGTGGTGGAGCTTCAATACTTGACCAGAGTATCTCCACCAGAACAGCCCTCCTAGTCCCACAAAGTCATTGGTAATTAATAGCAGTCCACCCACGCATCAGTTGAGACTTGATGAAGGGTGAAAACAAACATTTTATTAGGGTTTTACATGCACTTTTATACACAGATCCCAAGCATGGGGTTGTTAACTTAAAAATGGAGGTCCCACTAGATCAAGGGCCGATAATTTATTTAACCTTCAGACATATATGCGCCTGACATGAATATCCCTGAAAATCACATGAAAAATAATAATAGCCCCCACATATTTGGGATACCAAATAGCTCATCCTAGAGCGCCCTTTTCTGGCACAATAACTCCCTGATTCCATGTTCATAGTAGAAACACCACTCGATAAATAATTTGACTGGTTGTAGCTGAAATTCACTCTGAGTGCTGGTAGGACAAGGTGACCAGGTGGCTTAATTTAACGGGCGGGGGGAGATTTCCTAGTGGAGGAGAGGGGGTGTAAGGAGCCGTGATGGCCGTCTCTTGGCGGAGTTTGTAGCATTTCTTCACGCCTAGTATCAGTACAAGACAATATCCAGGAAACAGACATAGAAAAAAAGGTCATAGGGAATGTTGACAGTGTAGAATAAAAGAGCACTGAAGTATGAAAGAGCCTAGAAGGCAAAGATATCTATCAATCGTTGTTTACCATACAGTGTAATTCTTAACAGTATGTTACAACAAATCTCCAAATGATGTCAAATCATTGAGAGTTTAATAGACCATAAAGAATTTAGAAGCAGTAAACTAAACACAAAAATTGCCAGCTGAGTCCATAAAAAAAAGGAATTGAAGAGTAACTTAGCAGAACCTATATTGTATTTTAATTCAAGCTTTTCTCTCTACTGCATTTCTTGGAAAGTGTCACCAGGGCCAAACTCAGCGTGATATCATTAATGAAAATGCAATTTATACTATCTAAATGCTGTGCTCTTGGTAACAGGTAGAAGTTCTGTGTTTTTCAAGGGCCATCCACTTCTACTAAAGTGAATTAATGGCACAGGCATGAAAGGAAACGCCAGTAACATAATTCTTTGAAGTTAAAAGAAGAGGGCTGAGGAATAGAAGAGTTTTATTTCCTCTGACTGATCTCTTTACTGGTGTCATTGCCATTCATATAGGTCAAGATGGGTCAAAGGTTGGACAAACATTTTCCTATTCAGATGCATTAGAGAAATATATATCATATTCATGTTATGACAGAAAGGAAGGGAGTCAAATTAAATTATTTGTTTTCTTAATTTGTGAAAGGAAAATTTATTATTTCTAAAGTAATACTAAAACTACATTTCAATCCTTATATTTCATCAAGATCAAAAGCAGGGGCATTGTTGGGGGTCAAGGCAGTCTTGGCTAGATGCCCAAATAGGCTCTTGGAAAGTCCCGGGTGGGATTTTATATCCTTTACATTGTCAGCCTTTCTCTCTCCCAGCCCTGTGAGGGCTAATTAGAGAGCAATGGATAGAACATGACATCACTCTCTTCCTGCTCTGAGTGCTGCGTGAAGTTGGAAATCTGGATCTGGGAGAGGAGCTATGAATGCTGTGGCTAGAGCAGGTAGAGAGAGATTACTCCTACACTCAACCCCATGAAAGCCCCAAAAGAGGGGGCAAGCTGAAATCATAGGGTCAAGGTGAGGGAGGAACAGTGTCTCTATTGACATATACGTCGGTTTTAATGCAAATGTGATGATATGACCCGAGCCTCTTTTCATCACTAGCCCAGTGCCCTTTCATGGTGCCAATACCCCTAAACATGTAACTGACTGTCCCTGGTTCCTGTATACCTGATCATTAAGTTCAACAGTTATCTCTGAGTGCTCTTTGGTATAATTTATTTATTTTTAATCAATTTTCAATAAGCCTTTTAACTTTGTTTTGTTTTGTTTGCCCCAACTCTGTTCTTTATCCTGACTAGTTCCTGACAGTATCATCTGTACCAGTTTTGACTATTGATGACTTTGACGTTCGATTACAATTTGTTATTTTTGACTTTTTGGCTCTATGGCCTTTATAGTTAGGTTAGTTCTGCTACTTCCTGTTTTCACCTAAGCGTTAAGCTTGGCCACTCTAAGGTCTATCCTCCTCTTTATCTTAACTTACAGTTCCTTTGTTAGGATATTGACTTATGTCTTGATATATTAGCACTTGAGATATTAGCACTCCTGACATTACAAAAGGGCCACTATGGATCCTGCGGGTGTAAGGCAGCATTTAGCTTCTTTTCAGGCCTGATTGGAGGATCAGGATTACATGATGGACCAAAGTGCTCAAGCCCTCCAGACATTATTGGCTCACACTGCTCCTCCACCAAGCAAAAATCCTAATCCTCCTGTGGACCCAGATATTATTCTATAAAAGTGTCAAGAGTCCTACCATGCACCTTTACAATGCTCCAACCTATAGAGTTGAACCACAAGAATGTAGGGCCTTCCTTAACTTTGTAGCCATAATTTTAAATTCTCCCCTCACCAATTTCCTGCTGATTAAACAAACTTGGGATATATCATTAATCATATAAATGGGAAGGCATTTGCATGGGCAAATGCCTTGTAGGAGAAACACCTTTTTTATAAATATAAGTTTTTTCTTGGGTCCTTCAGCATGGTTTGTGTTCTGCTACCACTGTCAAGACACTTCATTATCTTAAAAAGGATATGCTCTTGAGTTCGAGACATACGCATCAGAACTCAATTTTAACAAGAATGCCTTAGTAGCTGCTGTACTCTTCCTATGTGCAGAAGCTCTAAATTGTTAAACTATCATGCTAAGAAAAGAATAGGATACTGATACTAAATTTCCACTTAAAAAAAAATAATCAAAAATGTACTTTAAGTCCAACATCTTGTTCTAGACCTTTTACTGCATATTAGTCCCTTATCAGATGGAGAGCGAAATTACTTACATTATAGCTTTATTACAAAATATCACCTCTGTGATTCACTCTAATAATATGAAACTCTTGATGAATGTGTGAGAAGTGATAATTAATGTAGCATTGAGAATACAGATGTTTCTCATAACTATGCTAACCACACAATGCAAAGGAATAGACTGGTGACTACAATATAATGTTATTGTTAAACTTAAATAAATGTATGCTAAATGACGATTTCACGCTAACAACTTCTAGAGTGATTAAATCTCACATTGACAGATATATTATGTCTTTTTCACTAGTAAAAGTTGAGAAAAAAACAACAAAGAAATTATCGAAATTAAACATGGGTATATTATAATGTATATATATATATATATATACAGGATGCATGTTTATTTAATTTTATTATTGTAAATAATTGGAAATATTCAGGATACATGTTTATATAATTTTATTATTGGAAATAATTGGAAATAGGACATTTATTTGGTGAAGGAAATATATGAGAGGTGTGTGAAAAGATACTTTATAGCAGCTGTCAAATTAATATAATTTGGCACCATCTAAAACTGCTTTAAAACAATGTGCAACATTATCAGATCATGCCTAATTCAAATATGCGAAATCATATCATGGTATTCCTGTCACCACCCTCTTTATAGAATGATGGAATTTTAGTTTTGAAAAGATGTAAAAAATCAACTTGACATAAAATAGCTTTTGCCTGGATCTATATCTGTCTCTCTGGACCTGGCATGACTGATATTTTGGATTCATAGCAGCCTACTGATTCTACATCTATCTTTAGTGGGTGTTTCTCTGTTGTCAATGTACTGTCAAAACGGGTTCATAAAAACTGGCTTATCATGCACTCTCAGAATGTTGCTACCAATTAACAAACAGTAGCATTGAAAATGTGTCATTTTCTTGTGCTTTCCTAAAGCTTACATTTATTCTTGTGTTTTACCCAACTCAAGAACAAAAAGAGTCATAGAACTATTGACAGTTAATCTACTCAGACAGCCAATCTCAAAGTGATTTATCAAATTGCACATCTGTTAAAAAAAACAAAAAAAAAACAACAATTATACGTTTAAATTTATGTCAAAAAATAGATGGAAATATAAGCTAGATGAAATCTAAAAATATTTTGAAGGGCATATGCTCACGAAGCATAATAATGTCAAACAGAGTTAAGGTTTGACCTACCTAAAATTTAGAGTCCTAACATAAAGAGAGTGAGGAACAGGAGGATACAGTATGAAACAGTTAGATACTGTATGAAAAAGTCTAAAGAAAGTAAAGATTACAGACATGGAATAACTCAATCAGTCACACAATCCCATACATCACTAAAATGTGATTTACAAGAAATTGTGACAGAATTTAAAGTGAGTTCAAACTGAATTTCAAATTGTAGGCCAGACCTCCTCCCCACCCAAATAAAGTAGAGCCCTGGGTGTCTTGAATGTTTCCCATTTGTCCCCTTTGAATGAAAATGTTAAATTAAATTTGAATTCACTCTGATTTCCCAACAACTCAACAGTTTAATTTCTGACAACAATTATTGTAATATCTAACAGTCTGATAGTTATTGAAAAGTGATTAATAAATAAAGAAATATTGCATATATATATTTATTTATTTATCATTTATACCAAAGAGTGCTGGAAGACAACTGTTGAACTTAATGATCAAACAAAAATAGGTAGGCAACTCTGCTGATTTTTCAGCTTGTAATAGTTCTTAGAGACACCATACTTTAAATATATATATATATATATATATATATATATATATATATATATATATATATATATATATATATATATATATATATATACCTGCGATGAGACATAACAGCAAAGAAGCCAAATCTTATAAATAGTTTTAGTACACAGATAAGATAAATGTAAGCTAGACAATGCAAGCGCATTACAATGCAGTATCTGTCACTGCAACAGTTTTGTATACATGGAACATAGAGAGCATGGATTCCACAAATCCTTTTACTTTGAATAATTGGAACTGCTTTGAAAACTGACATAAACCATACTTTGGCTGCTATCAGTTTAGCAATAGTTCAGTTGATTGCTTAGTAAACTTAATCACTTGGCAGAGCAAAGATCTATGCAAACATAGTCTGGGTCAGCGATTTCTACTGGAAGGATAAAAAGAAGAGTCCTAAACATGCATTGGTGTGTAGATGCCACATGGAATAAGATAAAGATGACAGCTGAGCTGACTGACAAGAGTTAGGGGTGGAGCTACTGTCAATAAAAAAACAAACTAATTACTAGTTCATATTTATATTTGTCTAAAAACATGCATGTAGTGGTTGTCAGATAGGCAGTCACTAGAGCCGTTTTCCATTTAATACCCTTTAATAAATATATTCGCTGGCGAATAAATAAATTCGCTGGCGAATAGTTTCCGGCGAACATAGCGTGTTCGCGTTCGCCACGACGGGCGAAAACATGCGCGGTTCAATCTGCACCCTATTCGTCATCATTGAGTAAACTTTGACCCTGTGTCTCACGGTCAGCAGACACATTCCAGCAAATTAGCAGCAGACCCTCCCTTCCAAACCCTCCCACCTCCTGTACAGCATCCATTTTAGATTCATTCTGAAGCTGCATTCTTAGATAGAGGAGGGAAAGCGTAGCTGCTGCTCATTTGATAGGGAAATTGATAGCTAGGGTAGGGTATTCAGTGTCCACTACAGTCCTGAAGGACTCATCTGATCTCTGCTGTAAGGACAGCACCCCAAAAAGCCCTTTTTAGGGCTAGAACATCAGTCTGCTTTTTTTTTCTGTGTAATGTAATTGCAGTTGCCTGTCTGCCAGCTTCTGTGTCAGGCTCACAGTGGATACTGTGCCCACTTGCCCAGTGCCACCACTCATATCTGGTGTCACAAAAGCTTAAGCTTGCATTTAAAAACAAATTTTTTTTTTTCACTGTAATAGATTGAATAGCAGTTAGTTGTCTTCAAGCGTCTGGGTGCCAGGCCTTCAGCGTGTACTCTGCCAACCTCTGCCAGTGTACTTTGCCACTCATATCTGGTGTCTCTATAGCGTGCCTTTAAAAAGAAAAAAAGTTTTTCACTGTAAGCTAATAGCAGTTAGTTGTCTGCAAGCGTCTGGGTGTCAGGCCTTCAGCGTGTACTCTGCCAACCTCTGCCAGTGTACTTTGCCACTCATATCTGGTGTCACAATAGCGTGCCTTTAAAAAGAAAAAAGCTTTTCACTGTAAGATAATAGCAGTTAGTTGTCTGCAAGCGTCTGGGTGTCAGGCCTTCAGCGTGTACTCTGCCAACCTCTGCCAGTGTACTTTGCCACTCATATCTGGTGTCTCTATAGCGTGCCTTTACAAAGAAAAAAAGTTTTTCACTGTAAGCCAATAGCAGTCAGTGTCCTTAAAGCGGGTGTCAGGCCTTCAGCGTGTACTCTGCCAACCTCTGCCAGTGTACTTTGCCACTCATATCTGGTGTCTCTATAGCGTGCCTTTAAAAAGAAAAAAAGTTTTTCACTGTAAGCTAATAGCAGTTAGTTGTCTGCAAGCGTCTGGGTGTCAGGCCTTCAGCGTGTACTCTGCCAACCTCTGCCAGTGTACTTTGCCACTCATATCTGGTGTCACAATAGCGTGCCTTTAAAAAGAAAAAAGCTTTTCACTGTAAGATAATAGCAGTTAGTTGTCTGCAAGCGTCTGGGTGTCAGGCCTTCAGCGTGTACTCTGCCAACCTCTGCCAGTGTACTTTGCCACTCATATCTGGTGTCTCTATAGCGTGCCTTTACAAAGAAAAAAAGTTTTTCACTGTAAGCCAATAGCAGTCAGTGTCCTTAAAGCGGGTGTCAGGCCTTCAGCGTGTACTCTGCCAACCTCTGCCAGTGTACTTTGACGCTCATATCTGGTGTCACAATAGCGTGCCTTTAAAAAGAAAAAAAGTTTTTCACTGTAAGCTAATAGCAGTTGTTGTCTGCAAGAGGCAGAGGCAGGCCATCCCGCAGGGGCCATCGTGGTCGTGGTGCTGTGATTCCCTTTTGCCCTAGAATAATGCCCAGTTTTCAGAGGCCACGTACCCTGAACTTGAAAAGTTCTGAGGACATAGTTGACTGGCTAACACAGGACACCCAATCTTCTACAGCTTCCGCTCGGAAACTTGACGCACCATCCTCCTCCAGCTTAGCTTGGTATGTCAGAGGAGTTATTTACACATCCGCTTGAAGAAATGAGTGATGCGCAACCATTATTGCCAGAGGATGTAGATAACAGGGATATATCTCAGGCAGGCAGCATTACACACATGGACGTACGGTGTGATGATGATGATGATGTTGTACCCGCTGCTGCTTCCTTTGCTGAGTTGTCAGATACAAGTGAAGCGGTTGATGATGACGATGCGTCTATGGATGTCACGTGGGTGCCCACTCGGCAAGAAGAAGAACAGGGCGAAAGTTCAGGTGGGGAGTCAGAGAGGAGGAGGAGGAGACGAGTTGGAAGCAGGGGGGAGGTCGTCGCAAGGAGCTAGTGGCACAGTCAGACAGCATGCATCGGCACCGGGGTCAGCCCGACAGCACGCCAATCAACGCATGCTGTGTCCACCACCAGAATGCCGTCATTGCAGAGCTCAGCAGTGTGTCATTTTTTTTGTGTGTCTGCCTCTGACAACAGTGATGCCATTTGCAACCTGTGCCAAAAGAAACTGAGTCGTGGGAAGTCCAACACCCATCTAGTTACAACTACTTTGCGTAGGCACATGATCGCACATCACAAACGCCTATGGGATCAACACATGAGTACAAGCAGCACACAAACTCAAAGCCGCCATCCTCCTCCTGGTCCAGCATCTTCAGCCACGTCAACCACTGCTGTCCTCCTTGCCCCCTCTCAACCATCCGCCACTCCGTCTCTCGCCTTGAGCAGTTCCCGCTCATCTGCCCAAAGTCAGGTGTCTGTCAAGGACATGTTTGAGCTTAAGAAGCCAATGTCAGAAAGTCACCCCCTTGCCCAGCGTCTGACAGCTGGCTTGTCTGAACTATTAGCCCGCCAGCTTTTACCATACAAGCTGGTGGAGTCTGAGGCATTCAAAAAATTTGTAGCTATTGGGACACCGCAGTGGAAGGTACCCGGACAAAATTTCTTTTCAGAAAAGGCAATCCCCAACCTGTATTCGATTGTGCAAAAGGAAGTAATGGCATGTCTGGCACACAGTGTTGGGGCAAGGGTCCATCTGACCACTGATACCTGGTCTGCAAAGCATGGTCAGGGCAGCTATATAACCTACACTGAGCATTGGGTAAACCTGCTGACGGCTGCCAAGCATGGAATGCGTGGCTCTGCAGAGGAGTTGGTGACACCGCCACGACTTGCAGGCAGGCCTGCTGCCACCTTCTCTACTCCTCCTACTCCATCCTCTTCCATAACCTCCTCGGCTGAGTCCTCTTCTGCTGCTCGTCTTGCTCCACATCAATGGCACACCCCCAGCTCCCTAGGTACTATTCCACATCCCGGATACGGCAGTGTCACGCCGTCTTGCTTGAAAGCAGAAAGTCACACCGGACAAGCACTCCTGTCCGCCCTGAACGCACAGGTGGATCAGTGGCTGACTCCGCACCAACTCGAGATCGGCAAATTGGTTTGTGACAACGGAACAAATTTGTTGGCGGCATTGAAGTTGGGCAAGTTGACACATGTGCCGTGCATGGCACATGTGTGTAATCTGATCGTACAACGCTTTGTGCATAAGGAGTCAGAGGAGGAATGTGGCTTTGAGGAGGAGGAGGAAGACCAACCACAACAGGCATCCCAGGGTGCTCGTTGTCACCTATCTGGTACCTGTGGTGTTTTACGTGGCTGGGGGGAAGAACATACCTTCATTGAGATCACTGAGGAGGAGGAAAGGGAAATGAGTAGCTCGGCATCCAACCTTGTGCAAATGGGGTCTTTCATGCTGTCGTGCCTGTTGAGGGACCCTCGTATAAAAAGGCTGAAGGAGAACGACCTGTACTGGGTGTCCACGCTACTAGACCCCCGGTATAAGCAGAAAGTGGCGGAAATGTTACCAAATTACAATAAGTCAGAAAGGATGCAGCATTTGCAAAATAAATTAAAAAGTATGCTTTACACAGCGTATAAGGGTGATGTCACAGCACAATGGGAATCTAACAGGGGAAGAGGTGAAAGTCATCCTCCTCCTCCCACGACCACGCCGGCAAGGACAGGATGCTTTAAAGACGTGTTGTTGATGGAGGACATGCGGAGCTTTTTAAGTCCTACGCGTCGCCACAGCCCTTCGGGATCCACCCTCAGAGAACGACTCGACCGACAGGTAGCAGACTACCTCGCCTTAACTGCAGATATCGACACTCCGAGGAGCGATGAACCCCTTGACTACTGGGTGTGCAGGCTTGACCTGTGGCCTGAGCTATCCCAATTTGCGATAGAACTTCTGGCCTGCCCCGCTTCAAGTGTCCTGTCAGAAAGGACCTTCAGTGCAGCAGGAGGTATTGTCACTGAGAAGAGAAGTCGCCTAGGTCAAAAAAGTCTAGATTACCTCACCTTTATTAAGATGAATGAGGGATGGATCCCGAAGGGACTGACAGTGGCCGATACATTCGACTAAAAAAGGCCTGATGAGATGAGCTGCCTTGGGCTAAAAATGGTCCACACGCTGCTCTATTTTAGCTCTGAATGCCGGTTGACTTGCGCGACTTATCCGCCAGCAACTAGGGTTCAAGCCGCAATGTTTTAGGGCACTTTCTGCCTGGGAAGCAAACATCAATTTTTATGGCCGCTGCTACAGCAGCGGCTGCAACAATACCTAATTTTTCAGGCATGTGTACATGCCTAATTTTTCGGCCCTCTGGTGCTGCACTGTGGCTTCAAAAACCAAACCAAAAAAAAAGGCACATAACAGGGATTAAACTGATAGGAGTGGTGTGTTAAGTAGTACTATTCCTATCTGGTGGCACATTAGATTGCACGCGCAGTGCCCCAAATTTGAAGTAGGAGGACCGACCAAGCATCTTTTTCCATCTCCTGGTTCTTAAAATCGATGCCATATACACGTCCCCTAATAGGGCGCCAGCTCGTTATTCTCTTGGGCGCCAGCTCGTTATTCTCTTTTTCACTTCACTAGGGACACTTTACTGCACTATGGGCACTTAGACCCACTCTTTGTCTTGCACACTGTTATTCCTAGCCAGCATCTGTGATGGGAAATCAGGCAGTCATCTAAACGTTTAGATTGAGCTTTAGTTCAGAACACCCTTTAAGGTGTTTAAGGAGATTAGGGCTAGGCTAGAGGATTCTTCTTAGACCTCTCTGGGTCTTTATAGCCCTTCTACCTATCCAGCATTTCTGGAAACTAGCTAAGAGAAAGGGTGTCTGTGTGTCTGTGATACATTTAACTTTATATCACCTTATTGACACTTTATCACTCCGGTCTCCATACTCTCTGGCTATACCCATCTATTTAGAGGGAATTTCCTTGCCCCTGCCAATATTATATAATAGGTAATAGTATTACCATTATTACACAATTAGGTCTCTGAGGACAGGTGTCAATCCATATCTGCCAAGTGACCCTATGTAGGGGGAACAGTCCCTATTCTGCTCTGTGTCAGTGTGTATCAGGGATCCTTAGGATAGGTGTCAATCCATACATGCCAAGTGACCCTATGTAGGGGGAACAGTCCCTATTCTGCTCTGTCTCAGTGTGTATCAGGGTCTCTGAGGACAGGTGTCAATCCATATCTGCCAAGTTACCCTATGTAGGGGGAACAGTCTCTATTCTGCTCTGTGTCAGTGTGTATCATGATCTCTGAGGACAGATGTCAATCCATATCTGCAAGTGACCCTATGTAGGGGGAACAGTCCCTATTCTGCTCTGTGTCAGTGTGTATCAGGGGCTCTGAGGACAGGTGTCAATCCATATCTGCCAAGTGACCCTATGTAGGGGGAACAGTCTCTATTCTGCTCTGTGTCAGTGTGTATCATGCTCTCTGAGGACAGGTGTGAATTCCATATCTGCCAAGTGACCCTATGTAGGGGGAAAATTCTCTATTCTGCTCTGTGTCAGTGTGTATCATGATCTCTGAGGACAAGTGTCAATCCATATCTGCCAAGTGACCCTATGTAGGGGGAACAGTCTCTATTCTGCTCTGTGTCAGTGTGTATCATGCTCTCTGAGGACAGGTGTCAATTCCATATCTGCCAAGTGACCCTATGTAGGGGGAACAGTCCCTATTCTGCTCTGTGTCAGTGTGTATCAGGGGTTTTGAGGACAGGTGTCAATCCATATCTGCCAAGTGACCCTATGTAGGGGGAACAGTCTCTATTCTGCTCTGTGTCAGTGTGTGTCATGATCTCTGAGGACAGGTGTCAATCCATATCTGCCAAGTGACCCTATGTAGGGGGAACAGTCTCTATTCTGCTCTGTGTCAGTGTGTATCATGCTCTCTGAGGACAGGTGTCAATTCCATATCTGCCAAGTGACCCTATGTAGGGGGAACAGTCTCTATTCTGCTCTGTGTCAGTGTGTACAATGATCTCTGAGGACAAGTGTCAATCCATATCTGCCAAGTGACCCTATGTAGGGGGAACAGTCTCTATTCTGCTCTGTGTCAGTGTGTATCATGGTCTCTGAGGACAGGTGTCAATCCATATCTGCCAAGTGACCCTATGTAGGGGGAACAGTCCCTATTCTGCTCTGTGTCAGTGTGTATCAGGGATCCTTAGGATAGGTGTCAATCCATACCTGCCAAGTGACCCTATGTAGGGTGAACATTCCCTATTCTGCTCTGTGTCAGTGTGTATCATGATCTCTGAGGACAGGTGTCAATACATATATGCCAAGTGACCCTATGTATGGGGAACAGTCCCTATTTTGCTCTGTATCAGTGTGTATCAGGGGCTCTGAGGACAGGTGTCAATCCATATCTGCCAAATGACCCTATGTAGGGGGAACAGTCTCTATTCTGCTCTGTGTCGTGTGTATCATGATCTCTGAGGACAGGTGTCAATCCATATCTGCCAAGTGACCCTATGTAGGGGGAACAGTCCCTATTCTGCTCTGTGTTAGTGTGTATCAGGGGTTTTGAGGACAGGTGTCAATCCATATCTGCCAAGTGACCGTATGTAGGGGGAGCAGTCCCTATTCTGCTCTGTGTCAGTGTGTATCAGGGGCTCTGAGGACAGGTGTCAATCCATACCTGCCAAGTGACCCTATGTAGGGGGGAACAGTCCCTATTCTGCTCTGTGTCAGTGTGTATCATGGTCTCTGAGGACAGGTGTCAATCCATATCTGCCAAGTGACCCTATTTAGGGGGAACAGTCTCTATTCTGCTCTGTGTCAGTGTGTATCAGGGTCTCTGAGGACAGGTGTCAATCCATATGTCAAGGTGTCAATATGTCATATGTCAGGTGTCAATCCATATGTCAAGGTGTCAATATGTCATATGTCAGGTGTCAATCCATATCCATTGTGATTTAGGAATGTTAGGTGATTTATGCCCTTTATGGATTAAAACCAGACTCTGCATCAACTGTGTAATTTTCCATGGGAGTTTTGCCATGGATCCCCCTCCGGCATGCCACAGTCCAGGTGTTAGTCCCCTTGAAACAACTTTTCCATCACTTTTGTGGCCAGAAAGAGTCCCTGTGGGTTTTAAAATTTGCCTGCCCATTGAAGTCGAAATGTTGTGTTCGCGACATCACTATTAATAAATGATTTTCAAAGGTGTTCATGTTCAATGTTATTGTGCACAGTATGATGATATTAACTGCAGCTAATGATTCTCATAGAGAAATTGGATCGATGGTTTGTGGTAATTGCTGCAAATGCATCGTAGGTTGTCAATGCATCTTTTTGGACCAGAGACCACTGTGGGTTGATCAGGCTCCCATTGTGGAACACAGTCAAATTGTACAGTTTTTAAAAAAAAAAAAACTTTTATTTATTTATTTTTTAAATTGCGGGCCTAGTAAGCTACACTAAAAAGTATATTATATATATTATATGTATATATATATATATATATATATATATATATATATATATATATTTAGATTTAATGCTATAATGTTCCTTTAACCCCTTAAGGACTGAGCCAAATGTACACATTGTGAACAAAACAAAACGTAAACAAAACCTGGCATTTGCGCTATATGTCTGTCCAACCGTAATTCACCTCTTTCATATTAAATGCACCCCCCCCTTATTATATATCATTTTATTCTGGGGAAACAGGGCTTTCATTTAATATCAAATATTTAGCTATGAAACATAATTTAATATGAAAAAAATGGCAGAAAATAAGAAATTGTGACTTATTTTAATTGTCAATGTCATAATACTGTTTGCTTTTACTGCAATAAAATACACATATTTGTATTCAGCAAAGTCTCACGTGTTAAACAGTACCCCCTATGTACAGGTTTTATGGTGTTTTGGGAAGGGTCAAATATAGCATGTTACATTTGAAATTGAAATTCGCCAGATTGGTTACTTTGCCTTTGGGACTGTATAGTAGCCCAGGAATAAAATTTACACCCATAATGGCATACCCTTTGCAATAGTAGACAACCCAAGGAATTGCAAATGGGGTATGTCCAGTCTTTTTTAGTAGCCATTTGGTCACAAACACTGGCCAAAGATAGCGTTAGTATTTGTTTGTGTGGGAAAAATGCAAAAAACACCAATTTTTGCCAGTGTTTGTGACTAAGTGGCTACTAAAAATGACTGGACATACCCCGTTTGCAATACCTTGGGTTGTCTACTATTGCAAATGGTATGCCATCATAGGGGTAATTTTCATTCTTGGGCTACCATAGGGTATCAATGGCAATGTAACCAATCTGGCAAATTTGAATGTGAAAAAAATGAAACACAAGCCTTATAGTTGACGCTGTAACTTTTGAAAACACCATAAAACCTGTAAATGAGGGGTACTGTTGTACTCGGGAGACTTCGCTGAACACAAATATTTGTGTTTCAAAATAGTAAAAAGTATTGCAGCAATAATATCGTCCATGCAAGTGCTGTTTGTGCTTGAAAAATGCAAAAAACTTCACTTTTACTGGCGATATCATCGTTATAATACATTTTACTGTTTTGAAACACTAATATTTGTATTCAGCGAAGTCTCCCGAGTAGAACAGTACCCCCCATGTACAGGTTTTATGGTGTCTTGGAAAGTTATAGGGTTAAATATAGTGCTAGCAAATTAAATTCCCTTTACTTTCGGCATGGGTTGTCAGGCAGGTCCCGCTAATTGTAAATAATTAAGATACCTAATTATGTAAAAATAGTACATAAATATATGTGTAGAATTAATATATGTATATTTATACGTATGTGTGTATATATATATGTATATATATATATATATTTAATTTTTTTTTAATTTTTTTATATATATATTATTTTGTTCTACGTGTATTTTGATATAAATATATATATATATATATATTAATATCACACAGGTGCCTCATCTCAGGTCCCTATTTAGCCTTGTACTGCAGAGAGCCTCAGATGGAATTTTTCCCAAGTAAGTGGTTAATCTCATAAGAGCAGACATTAGACTGTGAGAGTAGGACCTGCCAAAGATGGGGTACATTGACGTTGTGGCAGGCTTATGCAATGTATGATCATATAATGTAACTAAATCCCCATTATTTTTTTGCCTAGATTTGGTGTTTTTTTAAAAAAAAAAACTTTTAAAAACTAATAAAATCTGTCAACATTGAAGTTGCTGTTTAGTAGATAGGAGAGTGCACTGGATCTTGTGTATTGTTTATTGTATAATATGGCCCCCAGCAGCACCCCATTTAAGCATGTTCAGGTGAGTGCAACCATCCCCCCATGTTTCATATATATATTAATATCACAATACAGTTAGAACGAAATAACACACATCTATATATTTTTTAATTATTTATTTTTAATTATTTTTTTTATTTTATTTTTTTACGTATTTACATATTTTTTATATTATATATAAATATATATATATAACAATTATATATATATATATATATATATATATTTAATCAGTATCGGTCTACGTGTAATTTGATATTAATATATATATATATATATATATATATATAATTATATATATATATATATATTAATAGTAAAATACACCTAGACGGTGTGGGTGTGTGTGTGTATGTGTATATAATATATATATATATGATCTAAGTATATATATATATTTTTTTACACTACTAATTTTATTTTATTTTATTTCCAGCCAGCAGGGGGACTACCTGTCATTACAGGCAGTCCCCCTGCTGGCAATGCAGCAGGCAGCTAACCCGGCCATGTGATTGTGAGGTCCTCGCAAGGACCTCACTCTCACATGGCCCAGGGGGGCTGAAAGAGGATGGATGTGCGGCGGGGGGCTCCCTGGGAGTCCCCCCAACCGCGATCGCCAGCGTGGGATCGCCAGTGTGGGATCGCCGGCGACCGGGTAAGTAACAAAAGACCGGAGGGCATACTATTACGCCCCCGGCGGCGTTTAGAGATGCTTAAAATAGGGCGTAATAGTACGCACTCCGGTCTTAAGGGGTTAAGATATAATAAGATTGACCTATTATGGATAGTTATTGGAAACACAATGTTGGATGTTGCCAATGGCAAGTTTAATACCTTCTACATTCTTTCTTTTGTTTTGAAGTTTAATACCTGTTCTTTATATTTATAATGGTAATACCTTTTCTTTATTTTTAACATTATTATCTTCTGGTACAAATGCAAGCCATTTGTACCCCACTTCCCACACCAATAGGTTTATATTAAGATTAAGACCGAGGAATCTAAAGCAGTCACAATGCAAGTTGCTGACCAAAATGTGAAGGTAAATTGCAGAATGAAGAAAAATCAGGGAGCTCTGTTTACCTGAGATATTGAAGGGAAATAGTAAAATAAAGATCTTCAAAAAAAATATGTGGGTGGAGTAGAGGGGAGCTGGGTGGGTGGACTATCCAAATCAGATTATTTTTTTTTATAATCTTTATTCGAGATTTTTCTTATTTTTTTCAAAAATATATTGAATCATACATCGCCAAAAATACAATACAAACATTAAAGGGAAACTAGTCACCTAAACAACGTTAGCTTAATGAAGCAGTTTTTGTGTGTAGATCAGGCCTCTCAGGGTTCACTGCTCAATTCACTGCCATTTAGGAGTCCAATCACTTTGTTTATGTTTATGCAGCCCTTGCCACACATCCCCTGGCTCTGATTGACACAGCCTGCATAAAAAAAAAAACTGGTTTCACTTTCAATCAGATGTAATTTACAATTGTATCTCTTTCTCTGTAAATTGAACTTTAATCACATACAGGAGGCTCCTGCAGGGTCTAGCAAGCTAGTAACATAGCAGGGGATAAGAAAATCTAAATTAGACAGACCTTGCAATAAAGGAAGGATACATTGTAGAAGACTCTTTCCAGGAAGTGTTTAGGAAGCCTGTGCACGTCACATGCAGGGAGGTGTGACTAGGGTTCATAAACAAAGTGATTTAACTCCTCAATGGCAGAGAATTGAGCAGTGAGTCTGCAAGGGCATGATCTATACACCAAAACTGCTTCATTAAGCTAAAGTTGTTTTGGTGACTATAGTGTCCCTTTAACACCTTAAGGACACATGACATGGTCCTTAAGGGGTAAAACCGCTCAGCTTATTATAGCAAATCATTAAGCATAAATAGACAAATTCATATTCATTTTCATTAGATTTTTAACAGGAAACTATAGTCACCAGAACAACTACAGCTTAATGTAGTGGTTCTGTTGTCTATAGCCTGTCCCTGTAGGCTTTTTGAAGAAAAGGCAGTGTTTATATTGGTGCCTAGTAACACCTCTAGTGGCAGTCACTAAGACAGCCAGTAGAGGTGCTTCCTATTTCAGACACTGGGTGTTCCTTATACAGATGCATCTCTTTGAGGAGATGCTGATTGGCCAGCACAACAGTTTGTCGCCCCTTCTACACTATGGTTGGCAGTAGAAATACTGCTATTAAAGAAATATAAAAACAGTATAAAGCTATGTGAAGAAAGGTCATGTGGAGTTACGTGTTCTATACCAGTGAAGCAGACTTTTTTACAGTAAATGTCACCCTTATTTTGGCAAGATATACAGTACATATTTATTTGCATATGTATATTTAAGAAAATTACACCTATATCTTTGTTGCACCTTGCTTAAACATTTCTGGTTAAATCCCACGATCTGTGACTTACTGATCATCAGATTTAGAGCAGAATTGAACTCAAGGTTCTTAGCATGGGAGGTTGTCAGCAAAATTTAGATAGCATTCCATGTATTTACTTTTAAACATTGGTGAATTGCCAATGAGAATCTGTGATGAAGAATATTTTCTTGAGAGTATAAGAAAGTCATCATACAATTTCCTATAATCCAATTGGATGATGTTTCCCTGTGCAAAAAGGCTTTCATATGCAGTCTCAAAAGGGACACAGGCAGATGCTATCCTATAAAATATTAATGAGAGTTATATTCCAGTGTGTCTAAACTTATTATGTCACCAACTACATGTGTGATGTATTGACTGTTGTAGAGTGTTGTGGAATATACTGACTTCATGAATAAAATAATGAAAAAAATAAATTAAAAATAATGATTGTCATAAAATAAATAAATAATAATAATGAATGCAAAGCACTTTTCAAAATTTTAACACATCAATATGCCGGCCAATACAGCATTGTTGTATAGGCAGGTGCTTTCATTAATGAAATTGATGTTACATAGTTACATAGTTAGATAGCTGAAAAGAGACTTGCGTCCATCAAGTTCAGCCTTCCTCACACCTGTTTTTTGCTGTTGATCCAAAAGGCAAAAAAAAAAAAAAAAAAACCCAGTTTGAAGCACAATTTTGCAACAAGCTAGGACAAAAAATTCCTTCTTGACCCCAGAATGGCAGTCAGATTTATCCTTGAATCAAGCAGTTATTACCCTACATTGAAAGATTATATCCTTGAATATTCTGTCTTTGCAAGTATGCATCTAGTACCTGTTTGAACATCTGTATGGACTCTGATAAAATCACTTCTTCAGGCAGAGAATTCCACATCCTGATTGTTCTTACAGTAAAAAAACCTTTCCTTTGCCTTAGACGAAATCTTCTTTCTTCCAGTCTAAATGCATGGCCTCGTGTCCTATGTAAAGTCCGGTTTGTGAATAGATTTCCACACAATGGTTTGTATTGGCCCCGAATATATTTGTATAATGTTATCATATCCCCTCTCAGGCGACGTTTTTCTAAACTAAATAGGTTTAAATTTGTTAACCTTTCTTCATAGCTGATATGTTCCATTCCTTTTATTAATTTTGTAGCCCGCCTCTGCACTTTTTCTAGAGCCATAATATCCTTCTTTAGAACAGGTGCCCAAAATTGCACAGCATATTCAATATGTGGTCTTACCAGTGATTTATAGAGAGGCAAAATGATATTCTCGTCCCGAGAATGAATGCCCTTTTTCATGCATGACAATACCTTACTGGCCTTGGCCACTGCTGATTGACATTGCACATTGTTGCATAGTTTGTTGTCTATAACAATTCCCAAGTCCTTTTCGTGTGTTGTTATCCCTAATTCACTTCCATTAAGGGTATACGTTGCTTGTGTATTCTTTACGCCGAAGTGCATAACTTTGCATTTTTCAACATTAAATTTCATCTGCCATTTGAGTGCCCAGTCCTCCAGTCTATCTAAATCCTTCTGCAGCAAAGTAATATTTGCTCACATTGTATTATTTTACAAAGTTTTGTGTCATCTGAAAACACTGAAACATGACTTTCAATGCTGTCTTCAAGATCATTTATAAAAATGTTAAATAGAAGGGGTCCCAGAACAGACCCCTGAGGGACACCACTTGCCACCTCTGTCCAGCTTGAAAATTTACCATTAACGACAACTCTTTGTATTCTGTTTTTAAGCCAATGTTCTACACAAGAACAAGCATTTTCATTGAGACAGATTTCCTTGAGTTTGAACACTAATCTTTTGTGATCCAAATAGATCACATCCACTGCAACACCCTGATCTATACTTCTACTTACTTCTTCGTAGAACGCAATCAAGTTAGTTTGACATGACCTGTGCTTCATAAAACCGTGCTGATTTTTGCTGATAACCATATTCTTCTCAAGGAATTCTTGAATATTATCCCTTAATAACCTTTCAAATATTTTACCAGACACAGAAGTTAAGCTCACAGGTCTATAATTTCCAGGCAAGGATTTTGAACCCTTTTTGAATATAGGAACCACATCTGCCTTCCTCCAATCCTCCGGAACACTTCCTGAAAGAAAAGAATCTTGAAAGATTAAAAACAGAGGTTCACTTATTTCTACACTTAGTTCCTTAAGTACACGTGGATGGATACCGTCAGGCCCTGGAGCTTTGTTTATATTAACTTTCTTTAGTTGCTGCAGCACATTGTCTTGAGTTAACCAATTACAATTATTCTGCAAGTTTTTAGTAGCAATCATTTGCACATCTATTGCCATGTTCTATTTGTACTTCGGTATTTGTGTGCTAACTTCTATTTTCCTGGGTAATCAAAGAACACGTTATATAAATAGCAGCACATTAGCAGTATACCTACCTACAGGGGCTTCCTTTGATATATTTACAGGTAACAAGTAAACATAATGGGCCATGTTATAGGGGAGCAGCCCTCTAGATAAAACAATCCAATCATGTCTCACTTTTTAGAAGCAGATGGTTAAAATATAACCACATTCAAGTACCCATGTTTTTATATAGCCAATCTCCCCCATTATAACTAACAGCATAGTCTCTTTTGCAGATCTTTTGCAGATCTTTAACACACTTGGATGAATTACAATCCAACTTTGACCTTAATTTAATAAGCTTGCCAAATGATTCAATACTGTTAGAAAACCTTCCTAATAGTTGATCTACAGAAGTCACCATTAAAGTCTATAGAATTTTTTGGAAGAAAGTTCTTATATCCAGTTCTGTTAACAGAACTTTACTCACACAAAGAAGAATGATGCAGGTTCTAGCAGACTATTAACAGAACAGGAGATACATTCTAAATTAAACACACTGTGCAATTAAGGGAAGGAAGACAAAAGCTTATTCACAAAAAAATGCATTTTGTTCAGATGGACAAAATCCTGTGAAAATGACTGAATTCTTACCTCAGTTGGAATTCTCACATTTGCTGACGTCGTATCCAGACAGAATATGCTCGGTGTGAATGAATCTGCATTAATTTCCCAGAGGCATACAGTATCAGGATGAAAACCAGTGCTCTTCGCAACCGAACACTATACAAAGCATAGGATTCTGAATATTCACGAAGTGACGATTTTAAACAAAACCAGATCTGAAGGTGTCCATCAGGATGCAAGTTTGCAAATTATCATTTACTTTCTTTTTGCAAGTGAATAATAGATTCAAATACTATTTGTCCAGTAGCTACACTAGCAACCAGTGGACAAATAGTTAAATAACCCTGGGTACTGCAAGGAGAAACACTTACTACCCAGCCGCTACATTAAAATTTAATAAATTCAATAATTAAATGTCAGGATCGGGACAGGGATCCAACACGCAGAGTACAAACAGTAGCCAGATACGTATACCGGACCTTAGAATGGCCGGACTAACGTAAGTAGTACAGTATAGAATGGTCAAAGACAAGCCGAGGTCGAGGGTAACAGAAGACAGGTAAGCGAGAGACAAGCCGAATCAAGGGTAACAGAGATAAGCAGAGTAAGGTAAACAAGCCGGGTCAAAACCAAAAGGGATAATAGAATACACAAGCACTGAGTGACTAGAACAAGCTAGAACCACGACAGGGCAATGAGCTAATGAAAGAAGCTCTGTTAAATACCCTGTTCAGAGCAGTAACCACGCCCCCAAGGCGTCCTGATTGGTCCTGCAGCCATTGACTGACAGGTTGTTCTGGGGGAGTGTCCTGATGACTACTTCCTGCCTAGATGCTGTAAAAGGCAGTCACTCCCTCGCGGCCGGCCTAGCATGACCGGATAGACCGCGGGGAAGGGAGCCATCAGACCGTCTGGATGGAGGAACAGCTAAGTCTCTACCTCTTTCGGAGGTAGAGACCACAGGTACCCTGACAGTACCCCCCCTCTCAGATACGCCCACCGGGCGGAATGAACCGGGACGAGATGGGAAGCGAGAGTGATACGCCCTGCGGAGACGGGGAGCATGAACATCCTCCTGAGGTACCCAACTCCTCTCCTCAGGACCATATCCCTTCCAATCAACCAGATATTGTACTCTCCCCCGGGAGATTCGAGAATCAATAATAGAGTTAACCTCATACTCCTCCTGACCCTCCACCTGAACGGGGCGAGGAGGGGCTATTGTGGAGGAAAATCTGTTACATATGAGTGGTTTCAGCAATGAAACGTGAAACGAGTTCGGGATGCGTAAGGTATTAGGAAGAGCTAAACGATACGCAACTGGATTGATACGGGTCAGCACCCTGTAGGGTCCAATATAACGAGGAGCGAACTTCATGGAGGGCACTTTTAAACGGATGTTCCTCGTGCTCAGCCATACCCTATCACCTGGAACAAAGACCGGAGCCGCCCTTCTACGTTTATCAGCGTGTTTCTTGACCAACATAGAGTTGTGCACAAGGATTTGTCGAGTTTGATCCCACAACTTCCTCAAATTGGCAACATGAACATCAACCGACGGCACCCCCTGGGAAGGGGAATCCGAAGGAAGAATAGACGGATGAAAACCATAATTCATGAAGAAGGGGCTTGAATGAGTAGAATCGCAAACGAGATTGTTGTGTGCAAACTCCGCCCAAGGAATCAAACCGACCCAATCATCCTGGTGTTCAGAAACAAAGCATCGTAAATATTGTTCAATTTTCTGGTTGGTACGTTCAGCAGCTCCGTTAGACTGAGGATGATAGGCAGAAGAAAAGTTTATTTAATACCAAGTTGAGAGCAGAAGGACCTCCAAAAGCGGGAAACAAATTGGGAGCCTCTGTCCGATACAATTTGAGAGGGTATCCCATGTAGGCGAAAAATCTCCTTAGCGAATATCTCTGCCAATTCGGGAGAAGACGGGAGTTTAGGCAGGGGAATGAAGTGTGCCATCTTAGTAAACCTGTCAACCACGGTGAGGATAACAGTCTGTCTTTTAGAGATAGGTAGATCGACAATAAAGTCCATGGCCAAACAGGACCATGGTTTTTCTGGAACCTCCAAGGGTTGCAGGAATCCACATGGAAGCGTATGGGGTTGTTTGGTTTTAGTACAAACTTCACATGCAGCGATGAACTCCTCAATGTCCCTCCGTAAAGCAGGCCACCAGAAGTCCTTAGAGATCAACGCGTAAGTTTTGCGGATACCAGGATGTCCCGCCATCTTGCTATTATGTAAACACTGTAAAAGTTCCAGTTGAAGAGCAGGAGGAACGAAATGACGGCCCGCAGGAGTCTGTTTAGGTGCTAGATGTTGCAACTTAATGATCTCGGCCAGTAATGGAGAATGAATCCTGAGATTCGTATTAGCAATGATATTGCATTTCGGAACTATAGAAGAAAGAACTGGTTCAGGTACAGTAGAAGGTTCATATTGGCGAGATAATGCATCGGCTTTAGAGTTTTTAGAACCAGGTCTGTAAGTCAGTACATAATTGAAGTGAGTCAGGAATAAGGACCAACGAGCTTGTCTAGAGGATAAGCGCTTAGCCTCCCCAATATAGGACAAGTTTTTGTGGTCCGTCAAAATCGTAATAGGGTGTAGGGTCCCCTCCAACAAATGTCTCCACTCCTTTAAGGCTTTAATGACTGCTAACAGTTCCCTTTCCCCGATGTCATATCTGCTCTCAGGCCCAGAAAATTTCTTAGAGAAGAAACCACAAGGGTGTAACGGTTTATCCACCCCTAACCTTTGAGACAGAACAGCCCCAACTGCTGTCTCAGAGGCATCGACCTCGAGCAAGAAAGGCAGAGTCGTATCAGGATGGACTAGAATGGGAGCCGAGGCAAAAAGTTCCTTGAGAGTCTTGAAAGCACCCAGAGCTTCCTTAGACCAGAACTTAGTATCAGCCCCTTGTTTGGTCATATTGGTAATAGGCGCAATGATAGAGGAGTATCCTTTAATGAAGCGCCTATAGTAGTTGGAAAAACCAATAAACCTTTGGATAGCCTTGAGTCCTTTGGGCAAGGGCCAGTCTAAAATAGATTGAAGTTTTACAGGATCCATTTTAAACCCCTCCCCAGAAATCACGTATCCAAGAAAGTCTACCTGAGACTGATCAAAACTGCACTTCTCCAATTTGCAATATAGACCATGTTGCAGCAGCTTGTGTAATACCTTTCTGACCTGTCTATGGTGAGTCTCAATCTCCTTAGAGTGTATTAGTATGTCGTCCAGGTAAACAATAACACAATCATGCTGAAACTCCCTAAGTACCTCATTAATCAAATCTTGAAATACTGCAGGAGCATTGCATAGTCCAAATGGCATAACAGTGTATTCGTAATGGCCATACCGGGTATTGAATGCCGTCATCCACTCGTGACCTTTCTGGATTCGCACCAAATTGTAAGCCCCTCTGAGATCTAACTTGGTGAAGATTTTGGAGCCCTTAAGACGATCAAATAACTCGGTAATCAGTGGGATAGGATAGGCATTTCTGACAGTTATTTTATTCAAGCCTCGGTAATCGATACAAGGTCTCAGCGTGCCATCCTTCTTCTTAATGAAAAAGAACCCAGCCCCGGCCGGAGAAGAAGACCTCCTGATGAATCCCTTTTCTAAATTCTCCCGAATATACTCCTCTAGAACCGAGTTTTCCTGAACAGACAAAGGATATACATGGCCCCTCGGAGGCATAGTGCCGGGTAGAAGCTTAATCTTACAGTCAAATGACCTGTGTGGAGGCAAAGAATCGGCATTCTTCTTGTCAAACACTGCCCTTAAGTCTAGGTAAAGCTCTGGTATTTGTCTTTCTGTGGACTGAGTAGGATTCTCCGGTATGTTAATATTAGCTAATGGAGAAACCTTGCACAAACACCGATCCTGGCAGCCCTGGCCCCACGAGAGTATCTCTCCTAACTCCCAATCGATAATAGGGTTATGTTCTTTCAACCATGGGTACCCCAGAACTATGGGAACGGAAGGAGACGAAATGAGCAGAAGAGATAAATTCTCCACGTGTAGGATACCCACATTTAAATTAATGGGTATGGTCTCACGAAAGATAACAGGGTCTAGTAGTGGTCTACCATCTATGGCCTCAACGGCCAAAGGTGTCTCCCTTAGCTGGGATGGGAAATTGTTCTTACTAGCAAAGGCTTGGTCGATAAAATTCTCAGCAGCACCGGAATCTATCAATGCCATAGCCCTTACTACTTCCTTCCCCCAAGTTAAGGAAACTGGTAGCAGAAGCCTGTGATCTTTATAATCAGGAGTAGAGGACAAAATAGAAACACCCAAGGCCTGTCCTCTAGAAAGACTTAGGTGCGAGCGTTTCCCGGGCGGTTAGAACAGTTCGAGAGTAAATGACCCTTGGCTCCACAATACATACACAAACCCTCTCTTCTCCTGTGCTGTCTTTCCTCCTCAGAGAGGCGGGTATACCCTTTCTGCATAGGTTCAGTAAGCAAAGATATCGTGGAGTCAGGACTTGGAACAGCGGGAGCTAACCTAAAAGAAGGTCTCTGGTTCCCCTCTCGAGTGTTCTGTCTCTCTCCTAGACGTTCATCTATACGAGAGATGAACGAAATTAAATCCTCTAAATTCTCAGGGAGTTCTCTGGTAGCAACCTCATCAAGGATTACATCAGATAGGCCATTCAAAAATACATCCATATACGCCTGCTCATTCCACTTGATTTCTGCCGCCAGAGACCTGAACTCTAGTGCATAATCCACCAGTGTTCGGTTCTCCTGTCTCAGGCGCAACAGTAATCTGGCTGCATTAACCTTTCTACCTGGAGGGTCAAATGTTCTTCTAAAAGCAGCTACAAATGCGTTATAGTTATAAACTAATGGATTATCGTTCTCCCATAGTGGGTTGGCCCATCTCAGAGCTTTCTCAATGAGTAGGGTGATAATAAATCCTACTTTTGCCCTATCTGTAGGATAAGAGCGAGGTTGCAATTCAAAGTGGATACTAATTTGGTTTAAAAAACCACGACACTTCTCAGGAGCCCCACCATAGCGTACTGGGGGGGTAATGTGAGAAGAAGCACCCACTGTGGCTACCTCTAGACCTGAACCGACAGGAGAAACAGGGGTATTACGTATCTCCTCTGGTGGTTTATTGGCACAAGCTAATAGAGCCTGTAGCGCAAGCGCCATCTGATCCATTCTGTGATCCATGGCTTCAAACCTAGGATCAGGAGCAGCCAGCTGACTGTTTGTACTTGCAGGATCCATTGGCCCTGTCGTAATGTCAGGATCGGGACAGGGATCCAACACGCAGAGTACAAACAGTAGCCAGATACGTATACCGGACCTTAGAATGGCCGGACTAACGTAAGTAGTACAGTATAGAATGGTCAAAGACAAGCCGAGGTCGAGGGTAACAGAAGACAGGTAAGCGAGAGACAAGCCGAATCAAGGGTAACAGAGATAAGCAGAGTAAGGTAAACAAGCCGGGTCAAAACCAAAAGGGATAATAGAATACACAAGCACTGAGTGACTAGAACAAGCTAGAACCACGACAGGGCAATGAGCTAATGAAAGAAGCTCTGTTAAATACCCTGTTCAGAGCAGTAACCACGCCCCCAAGGCGTCCTGATTGGTCCTGCAGCCATTGACTGACAGGTTGTTCTGGGGGAGTGTCCTGATGACTACTTCCTGCCTAGATGCTGTAAAAGGCAGTCACTCCCTCGCGGCCGGCCTAGCATGACCGGATAGACCGCGGGGAAGGGAGCCATCAGACCGTCTGGATGGAGGAACAGCTAAGTCTCTACCTCTTTCGGAGGTAGAGACCACAGGTACCCTGACATTAAATAACCTATGGGGGGTCATTAAGACACAATATGTCCCCACCTACCATAAATAACAATGTAAAACTGGCTGCTGGGCAACCATTGCTTCTCAGTTGCTAAAAAGGACCCATCCTGCTGGGATGGAGCCTTCAGAATAGTGGAGTGGACATTCCACCTCTTTGCCCCTACCCATGGGCATTGAGTGGGTGTTCTAAAATTAAAAAATGTTGGGTGAACATAGTACTGTCCACCGACTCCCTCCACACTGTCCAACTCCCCATGTGTCTAGGGTCCCCAATCCCTTAGCCACACCTTAAAATAAAGTAACCTTACCTATCCCCACTCACTATAATAATAGTGAGGGGGGCCAAAGTTTTATTTCTATTACATCTTCTTTTCTTCAGCCCCCCAAAAAGGTCAAATTATAATCTATAGTACAAAACTTCTGAGAAAAAAAAATAGATTTCCAAATACCAAAAGTAAAAAATTTAAACGTCAGTGCTGTAAATGTTTTATACAGCTTCACCCTGCAAGGGCTCCATGCACAATAAAAAGCCTTTATGCAAGCATTTCTTACACTTGGCTTGTAAGGTAAGTCTCACTTCTCAACATTCGGTACTTTAATCTAGACCTAATTCAGTCTTGTTCGGAGTCTGATTTTACAGTCTAAATGTCCCTTTACACAGCTGGATGGTTTTGCCTTGTTCAGTATGGTGCCATTCGGACTTTGTGTATAACCTTTTTGAATAACCAAATTAGACTGTTCCATAGGAAGTATGTAGAGAGGCTGCATGATTGTTAGGAAGCAAAGGTGTGGCTAGGGCTACATAAACAAATTGATTTAACTCCTAAAAATATGATTGAGCAGTGAGATTGCAGGGGTTTGTTCAAAACATTAAAACCACTTCAATAAACTAAAGTAATTTTGGAATTTAATGTGTTGGAAGCAGGAAAAATAGGCAAGCGAAAATATGTTAGTGACTTTAACAAGGGCCAAATAGTGATGGCTATAAGACTGGGTCAGAACATCTCCAAAACAGAAAGTCTTGTTGGGTGAACCTGGTATGCAGTAGTTACAACCAAACAAAAGTGGTGCAAGGAAGGACAATTGGTGAACCAGCGTCAGGGTCATGGGTGCCCAGGGCTCCTTCATGCTCATGAGAAGAGAAGGCCAGCCTATCTGGTCCAATCACACAACTACTGTAGCTCAAAATCTTGAAAAACGTAATGATGACCATGACAGAAAGGTGTCAGAACACACAGTGCATCGCAGTTTGCTGCATATGGGGCTGCGTAGTTGCAGACCGGTCTGAGTGCCCATGTTCACCCTTGGCCACCACCAAAACTGCCTTCACTGGGTATGTAAGCATCCAAATTGGACCATAGAGCAATGGAAGAAGGTTGCCTGGTCTGATGAATGACATTTTCTTTTACATCAGGTGGATGGGTGGGAGTGTGCATCATTTACCTGGGCAAGAGATGGCATCAGGATGCACTATGAAGAAGGAATGCCAGTGGAAACAATGTTATACTCTGGGCAATTTTCTGCTGGGAAACCTTGGGCACTAGCATTCATGTGGATGTTACTTTGACACATACCACCTATTTAGAATTTGTTGCAGACCATGTAACAATTCATGGCAATGGTGTTCCCTGATGGCAGTGCCCTCTTTCAGCAGGATAATGCAATCTACCACACTACAAAAGTTGTTCAGGAATGGTTTATGGAATATGACATCCTACTGAGCATCTGTGGGATGTACTGGAACTTCAAATCTGATGAATGGAGTTCCCACCTTGTAGGACTTACAGGATCTACTGCTAATGTCTTGGTGCCAGATACTACAGATCACATCCAGAGGTCTTGTGAAGTCCATGTCTTGACACATGAGAGCTGTTTTGGCAGATCAAGGGGAACCTGGTTTTAATGCTGTGGCTAATAAGTTTATATTTTTAGGCATGTTCAGTTCAAACATCTGGTATATGATACATGTGTAGCTTATGTGTTGACAATTTTGTTATCTTGTTGTTACAGTGCTTATTAATATTATTTTAATAAATTGATGAACAATGAATTGTTACATGTTTATGTATATGTTTGATGTTGCTTGCAAATGGTCAAGTCAAGATAAGCATTTACATGATTTGTTTTGGATTTTTTTTTGGGGGGGGGGGTACTGGTTAATTAACAATAAAGTGCTTTCTCTGCTTTATCAAGTTCTTGTGCAGTAGGTGGTGAATTTGATTCATTAAGTGTCCAGTGGTTGATAAACCTTATTAGGATTTAATATAATTGTTTAAGCTTGATTGTTCAAAGGGTGGTAAAGGACTCTTTTCACTGAAACCAGGTTTTAGCTTTCCACTGAAGGTTAAAAGTGCTGTTGTTGAGTTTTGGAATGGTCTGATCATGACCATTTTAACATAATTAATGGGTTACTCCAATCAACATGACCGCTTTGGATTTTATTGTAGTTATATAGTCTTAGTGGTAGCGGTCCGTATGTGCAGTGTTTTAGCTTAAAACATTCCACATACTGTGTTGTTGGCAATTGTGTAGTGGGGCCTAATTGCACCCCCAGCATATGTGACTTTAGCAGCCCAGAGTTCTGTTCCAGGCTGCCTAATGTCAATACTGTGCATAAAATACACCTGTCGTGGGGGCGTGGCCTGACCGCGGAGCTGAATGGACGTGCACTGATCCGGCTCCCTGCAATCCCTCGGGCAATCCACACTAATCCACGGCAATAATCGATAATGGGGAACCCCAGAAAGACCCAAGGCCCTCAGCGCACCCCGGGGAAACCCAATAGCCAAAAACTGGGAACTTTAACGGGCTACTTCACGGAGTCGGCAGAACGAGAACCGGAGGCCGCAAATAACAAAATGGCGCCGACGGACTCCCAAGCATATCTGGACTCCACTTCTCAAAGCCCAACGGCATCGGATACCTCAGAGAGATATCACGATCACCCCAGAGACCTGGAACTCAAAGAGCTAATTAAAAACTTACCCTCCAAAGCAGACATCGCGTCCATGATCAACAAAATGGAGTCCTCCTTTCAAGCAAAGCTGGACGCGATCAACTCCAACCTGCAACAAATGAATCACAGGGTTACAGATCTGGAAGAGGAAAAAGATGCCCAACAGGCTCAAATGGTACACTTTTCCTCATTAATAGACTCCCAATCGCTTTATATGACTGACATGCAACGGCAACTAGATGACCTCGACAACAGGGGACGTAGGAATAACTTAAGGGTGAGAGGGCTCCCCGAGTCCCAAGGGGAAGACCTCACTAATACACTAACTGACCTGTTTAATTTAATACTGGGAAAAGACCCCAGCAACACATTCATCATAGACAGGGCACACAGATCTCTCAAACCGAGAGGCCCTGCAACTGAGCTCCCACGTGATGTCATTTGCAGACTGCACTACTACTCTGAGAAAGAAAATATTCTAAAAGCACTGCGTGATACCAACCCACCACTACTATACAGAGAACATGCGGTGCAAATCTTCCCTGACTTGTCATGGCTCACACTGCAAGCAAGGAGAGCTCTGAAGCCGATTACAGAACATCTCCGCAACCGAGATATTCGATACAGGTGGGGGTTCCCCTTCGCCCTCATAGTCACCCACAAAGGCACTACGCACTCACTTACATCACATCTAGATGTCCCGCCGTTTTTGAGAGCTCTAGACCTCCCAGAGACGCAAATAATGGACTGGTATGGTCCCTACCCGCACCAGGACTCACTGCACCGCACTAGGGGAATCACGCCACTGAAGAAACGCAGAACAGACCCAAGACTCACCTCCCCACTGAGGACACCAAGACGGGAGAAGTGAAAACACATTAAACACAGAAATGTCTTTACTGCTGTTCCCCTAAAGATACGAACGCTGTACTCCCCCCCCTTTTCCCCCCTTAATCCTCCTTCTTCCCTCCCTTCCTCCCCCCCCCCCCATGTCCACCACAAACACTACCAGGTCACTCCTCCTGACCAACAAATAGCGAGGACGACTCTACAAGCAACAAATGCAAACCGATGGAAGCTACCTGACGACTGGTGCAACACCTCACAGAATACAAAGAGGCCCAAAGGACTCAAATCCACGTGATTAACTTGAACTTGATATTCTTGCCCACCTTGCCATACGGACATGAAATCTCCATTTCCCCACGGGGACAGGTCGTATGCTTATGTATTTGACTTTTTGTACTGTTAATTACCAAGATCTTCCCTGCTCGGGAGGGATGGGGGGGGGGGGGGATGGGTCTGATCGCAGGGGAAAATGGAAGTATTCTTACCCATATAGCTGCAAATGGGAGACTCATTGTCTTGTAGTTATCAAGTCGTTCCAAGCAAAAATTGGTAGTTGATTCAAAGCATGGTAATACTCACCTTGGAAACCTCTTGTTACTGTTATTTCCTCCCACCAGCCCTTCCCCAGAGCACTCAGCAGCTCCCAGTCCTCCCTCCCTTATGGCCGTTATTTAGCCCGTGAACCTCACATCTACTCCCGGGCACTAGACCTAGAGATTTGAGGGCACCAATTTGCAGACACAAATCCTTATCTCACTTTAAGAAAAAAAAAAAAAAAAAAAAAAGCCTCTATTAAAAGATATTTCAGATAACGCTCTGCTAGATAGTAGCAACCTAAGTCCCTACTACGGGACAATATATATATCTCTCCCTTTTTTAATTATAAGACTGTTTCTCATAAGCTCATTGCTATATACTCGTCCCCGGCAACCCTACCCGACAATATAAATTACCATTACTCCCTTCCTCTGCCCTCTTGTCTTTCCTCTCCTCACCCTCCCCCCCTCCCCATAAAAATCAATTACTTACATACCGACAAGACTTTTTGTCAAGTCAGCCGTTACTCAAATCTCTTTATTTAACAGATAAAGCCCAATGGGATTGCAATCAGTCCAACCACCCCGAGAAACCAGTCCCCACCTCCCGCACAGAGAGTGGAGACGCAAAACACCTTATAGGTATAAGTGTAAGACCAAAGTGAAGGTTATAATAACTGTTACTTATATACTGTTTAATCAACTCTAGACCTTCTACTTAAATCCCTGTCTGGTCCCCAGGTGTTAATTATTACAGGACAGATCAGGACGAGGGCTGCACCCAGACCGCGAGGCCCCTGTCCGACAAAAGTCCAGGAGTGGTCCGCTCTCACTCCGCCTCGTCCCTCCTGTGGGGGGTAGAGGGTGAGTGGCACTCCTCTGTTTTGAATTGTTATATTTTGCATTAACTGTTTCCTTTTTTCCATTAATTGATACACCCATTGTACTATTACATTTACTATTCAGATACTATTTGGTACTGTAAATTCTACTGTTTTATTTCCGTATACACTGCTAGTCGTGGCCATCAAATTGTAACGAAGTGCCACAACTCACTAAGTATCCCGACTGTAACGTAACCTATCGACACCACCGTCACAACTCAAAAGACATGACAACTATACGTTTCCTAACACAAAATGTAAAAGGCCTCAACACCCCTGAAAAACGGTCCCTAGCTTTACAAGATTTCCACAGACACAGAGCAGAGATCATATTTTTGCAGGAAACCCATTTCAGGAAAGACTCAGCCCCGAAATTACGTAATAAGCACTACCCGGTGGGATATTTCAGCCATTACACTGGAGCTAAAGCCAGAGGAGTGGGAATCCTGATAGGTAGTCGGGTCCCATTCACACTCCACAAAAAAGAAACGGACGATGCAGGCCGTTACATCTTTCTCGCAGGAACCATAGGCAACACTAAAATAACGCTAGCTAACCTCTATCTCCCCAACAAGAAACAGAACCGCACACTGACCAAGATTTTAAGGAAGTTATCTGACTTCCAAGAAGGCCAACTCCTAGTAGGAGGTGACATGAACATCTCGATAGACGGGACTCTAGACACCACAGCACCCTCTAGCACATACCTAGAAACCACAAGACACAAAATAAGACAAACATTATCGGATGCACAACTATTCGACTGCTGGCGGATTCTACACCCATCCCGTAAGGACTATTCCTTCTACTCACCCCCTACAGGCACCTACACACGCATAGACATGCTATTTACACATCACAGATTCCTACCATTGATAGTCTCAGCCTCATATGGAGGGATCACCTGGTCAGATCACGCTCATCTAATTCTCGAAATGACTATTCCTTCTTTACCCCAGACCAAGGGTCAATGGAAACTGAACGACCTCCTATTGAATGTGCCCGATATAAATGCGAAACTCCTTGAGACAGCAAAGACGTACTTCCTTACCAACACAGTTCCTGACACACCACATACAGTAATATGGGAAGCCCATAAAAGTGTGTTACGGGGAGAACTTATTAAACTAGCATCCATCCAAAAACGGAGAAGGGAAGCCAAGATCCAAACACTAACCACTGCCATTAAAGATTTAGAGAATCAACACACTACAGACAACAATCTGGTAACATATAAAAACTTAATCAACAAAAGGACAGAACTAACCACCCTATTACATTTACACTCGAAACAGAAAATTCAATTAACCAAACATTCATACTACACTCGAGGAGGCAAATGTGGCAAACTACTGGCACAATCACTTAAACCAGAAAGACAAACGACCTTTATACAAGGCATAACGAAACAAGATGGAACTTTAACTCACCTACTCCCTGAAATCACTGCAGGCTTTACAGACTTTTATACACGACTCTATAACCTAAGGGAAGCCCCCCCCTCTCAAGCCGAGATTTAGGCCTACTTAAAAAAAAGGCTTAAACATACACTTCCAAAAAATCTCGGCTCATTTCTTGATGACCCGATCACACAAGATGAGTTCTTTCAAGCTGTAAAACATACCCCTTTAGGCAAAAGCCCAGGCCCAGACGGCCTCACTATTAAATACTACAAACAACTAGCTCCGATACTAGCCTCCCCATTCCTTAACGCCTATAATTCCATATCGCCGGCTGCACCTTTACCTTTACACACCCTTGAAGCCACAATTGCTCTCATCCCTAAGCCAGGGAAGGATCCCCTCCAATGCAGCAGTTACAGACCCATATCATTAATAAATGTTGATGTCAAAATTTTCACTAAAATCCTCGCAACAAGACTTAAAAATCTTCTCCCAAACTTAATCCATTCTGATCAGGCAGGCTTTGTCCCAGGCAGAGAGGCAAAAAATAACACCACGAAAATTCTAAATCTAATACACTGGGCACAGCAAGATGTCTCTCAAAGTGCTCTTCTAGCAATAGACGCCGAAAAGGCTTTTGATAGAGTGGATTGGTCTTTTATGTTAACAACACTCAGAGAATTAGGTTTTGGACCTAGGTGGCTGGACTGGATGTCAGCTATATATTCTACACCAACAGCGAGACTACGTATTAATGGTCAACTTTCCACCCCCTTCAAGATAACTAATGGTACAAGGCAGGGATGCCCCCTCTCACCACTGCTCTTCATCCTAACCCTAGAGCCATTCCTACAGGGTATAAGGGACAATCCACTAATTCAAGGTATAGAAATAAACAAAACAGAATACAAAGTGTCGGCCTTTGCCGATGACATCCTCTTCTCAATCAAAAATCCACTGCATACCATCCCAAATATTCTCCAGGAAATGCAATTATATGGGGAACTATCCAATTTTAAAGCCAATCTCACGAAATGTGAATTACTCCCAATACAAGCCACACAAAATGAAGAGAACCAGCTCAGAAATAAATTCCACTTCTCCTGGGCGGCGACCTCAGTAAAATATCTAGGCATACAAGTCCCCCGTCACCTTTCCCAAACTTACCAACTAAATTTCCCCCCGTTGCTAACAAACATAAATAGAGATCTGTCCAAATGGCGAAACCTGCAGCATGGCTGGTTCAACAGACTGAATGTTCTGAAAATGAACGTTCTTCCACGCATTCTCTACCTTATACAAGCTCTACCTATACTCATCCCTAGAAAGTTTTTTATAAGCCTCAAAAGCACCTTCTCATCTTACCTCTGGAAAGACGCACACCCTAGGCTAGCATACCCCCTCCTCACAAGAACCAGACGAGATGGGGGCATTGGCCTTCCTGATATAGAAACATATCATACAGCTACCCATCTAGTGAGAATATATGAGTGGTCAAAACAAACCCCCTCCCACCAATGGGTCTCAATAGAAGAAGCATCTATGAAAGCTCGCATTTACACGATCCCCTGGCACGACAATGGGCTACACCTATTATCTCATAAACAACACCCTACTATTACAGCTACGCTCAAAACATGGTCAATAAGATCTACGCGCTCTGGATTAGCCCCATTTCCCTCACCCCTATATCCTATAACTCACAATCCGCTCCTACCGATAGACACTCCTCGCTGGACGCAACAAATACACAAAACATCCCCATACCTAACACTGCAGGCTATCACCCAGAACGATACACTCAAGGGCACGCAAGACATACTACCTGACTCCACACTCACAAGCACGCACCATCTATTCCACAGCCAAATCTGTCACTTTGTCAGACATCTCTCCCTTCTGCCTAAAGGAGCTAGGGATCTTACACAATTCGAAAGTCTCTGCCAAACACACCCACTGAAGAAGAAAACTTTGTCGACTATGTATAAATTACTAAAATCTAAACAAACTAATGCACTCCCTACATATAGAAAAATAGAGAATGGTGGTGAGAGCACTCAAATTGAAAGACAGATAAAAAATCAGATAATATTACCCACTTGTATGGTACACTAAAAGGGAGAGAAAACACAACATAGGGTAATAACGTCAGATTAAAATAAACTTAGAACAAAGGAGGCAAATTGCACTCACAAACAGGGGGCCAATTAGAAGCTGGCCCAAGCTACACGCCTTGAACAGAAGAAATCTCCCAGAGACTGGAACAGGGACGAATTGTAGAGGGTGTCTTCCCAGGGTAAGTGCAACACACAGGAACGCAGGTTGTAGATTGCACACCAAATTTAATATAAATTACAAACAAAATAGACGAAATAATTAAAACGGAAAGTCCCATAAAACTTGCAGTAAATGTCCCAAAAACGTCCTCCGGGTCCACCTTACGCGTTTCGGCACAAAGCCTTCATCAGAGGTGCTATCTTCTGTTCTGTCACATAGTCCTTTATAAGTCCTATTCTTGGCGCCGTTTTCGCCGGTCATCTGCATTTCTCTTCCGGGTTCCGGCGTCAGGACGTCCTGCGTCATCACGTCCTGACGCTGCTGCTGGTTTCGGCGAGAAGGACGTGTAGGAAACGTCCTCCATTAAAATCAATACAATTACAACTATAACATCCCTCAATTTATAAAAAAAAAAAAGTCCCTCAAACTTCAAAATAATGCAGGGGGGGGGGAAGAGAAAGGGACATATATACAAAAAATTATTACATACAGCTTACGTTAAAAATGGATGTAATATATATATTACTAATGAATAAAACTATATCCCTAAAAATGAAATAAAATCCAAATCACATGGGGAGAATAAAACAAAGGTAGAGTTAGTGCAAATTGGGTACAAATATATAAAACACATTAATATGTTTATGGACCATGGTCCCCCAAAGGATACTCAGATGTATTTGTTAATTTCAAAATCGATATTTAACCCATTGGGAACCATGGTCTCCATTTCAAACATCCATTTCATCTCAGCATATCCTAAATTATACTCTTTGTCTCCCCCTCTCCAATGTGCTGTGATAATATCAATTCCCATAAACTCAATACCGTTAAGAGTCTATATACAATTATAGATCATAAAAAAGGTTGTGAGGCAGTGAAATTTTATCTCGAAAAATCAGGAGAAATGGACAGTATTCAAGTGGATTTTTTAATTAAATGTATTTATTTCATTTTAAATAACAATTTTTTCTGGTTTGAAGGCAAGTTTTACCTACAGATTTTAGGAACAGCAATGGGGACCAGATTTGCCCCGAGTTATGCAAATCTCTTTATGTCTTTTTGGGAAGAACACAATATCTATTCCCAATCAGAACACGGGGCAAATCTGGTCCTCTATAAAAGGTATATTGACGACATTTTTATAATTTGGAAAGGGAATAGGGAATCCCTAGAGAATTTTATCCTCACTCTTAACTGTAATTCCTTTAATATTAACCTATCACATGAAATCAGTAGGAAAAGTGTCAACTTTTTAGATCTTTTAATTTACATCGAGAATAACAAGATTAAAAGTAAAACATTTTTTAAGAGTGTGGACGTTAACAGTTTTATAGATTTAAAAAGTTGCCATTTTAAACCTTGGTTAACTAATATTCCGAAAGGCCAGTTTTTGCGACTCAAGAGAAATTGCACAGAAGAAGAGGAATTTTTTAACCAGGCCAAAATCTTAAAGACAAAATTTATTGAGAAAGGGTACATTGAAGAGGATTTAGACACCATTGAAAGAGAAATTGCGGAAAGAGACAGACAGCCTCTACTAAAATATAAAGAGAAAAAAGATCCTAATGAAAGACAATATCAGAATGAGGTGATCCCTTTTATTTTTAATTTTAGCTCAAATAATGGAATTTTACAAAAAATAGTTAGAAAACACTGGTATGTTTTAAAAGAAGATTCAGATGCAGTTCCGTTTTTAGGTTTTAAACCAAAATTTATTTTTAGAGGGGCTAACAATTTTAAGCAGTTATTAACAAGCAGTTTTTTAGATAAAGAAAAAGCAGAAAACAAATCATTTTTAAAGGGGAGTAAAGGTTTTCATTATTGTGGTACATGTCAAGGTTGTAGTTTTAGAACAAATAAAAATAGAAAAATCTCTCAGTTTACCTCACTAGTTACGAAAAAAGAATATAAAATAAATACGTTTATAAATTGCTCGAGTAAGGGAGTAATTTATTTGCTTACGTGCCAATGTGGTTACCAATATATTGGCAAGACCATACGTAACCTTAAAACCAGGATTAGAGAACATATATACAATATAAAACGCAAATTTTTAAATCATAATGTATCAAAACACTTTGCTGAGGTACACAATGGGGACCCAAGAGGTATTGAGTTTATGGGAATTGATATTATCACAGCACATTGGAGAGGGGGAGACAAAGAGTATAATTTAGGATATGCTGAGATGAAATGGATGTTTGAAATGGAGACCATGGTTCCCAATGGGTTAAATATCGATTTTGAAATTAACAAATACATCTGAGTATCCTTTGGGGGACCATGGTCCATAAACATATTAATGTGTTTTATATATTTGTACCCAATTTGCACTAACTCTACCTTTGTTTTATTCTCCCCATGTGATTTGGATTTTATTTCATTTTTAGGGATATAGTTTTATTCATTAGTAATATATATATTACATCCATTTTTAACGTAAGCTGTATGTAATAATTTTTTGTATATATGTCCCTTTCTCTTCCCCCCCCCCTGCATTATTTTGAAGTTTGAGGGACTTTTTTTTTTTATAAATTGAGGGATGTTATAGTTGTAATTGTATTGATTTTAATGGAGGACGTTTCCTACACGTCCTTCTCGCCGAAACCAGCAGCAGCGTCAGGACGTGATGACGCAGGACGTCCTGACGCCGGAACCCGGAAGAGAAATGCAGATGACCGGCGAAAACGGCGCCAAGAATAGGACTTATAAAGGACTATGTGACAGAACAGAAGATAGCACCTCTGATGAAGGCTTTGTGCCGAAACGCGTAAGGTGGACCCGGAGGACGTTTTTGGGACATTTACTGCAAGTTTTATGGGACTTTCCGTTTTAATTATTTCGTCTATTTTGTTTGTAATTTATATTAAATTTGGTGTGCAATCTACAACCCGCGTTCCTGTGTGTTGCACTTACCCTGGGAAGACACCCTCTACAATTCGTCCCTGTTCCAGTCTCTGGGAGATTTCTTCTGTTCAAGGCGTGTAGCTTGGGCCAGCTTCTAATTGGCCCCCTGTTTGTGAGTGCAATTTGCCTCCTTTGTTCTAAGTTTATTTTAATCTGACGTTATTACCCTATGTTGTGTTTTCTCTCCCTTTTAGTGTACCATACAAGTGGGTAATATTATCTGATTTTTTATCTGTCTTTCAATTTGAGTGCTCTCACCACCATTCTCTATTTTTCTAATCGTGTTCTTTCTAGTGGTTTATTGTGGCCCACTAGGGTGATTGTAGCACCAGAGTGCAGATTATTTTTTCACCGTATACTTTTGTATTTTGTCCACTCCCTACATATGTCGACAAATGGTCGTCAGAACTAAAAATTTCCTTATCAGACTCCCAGTGGAAACAAATTATCAGTAGGATACACACCACGTCCCAAAATTTAGCAACTCAAGAAAGCAATTACAAAAGACTGACTCGTTGGCACTACACCCCGTCCAAACTTAGCCTTATGCACCAAGGCTACATAGATAAATGCTGGAGATGTGCACTCCCCAATGCACACTCATCACATATGTGGTGGTCTTGCCCAGTAATCTCTAAATTCTGGCAACGCATCCATGCACTAACACAACTTATAACAGATGTAAAGTATCCACATGCTCCAGAATATGTACTGTTCCTACTACCACCCCCAAACTGCAACACGAAGAAACTAGGCCTTAACTTGCTCACACACCTACTGACAGCGGCAAACCTTATGATCCCTATACACTGGAAAAATGCTGAGGCCCCCACCATTAGAGAATGGATCCACAAAGTGGAAAGTATTAGACAGATGGAGGAAATCTCGGCGGCTTACCGCAGGAACATGCCAACACACACGCAGACATGGGAAAAATGGGTCACATTCTTAGCTGAAGGATCTGCCACACAGTAGGTTTTACTCTAAAGGAAATTCAAAACCCCGGACTCCTGTCCGACAAGTATTATCCGGCTATCACCACATGACCCTTTCAACCACAACACTCTCACTTTGGTATAGGACCAATCTATATATTAACTTATTAACATATCAATCCTTCACTTATAAAGACACAACCGAGTAATCTAACATATAACCAAATGTAAATGGGGGATTCATGCACAAACCTTACAAGTCGACTGCTAACCGACCCTTACAGGAGTCCAACCATTCTAACCATATAGGACGTTATTTACTTGTTATTTAGTTGTTATTTACTTGATCAATTGACTTATTCACTCTAAATACAGTCATTGGTACTTCTGTTTCCATTTTTGCAATGTATGTTTCACTATCAAATGTACACTGGATAAATATGTGACACATCTTTACATTTCCGACTAGACTTACCAAATGTATCATCTCATGTATAATTTTCTAAAGTGTAATGTACAACATTTTTGTTTTCAAATAAAAATAATTTAAAACCAAAAAAAAAAAAAAAAAAAATACACCTGTCGTCAGCGCGCACAGCACCCTGGCAATGTAGGTATTGAGTTTGCCCTTGCAGACATAGCCTGTCCTGTCTCATCCTTCTTCTGTGCAGATCTCCCTGCCTACCCAATAATCACAGTTTATTATTTTATTCCCCCCCCCCTCAGTTCCGCTCTTCTCCCTATCTCAGCTCAGAGCATGCACTCTATACCAAGCAACTGGTTCAATCAAATTCTTCTCTAAGAGAAGTGTTGACATTCGACCACTTGCAGATGCTGTTACGTCATGTAGGGGCATGGCTAGACAGTGGTGATTAAAAACTTGTTTTTAAAACTATTTCGTAGCAATCAGGAGGGGGGTGGACAAAAAGAATAATGCCCAATAGGGCATTATTCGTAAAAAATAAATAAAAAATATTATGCATTGAAAAGGGTTGCAGAAAGCATTTAATAGAACACTGGAAGCCATTATAATGGATTGTAATTTACCTTGTCTAGTTTGAAACATTCCTAATGCAAGAGCTAAGATCTAATTAAAGGATAGCAGGATTCATTGGTTTTCTTCTTAGTTGTGCATGGTTATTGGATTGATGCAGGTAAGGACAGATGCAACATTATGGTGCTGCAATATAACATAGGTAGCGTTGACCTGTATTTCGAAAATGTGGTCATGAAAAGCAGCAGAGCATACGTGCGCTATTACATGAACACTGAGTCCTGTTATGTATTTTAGCAGTCTAAGATTAAAAAAAACAAAAAACAAATACAAAACTTGAAACTTTTCAAAAATGTACCGTATACTTTTAAATACAGAATTTAAAAGCATACGTCAGAGTGCAGATCAGAATGTCATCCCAACTTCGTGCATCCCTGCCATGTTCCTTTCAGATGGTGTCCTAGCAACAGTACGATTTATCTGTCCCTCACAATGTGAATAATTAACTTCAAACTAATAATACCATAACTTTGATTTATTGCAGTACTGGCTGACACCTTAAGAGCAATTGCCTTATGCATATTAACTTTAATTGTGAATAAACTGCTTGATGGGACATGTGTTTCACAATCCCTAGCTATCCAAGAGATCCTTGACCCAAGAACTAACTTTTTTTTTTTTAATTATTGATCTTGAGATAAAATGCTATTTTTTTTTGGTTTTTTTTTGCAAAGTGCAAGCATGTCCACATTATTATAAATCAGAACATTACACACATTTGACCATATTGTGAAGGGCATGTACTGCCAAATATTTATTTATGAAATAATCTGGAAGGCATCCTTTCAATTACAGCATCACAGTTGAGAGAAAAAAAAATTGTTAACAAGGCAACAGGGACAAACTTTTGCTCAGCCAATGGTTGACAGCTGTGACTTACACACACCATCTAAGTAAGCATTATTTGTTTTTTATTATTATTATTTCAGTTTAAAGCTCATCAAGTTCCACGGTCAGAATACTTTATTTTCTTCCACGAACCCCTTGTAAGCCTCTGCTTCATCATACTAGGCTCTGTGTCCAAGCAAGATTTGCATCTATAGGGTGGGAAGTGGGAACCCAGAGAGGGAGGGATGTCTAAGAATGTTGACGTGTAAAGGGGGGGAGGTAGCTTTCCAGCACTATTAGATCTCAGTGAGGCTGCAAAGAGAGAGCAGAGAGCTCTCTGAGCAATAGGAGTCACACAGACTCACTTTCCCTATCCCTCCTCTTTCCTTTCTCAAGCAGGCTTTAGCTTAGCTTTTTGTTGCTCTTTGAATCACATAGATGTCTATTTGTTTTCCTTTAGTTTCTAAATTTAAAGGCTTATAACCTGTTAAGGCATTTATTTTAGTTTATTTTTTCCCCAGAATTAAACCGAGCAGATAGCTTCTAGAACGTTACAGAGCAAAGGAAAAGAGCAGGCTTCAAAAAGTATTTTTTTCCCCTCTCGACTGCCTGCCTATCCCTTAAAGGGCTAGTGCAACTAAATGGCAACTTCTAGTTATCCTTTAAAGTAACACATTTGACAGGAGCCCTTTCTATGAAAGGATTCCCACTCCCCTTTTAGCATTAGAAGAATCTTAACAAAAATAATACATTTATTTGACAAGTAAGTCTATCCCCTTCCTTAGGAAACTTTCCCTTTTAGAAGTATTTTTTCTAAGGTAACTTTACGACACTGCCACTGATACTTTATCTTGTGTAAAGACTGGTCCATAAGGACCTCGTTGGCAGTTGAACAAAAGAGCAAAAGATAACGTTGTTTTTTTTAAGAAACAGTAAAATAACTTCAGAATCCTTTGAGAAGGATCTTTTTTTTTTTAGCACTTTTTCTGTGTGGATTTTTTTTTTTTTTGGAGCGTTAGCAGTAGTACAAGTACCCTGGATTCGTGATGGCTTTCTCATCACTTTTATTTGTAGTAGTTGTGGTACAAATAACCTACAAGACTTCGGCTGAACAAGTAAGTGAACCCATAAAAATGAATGCACCTCGTGATTTATTATCTGGGATTTAAGATGTTGTGTAGTCTAATGATTGACTCTGTCTTTGCTCCAGTTTCATGAATTAGTCTAAATTCTAACATTACTCAGACAGACACAGTGGAGGGTAAAGAGTAATTATGACGTACAATTCTAAAAGTGGAGTAGTAACATAGCAACAATTTACTTTTTACACATGGGTAATGTTATCTTTTATTCAGGGGATGATTTACCAAACAGTAATAAGTAATAAAAAATCTAAAATCTGGCCCAAAAAAATCTCAAATGCAGGCAGTTCTGCTATTTGGGCCTCAGTTTTACAAGTTGTCACAAAATTACAAGTCACTATTTAATGAATAAACCCCTGTGAGATTATTTAATTAGGGCATAAAGCGGCTGGATTAATGTCTGGGTCTATCACCTTGTGCGAAAGAGTTATATAAGAAGATGCTACATAATCGTGGCTATGCTGTTTTCACATTGAAAGAATAGATATCTTGGGAAAAAAAATAAAACAAATAGCATTTTGCTTTTTATAAGTTGTTATAGGCTTAATGTTTTATTTTCTAATAGTATCATTTGTAAAACTTGATTTTCTATTTTATCATTTTTATTCCCCAATACTTTGGTTCATGATGAATTTAGGAAAAGAGGTCCCAAATCCTAATGCCATGGGAAAGTGAGAAGCTGTGATACTGTTACGGTTAAATGTAACAGAGGGGAGACACTACACGTGTCAGTATTAAGATGTTCTGGAGTTTGCTTGACAGATCTGAGCTGCAAGCTCCCTCTGTCTGACAAATTATGTTTCCTCATGTAGTAATTCCCAGTAATTCCTGTAGTCATGATTTAATTGCTCAGCCATCCTACTCATTTGAGTGCTTTGTAGTCTTCCTGTTGCATAATTCTATGTCTGTGAATGTTCAGTATTTATAATACGTAGGTCTTTTTTTATGGCTTTATTTTGCATTAGTTACACTGTTATCAACTGATTTAGAAAGTAACCGGATGTGGCTAATCCCCACACCCCCAAAATAAAAAGTTTAGTTTCAGCAAATCTGGCTATTGTGTTAATGTAATAGTCATGTGACCTTTTTGTTTGCTTGTTTTATTACACATTTAAAGTATTGCTACTGATGCCAGTACAGATGTTTTATTTTGTGGTTTATTAATAAATAGGGGATTGTGCTCTATGCAAAACTGAAATTAAAAAATCCTAATTGTCCCAATTTAGAAAAGACAGTACATATTCTGTGACCAAATCTTTCTGTCCCTCTTTGTAACCTAATGTCCCTCTTTTCAAGGAGATCCATATTGTTGGTGTGAATGTATAACAGAGCTCTACAGCCAGGGCTGCCATCAGAAATGTTGGGGCCCCTGACAAAGCACAAGGTCTGGGCCCCTCCCTCCCGGGCCCGCCCACGCCCTACCTAGTCCGCTGACAATGATGCGGGACTGAATGTGGTGTGTATAGTGGAAGTGAATTAGAATGTGTGTAATGGATGTAGTGTTTGTGTGTATTAGATACTGTTTGTGCAGTGAATGCAGAGTGTGTGTTTGTGTAGCGGATGCAGTGTGTATAGTGAACGCAGAGTGTGTTTGAGTAGTGGATGTAGTGGATGTAGTGTGTGTTTGAGTAGTGGATGTAGTGTGTGTTTGAGTAGTGGATGTAGTGTGTGTTTGAGAAGTGGATGCAGAGTGTGTTTGAGTAGTGGGTGTAGTGTGTGTACAGTGATGTAGTGGATGTAGTGTTTGTATGTACTAGATGAAATGTGTTTAGTGGATGCAGTGTCTGTAGTGGATGTAGTGTGTGAATTAGACGGAGTGTCTGTGTATAGTGAATGTAGAGTGTTTCAATTTGTGGTGGATGTAGTGTGTGTACTGTGAATACAGGATGTTTATGTAGTGGATGCTGTGTGTATATAGTTGATGCAGAGTGTATGTTTGTGTAGTGAATGCAGAGTGTGTGTTAGTTTAGTGAATGCAGGCTGTGTGTTGGTGTGTAGTGAATGCAGGCTGTGTGTTGGTGTGTAGTGAATGCAGGCTGTGTGTTGGTGTGTAGTGAATGCAGGCTGTGTGTTGGTGTGTAGTGAATGCAGGCTGTGTGTTGGTGTGTAGTGAATGCATGCTGTGTGTTGGTGTGTAGTGAATGCATGCTGTGTGTTGGTGTGTAGTGAATGCAGGCTGTGTGTTGGTGTGTAGTGAATGCAGAGTGTGTGTTGGTGTGTAGTGAATGCAGAGTGTGTGTTAGTGTGTAATAAATGCAGAGTGTGTGTTAGTGTGTAATAAATGCCTAGTGTGTGTTAGTGTGTAATAAATGCCTAGTGTGTGTTAGTGTGTAGTGAATGCAGAGTGTGTGTTAGTGTGTAATAAATGCAGAGTGTGTGTTAGTGTGTAATAAATGCAGAGTGTGTGTTAGTGTGTAATAAATGCAGAGTGTGTGTTAGTGTGTAATAAATGCAGAGTGTGTGTTAGTGTGTAATAAATGCAGAGTGTTTGTTAGTGTGTAATAAATGCAGAGTGTTTGTTAGTGTGTAATAAATGCAGAGTGTTTGTTAGTGTGTAATAAATGCAGAGTGTTTGTTAGTGTGTAATAAATGCAGAGTGTTTGTTAGTGTGTAATAAATGCAGAGTGTGTGTCAGTATAGTGGATGCAGTGAGTGTGTTAGTGTGTAGTGTATGCAGAGTGCATGTTGTATTAGTGTATTAGTGTATGCACTGTGTGTGTTAGTGTATGCAGTGTGTGTTGTTAGTGTATGCAGTGTGTGTATTGTGTTGTGTTAGTGTATGCAGTGTGTGTATTGTGTTGTGTTAGTGTATGTAGTGTGTGTTGTGTTAGTGTATGCAGTGTGTGTTGTGTTAGTGTATGTAGTGTGTGTGTTGTGTTAGTGGATGCAGTGTGTATTGTGTTAGTGTATGCAGTGTGTGTTGTGTTAGTGTATGCAGTGTGTGTTGTGTTAGTGTATGCATTGTGTGTTGTGTTAGTGTATGCAGTGTGTGTGTTGTGTTAGTGTATGCAGTGTGTGTGTTGTGTTAGTGTATGCAGTGTGTGTGTTGTGTTAGTGTATGCAGTGTGTGTGTGTTGTGTTAGTGTATGTAGTGTGTGTGTTGTGTTAGTGTATGCAGTGTGTGTTGTGTTAGTGTATGCAGTGTGTGTTGTGTATGTAGTGTGTGTGTTGTGTGTGTTGTGTCAGTGTATGTAGTGTGTGTGTTGTGTCAGTGTATGTAGTGTGTGTTGTGTCAGTGTATGCAGTGTGTGTGTAAATGTGCAATCTGGGGGAGGAAGGGGCATTTTAACATAATTAAAAAAACTGCAGGCTTTTTATGTAAACATGCATTACAGCATAGGAGCACCTCTTGTAGAGCCGATCTGCAGGTACCCCTGCACAGAGGTGTAACTAGAAACCATGGTGCCCCAGTGCGAAAATTGCCCTGGGGCCCCCCCATAAGTCTACCCCCCACCCAATACGTCCCCGCCCCCCCACATACAGACATACAAACACACACATACATCCATACAGATATACACACACACACACATAGACATACAAACACATGCACACATACACACAGACACTTACATGCAGACACACAAATACAGACAGACAGACACAAACATAGATATACTGATATAGACATTCTCTATCACACACACACAAACTGTTAAAACAAATTTTGTGACTTACCTGGGGTCCAGTGGCTGCCTCACTCTGACTCCCTCTCCTCCTGCGTGGTGCTCTGTTGGCTGGGTGGAAGTGATGGCTTCCTCACAGCTCTGACATCATCACTGGGGCCCGGTTGCGCTCTGCTCGCGGCACTGACCGGGCCCCAGGAAATCCATTGCCATCAGGTGGCCATCCGATGGGCTCATTCAATGGGCCCTGGTGTTTTTTCCATGCTGTCAGGGCTGCACCAAAATGCTGGCAGGGGTCGACAGGGCGACCGGGACCCCTGGAATGACGGGCCCAGGTAGTTCTGCCAGTGCCCCTGCAGGTTCTGAATCTTAGTTACAGGAAGAATGGAGAGCCATGATTGGCTTATATCAGTAGCTCCCCAGTGATAAAAAAAACACATTTTTATCAATGGGGATCTACTGAGCATCAGCTGAAAATCAGTAGCTTCTCATTCATAAAAAAGAAACATACCTTTTTTATCAATAAGGAACTACTGATTGGCTTAGAGTGTCAGCTGAATGCGCTAAGCCAATCAATACCACCCCTACCCATCAGCACCCCGTGCTTCCTGTAAGTAAGAAGCCAGATGCCAGCTGGGGCACCTGCGGATTGGCGCTGGAAGTGGTTGAACTTCCTTGTTTATTCTGTATCTTCTATTCTATTATAAATTCTTAACATACATTTCTATGACCTAAAACACCCTCAGCACACTTTAAAAGCCAGTGTGCCTCCAGATACCCATATTATTATATCATGCACCTTTGAACAGAATTAGACTATAGACTAAGTAAAGCAAATGGAAAAAAAAAAAATTGGGTAAATGCAAACAAACTCTTTGCCATAAAACTAGTCCAGTTAAATGTAAACCCTGAAACTACTTTGGTACACACTAGGAAAGTCTGCACCAGCATAAACCATAGAGAAATAGTTGTTGGAAATGCAGGACAGAGTATAAACAGAATGTTTATAAAGTGCTACCTATTGTGCAAACTACTATGAAAAATAATACAATAGAAGGCGTAAAGCTCGATGTACAGGGAAAAAGAACATTGACGAATCCGGTGTTCTGGCTTTAAAGCATACCAATAAGCAACGTGTATGTGTGGCCCAATGATAATTTGACACATGTCCCAAAATGAAGGCCCTAGTCACAAAGAAAGAAACATCCCAAAAGGCTATACCATGTAATCGCAACACCAGCATTTCTGCAAGAGAAGAAAGTGCTGATTATATCATAAAGAGGAACACCCTCTGAAGCAAATCCACTGATCCAAATGTATCTGTGGGGGTGTAACTTGGCGCAAAAGAGGCAGGACGTTGTAAGTGGTCAGCGTAGTCTTCAGCGTCATTTACTAATCAAAAAGAGGCGTGGCTTAGCACGAGGGTAAAAACCGCTTAAAATAATCTTCTATTGCCTGCCCAAAGTCTAGAAGAGCATTTCAGATCCACAGACAAACCCATAGTTTAGAATTTGGAGCAAAATTCAAGTATCTATATTGCTAAAACCTTTAAACCCTTAGTTGGAAATCCTCCCTCATATTTAAAAGGCATCAAAAACACACTATTGGAGCCATTCTTTGCAATTTGGACATGGAATACCCGTACAGTTCAATACCACATGAATAGGACTAAAACTTACAATACATTTCTTGGACCAAAACTACGCCACATAACCTGATTATGTGGTTTTTGTAGTCAATCTTCTTAATTTCTACTCCCCTGGAATTACTTTTTATTAATTGGTTATTTATTTTGCTTTACTTAGTCTATAGTCCAATACTGTTCAAAAGTGGATATTTGTAGACACACTGTTTCTTGGAGTGTGCCAAAGTTGTTATACGTAATACATTTATGCAAAGCATTTTTAACAGTTAGATTTGATAATATTTCCTTATTAATTCTACATCTTCCATTTGATATCCTGCTCTGTAATATTGGACTTTCCTCTCTAGACCTTCTATAACTAGAAATTTGTGAATGTAGCTTCAATCAAGGACATACCATTCAGCTTCACCTTTTTGTTGCAAATTTTGGGATACAAAAATTTAGTTTTTATACCCCTTTTGGGAAGACAGTGGACGGTGTGCACAATTATCATGGAAAGACCAGCTGCTCCAAATAGAAAGGTGACACAAATGTTTAGTTAATATATCCCTAATCTCTATTTACAGGCAGATGGTAGTTTATTAATACAAATATGTTGAAATACTTACTATAGCTGTGCCAGATATTTAGAGTATGCTCTTTTATATAAGGATTGAACATTAAAGGAACATTATAGTGTCAGGAATACAAACAAGTATTCCAAGCCCTGTCTCCTTACTTAATAAGGTAGTTTACATACCTTTTTTTTCAGTGCCACGCTGGTCTTGTCGCGGCTGACTCCGTCCCACTTTGCCTCCTTGACTGAGATGATCATATTAAACAATCTCTGCCAATTCAATATTGGGAGGCTATTGTGCATGCACAGCAAGTCAGCATATCCTCATAGAGATGCATTAAATCAATGCATCTCAATGTGGAATGTTCATTGTCTCCATGCAGAGCGTGGAGACGCTGAATGCCAGTGTGCACAGGAAGCACCCAGGTAACTCCTCTAGTGACCATCTAAGTGACTGCCACTACAGGAGTTTAACCCCTTATGACCGGAGGGCGTACTATTACGTCCTTTTAAAAGCGGCTCTAAACGCCGCAGGGCGTAATAGTACGCCCTCCGTTTTTTTGTAACTTACCCGGTCGCCGGCGGTCCCACGTCGGCGATCGCGGTTGGGGGGTACTCCCAGGGAGCCCCCCGTGGCACCTCCGTCCTCCAGGAGCCCTCCCGGCCATGTGAGAGTGAGGTCCTTGCGAGGACCTCACAATCACATGGCCGGTATAGCTGGCTCAGGCATTGCCAGCAGGGGGACCAACTGTAATGACAGTTGGTCCCCCTGCTGGCTGAAAATCAAATTTAAAAATGTTAAAACAGTGTAAAAAAAAATAAATTATATACTTAGATCATATATATATATATATTATATTTGTGTACGGGATTATGGAAGGGGCGCACATTAAAGTGTGTGTAGTTTTTAATATGTAAGAGTCGGTTGAGGTGTGTCGAAACCGACGCGAGGTTAGGCCTGTAAAAAGAGGGCCCACCTGGGTATAATGATATATAAAGAGGGTGTGGTGGGAGGGAATTTCCGAAATCGTCGAAGACAGGTGAGTAAGGGGTTTGCTGGGTTTATATAGGCCATAAATCCCTCCCACAACTTCAGGCATACGCCTTCTATTTGTGTACGGGATTATGGAAGGGGCGCACATTAAAGTGTGTGTAGTTTTTAATATGTAAGAGTCGGTTGAGGTGTGCCGAAACCGACGCGAGGTTAGGCCTGTAAAAAGAGGGCCAAAAAGTATGTAATATTTATTAAACATAACAACATCATTTAGACATATTATAGAAAGCGAGCCTGATTTCTTCTCTGGACTTGGAATGTACCGGTTGTATGCCGAGGACTTCCAGCGTCCCATCTTCTCTACAAGATGAGTCGGAACTTGACAACTAGAGGCTGCTGTGGCGGCCCTAATACGTAATGAATGTCTCGAGAAGGAATTTGGATTGAGGCCGAGACTAAAAAACGAGGAGCGAATGTATAGCATGAACTGTGTGAGAGATGTGCCAAAAAATTGTACAAGCAACTATTATAATCGGAACGTACATATTATCCTGAACCACATGCAATACTTACACGTATCGTAAGCCGTAGAGTACGTTTGCTTAGTATTAGTAGATAAATCTTACCTGCGTAGACTCTAACTCCGGGCATGATCGATACCTTTTTTGACCAGCAGAGGAATTCTGGACTGCGTGCTCTTATATCTTAACTGTTACGTTTAAGCAAGGTCTGACGTCAGGACTTCAGAAGTGGCTAAGGCGGAGGATACTGCAGGGAACTTGAGATGACAGGGTTTGTGTTTATTAAAGATAATTCGTTACCTGGAGCTAGTTCTTGTAGCATGCTGTGAGGAGGAAGGAAACGTAACATGTTTCAAATATGCAAAACTCAGATGCCCATGGAAACTCACGTGTAGTAGAGCTGCTAACTAATGGGTACCAATAGGCGAAGACAAGGACTACCCCATAAGAGTCGAGGCCGTGCCGTCAGCCCTGTGTTTGAGAGAGGCCCTACCTATGATTTGGGCCAAGTGGACTTGTACTAACTACGCGCAGCAGGGTGTTAACCTCTTGTGGACAAGCGTTAACCTGACCGTACACGGTGTGATTACCTGCATCGAACCACAGCGACAAAGGACTGTAACAGGTACCTGATGAAACTAACTGTTGTGATGTGAACCGAGGAATGCAAATCCGTGTCTCACCGTAGGGAAATGCTTGCACAAGAGAGGAACCTGAAAAGGAGCTTAGATTGTAGTTTAAATTCAGAGACGATATGTGGTTGTATAGCAAGTACCCTATAGCAGTTACATGGTAGGCTTGGGATCGTAAATGCTAGTATTATAGGGTGCTTAAGGTGTTACGACCCGAATCGAAACATCTAGCATGACCGAAAGTAACTCCTGATGGACTTCATAAACTTAAATAACGTGAAATGTGAACGACGTCAAATGCGTGATGAATGAATTGAATGCGCATGGAGGACCCTGTGAATGTCAAGCGTGCAGACAAGTCCCTAATTAGTAGATTAAGGATTCGAATGGTATACGTTTGGTCGAAACGGAGGCAGAGTGATGCCTCGACGTTCGATATGAAACGAGTGGGAATCCTGTTCACCTGGTCAAATCAGATTGCTAGAGCTTATCCTGTATTGCTTGTATGAGTGACGTTGACGTGAAAAGTTAAGTGATAGTATGAGTCGATAAAAGGTAATCTAGAACTCACTGTACTAAATGCCCCCAAAATGTTACGAAGTAATAAATAGTATCCGTAATACATGAGTCTGGAAGCAGTCACCATATGTACGTCAGCATGTGGAGGACCTGACGATGGTCCCATGCAAGGCCAAACCTGTACAACGTGTAACGTGAAAGGCAACGTGAGACCCAACATACGTATTTAACTGAAAATATGTAAGAAATGCCTGAAACAAGTTGTAGGAGTAACCGCTGGTCATGGTGTCTACTAGCTTGGCCTGGGCACATAGTGTATGTGGTACCTAATGATCACCAGCGAGTGACGGGTTGGGGTAATATATATATTGGTGTCTTCGTACTGCTATGACTAAGTATCTAGTGGACCCTTAGCCCTTAAGAGATAACGTATTGAAAGCCCAGGATTAGCCTAGTATGACAGTACTGGCGTACTGTTTGCATCACTGTAAGAGTATGTAACTCGAAGCAAAAGCGGGAAATAAAGCGCTAGGATACCCGAAGTGGTCATAGGATCCAAAACATAGTGTTTATGCGTGATGGGTCTGTAGTGTGCCGTCCCCCCCCCCCCCCCGGCTCACTAGGAGTGCGAGTGTGAGAGCGTGTGCGTGCGTGCTGGCTGACTAGCTAGTGCCGCAATGCGGCGAAACGATTACTCTAGGTTGGTGACAGGTGAGGCCCTGCTATTTGCCAAGCGGCTTGTGAGGCTCTATCTATGCGTTGGCGCGAGGGGGTAGCGTGGCCACTGGATAATGTGGCAGGGTGTCGGCCTCTCTGTGAAAGTTAAACATAAGATAGAATGGGAGTGACAGATGAGGCCCTCACTATGCCACAATGCGAGGCGACTAGCTATGATTTGGCCCGAGGGGCGTAGTACCTCCAAGTGTGAGGATGGGTGTTGGCCTCGCGGGACCACTAACCTATGGCGAAGAAGCCAGGGGGAATAACAACTAGTGGACACCTAGGAACCTAACAGCCAGCAGATGCTAACTAAGATGGAAGGTTAGTTAGTGAGAGAGGACATACCACCGAATGAAACGTGGGTGGCAATGAGTTAGGATCGTACGGCTTGACCGAAACTGGAGTGCCCTGTGAGCATGTCGGGGTCCAGATGGTCGGGACGTATGAACTAGAATGCGTGTATTATTGTATGTATGGCCCTCGGGGCTGGTGGTGCCATATCGTGGCCTTGTCTTGTAATGTAATACGATTTTTTTTTTTTTTTTTTTATATGCGGATCTCGTTCATAGTCCTGCCAAAAACACGTACTTGCCTTAGCCTAGGCTTGTTCTCCAGAACTGCAGTGTGAACTCGTCTAGTAACGTATGTGCTTGTCTGTGCGGGTGTACAAGGCAAGGTAATCAGGCAATGATAGGACTCAATGCAACGCTGAACATGGTAGGATCTTTAAACAGGTTTAGTAATGCAATAAGCGGCATAATTGTCAAGTGTGCATGGCTGTGTTTCTGCGAGCGTGAGTTGATGAATGTAAGATGCGCATAACAGTCAGAGCATCTGCGTTTATACCGAAAATGACCAATAATAATGATGACCTTGTGTGCCCCACCCATTTATTATAAGACATCTAACTGTCATACCTACTAAGTTTACTTTTCCAACGTATTTGGACCTTGAGAGCATGGTGACTTATTCCCTATCTAAAATGTATATCTACACATGAAACAAACAAAAGGACCTCAAAACAATATAACCACAACTAAAACACCCTTTTGTAAAAGCATCTTGAAAGCAAGTGCGTTTAAATAGACATAATAAGGTTATCTATATATGTTGATATTCAGCATAGTGAGATATACGAACTTGATACCTAAAATGAAAGGAGAGAAATTGAATTATACCAACGGAACATACCCTCGCTTTCGTAAGAATTTGGCGTGAGCAGCATTAATGTGATCATGAAACGTAAGCTATTCATGTACATTCTCCGGCCGAAAGACTCTATCGGTAATAGAGTATGTGCATAGAAACTAGCAAATACATTCCAAACGTAGTTTAACTTGCAAACTGACCTCAGTAAGAGTCTCAAACGAAGGTATAAACGATGATTTGCCAAACTGCCGTGATGACATGATTACCAGACACCCAGGATTGTGATACCTGAAATATACAAATGCTGGGGACCTAGCTGAATATTTTTTTTTTTTTTTTTTTTTTATGCGAATAGTAATGACCTGATGTTTCCGTGATACAGCTTAGGGAGAGGAAACGCATAACAAATAAATAAAATGCCGTACTTTTCGGACGAAGTAAAACATTGTTACAATAGGTTATAACGAGAGAGAGATAAACGGATACACTAAATCGAGTGAAATCCCTGGCCATGTAGGCAGTTGGTAATTTTATGTGGTACACCTATATACTAGCGGTTTTATTCATTAGGACGGCAACATCGTAAACAAGCATACAATGAAATAGACAGAACATTATGGTTAATGAAGGATTATGGTCAATGAAGCTTTAAGAAATAATGAAAAGTGTACTTGAGGAAAAACCATGTACGAGTGCTTGTTGTACCTATCATGTAATGCATAAGACCAGGTACGTGAACAGTGGTAATGAAAGAGACCTAGCCTAAAATATCCATACTCACGTCCTGCCATAATACTGCAGTGATAACAAGTGTATCCAATGAGCCTGATAGGATTGAATCCACACAGGCGTTCAGACACACTGATCAGAGCAGAGAGAAATAGAAATAGGCACTTTAGCTCTTCATACCATTCATTCCACAATGCTGGCTGGCTGAGCCTCATGGGAATTGGAGTATGCAGCGGGCTTTAACCAGAAATCATGTAAATGGAGAGTGCAACAGCCAGTAGCCTCAGCCAGGACTGAGAATTAGACTTTGTCTCCCAGCTGTGGGGAATATATATATTGTACCTTGTACCCTCACGGACCGTGACAATAAGTGCAGCGGAGCGGCCATTCTAGGCGAAATGGTCCGGACGAAGCGTGAGAGAAATGACTTAAAACAAATGAAATCTAAACGTATGCGTAATCGTATGATTTGACTGAATTAATGAAATTGTTTGACATACAATTTTCGTGGAAAACTGCCGACTAGCCCGGTCGTTTGTTTAAACTCACGAATTCCCGCGTGAAGTTGCTGTCCGACGGTTTAGGCGTGTCGCGGAAAATCTGACGTCAGAGGTCTGCGCAAGGGAATTTCCGAAATCGTCGAAGACAGGTGAGTAAGGGGTTTGCTGGGTTTATATAGGCCATAAATCCCTCCCACAACTTCAGGCATACGCCTTCTATATATATATATATATATATATATATATATATATATATATATATATGATCTAAGTATATATATATATACACATATACACACACACATACACCGTCTAGGTGTATTTTAATATTAATATATATATATATATAATTATATATATATATATATATATATATATATATATATTAATATCAAATTACACGTAGACTGATACTGATTAAATATATATATAATTATTGTTATATATATATTTATAAATAATATAAAAAAAATGTAAATACGTAAAAAAATAAAATAAAAAAATAATTAAAAATAAAATATTAAAAAATATATAGATGTGTTTTATTTCGTTCTAACTGTATTGTGATATTAATATATATATTTATATCAAAATACACTTATAACGAAATAATATATATATCTATATACATAAATATATACGTATATATCACTATATATACTCCTATATATAAATAAAAATATTAAAAAAAAATATATATATATACGTATATATACACATATGTATATATATACATATATTAATTCTACACATATATTTATGTAATAATTTTACATAATTAGGTATCCTAATTAATTACAATTAGCGGGACCTGCCTGACAACCCATGCCGAAAGTAAAGGGAATTTAATATGCTAGCACTATATTTAACCCTATAACTTTCCAAGACACCATAAAACCTGTACATGGGGGGTACTGTTTTACTCAGGAGACTTCGCTGAACCCAAATATTAGTGTTTCAAAACAGTAAAATGTATTACAACGATGATATCGCCAGTAAAAGTGAAGTTTTTTGCATTTTTCACGCACAAAAGCACTTACACGGACGATATTATTGCTGCAATACTTTTTACTGTTTTGAAACACAAATATTTGTGTTCAGCAAAGTCTCCCGAGTACAACAGTACCCCTCATGTACAGGTTTTATGGTGTTTTCAAAAATTACAGCGTCAAATATAAGGCTTGTGTTTAATTTTTTTCACTTTAAAATTCGCCAGATTGCTTACGTTGCCTTTATGACCCTATGATAGCCCAAGAATGAAAATTACCCCTATGATGGCATACTATTTGCAATAGTAGACAACCCAAGGTATTGCAAATGGGGTATGTCCAGTCTTTTTTAGTAGCCACTTAGTCACAAACACTGGCCAAAATTGGCGTTTTTTGCATTTTTCACACACAAACAAATACTAACGCTAACTTTGGCCAGTGTTTGTGACCAAATGGCTACTAAAAAAGACTGGACATACCCCATTTGCAATACCTTGGGTCGTTTACTATTGCAAATGGTATGCCATTATGGATGTAAATTTATTTCCTGGGCTACTATACAGTCTCAAAGGCAACGTAACCAATCTGGCGAATTTCAATTCCAAATGTAACGCGCTATATTTGACCCTGTAACTTCCCAAAACACCATAAAACCTGTACATAGGGGGTACTGTTTTACATGTGAGACATTGCTGAATACAAATATGTGTATTTTATTGCAGTAAAAGCAAACAGTATTATGACATTGACAGTTAAAATGTCACGTAGAACTAAAAAAATGAGAAAAAATCTTATTTTCTCCCATTTTTTCATATTAAATTATGTTTCATAGCTAAAATATTTGATATTAAATGAAAGCCCTGTTTCCCCCTGAATAAAATGATATATAATAAGGGGGGGTGCATTTAATATGAAAGAGGTGAATTACGGTTGGACAGACATATAGCGCAAATGCCAGGTTTTGTTTACATTTTGTTTCGTTCACAACTTGTACATTTGGCTGCGGTGTTAAGGGGTTAAAAGCAGCAATGTAAACAGTACCTTTTCTCTGGAAAGGCAGTGTTTACATTAAAAAGCCTGCAAACTTTAGACACCAGAACAACTACATTATACTATAGTGTCCCTTTTAGAATAGTTTTTTTTTTGTACACATATGCTTTTCTGCACTTCTGAATGTATGTCATGCATATTGGTCTTTTAAGTATTTATGGTTGCCAAATAAAGATTTATGGTTGCCAAATAAATATTTCATATTTTTAAGCCTTATTCTTGTAACCATCCAGACATTTAGTCTGGTATGGGTTTTTTATGTTTGTTTGGTAATGTAGTTACATTATTTTCAGTTTAAAAGTATTCTTTTGATAACATAAATCTTGATGATTGGCTTATTTAACCTAGATTTTGTGATTTGGTTTTCCACTCATCACAATTTGTTGTTTAGTAAATAAACCCTTTGAGAAAACTCCAACAATACTTTGAAGTTCTTATAGCAATCTTGGATTTCTACCAAGTACAGAGCATGCAATGTGCTTAACTGCTAACAATCTGCACTATTTCACAAAATTAAAACAATGGTCTTATGTTTTCTTTTTCAGGCTGGAAATGAAGGATTCATTCCCTTAGGTAAGGTAAAATATAATAAATATCTGTGACTACAAAATAAATATAGGCATATGTGGGAAGTGTGGCGCATGAAATAACATTGCTGTTTGTTTAAAGTACTGTACCGTTAAAAGGGGCATTCTAAGCACCATAACCACTATCGTTCAGTGTATTGGTTAAAATGCATGGGGGCTCTGGGGCCATTCCACATGTTGTCAAACCTTCCGTCACAGCTCTCAGTCAATCCTCTCACATTAGTATTTGACACTGAAAATGTGGAACTGTGAGGCTGGTGATTAAACGTGCGAGGTGTGTAAGAACAAAATATCATGGAGCAGCACCATCTAACCGTTTTAAATCATAACAGCCACAATGAGCTTTAGTGGTGCATAGAGTATCCCTTTAATTATTTTAAAAATATAAAATTATTTGGGCACCTGTCCTTTTCTACCCATATTACTTGCAGCTGTTGGAGCAAGTGTGTCATGACATTTACAAGATAGGTCTAAAGCAGGGGTGTCCAAAATGTAGATCCCCAGATGTGATTTGCATGCCTTTTTAAGAGACCTTTAGAATGGCAAAGCATCATGGGAGTTGTAGTTTTAAAACATCTTGGGATCTACATTTTGGGCACCCCTGGTCTAAAGTAAATTTCAGCCTAAAAGAAATCCAAATAATGTACCTTGTTAGGATCCCATTCGCTGAATGCAGTTTGGTTTTCTATACAATGTCATAATGTAAATTCATAAAGTAATAGAGGTCCAGGCACTTCTTGGTTCAAGACAGGCACTTTATTAGGAACCACAACAGCAACGTTTCGACCCCAAAAGGTCTTTGTAAATTCAGGCAAATAATGCATACTATAACAGCTACATGCATGCATCTATCATAGACCCCTAAGGAGACATGTAACAGATCGGTCAATTTTGTTAGCTGTCAAAATCATGTATGTATCCACTTTGCTTGTAGCTGGCATTTTTCTGGATTTAAACACAACTATAATTTCTGTTTCATTTGGCTGTTTTTATGTATAGCTTAATTTCATAGAGACAATACAGCGACTAAAAAAAAAAAAAAGGCAAACTCGGTGTTTAACACATTAGTATTAATTTGATGTTCTATTGTTATTGGTCTAAACCAGTCTACATAATCATGTAGCTCTTATGTCATTGACAAAAATGATCACATATATATATATAATAAAGAAATGCTCTTGCACTCACGCTTTAGTATCCCTTTATGACCGGGTGCTAGCAAGCCAAGGCTAGTATTACCCAATCTTCTAAATAGCTAGCTGCACTCACAGGTTTTAAAAGTCTAAAATTTATTGATTAAATGTTAAACATTCAATCAATACATTTTGGACTTTTAAAATCTGTGAGTGCAGCTACCTATTTCGAAGATAGAGATATAATCTATATATTAGTTTGCATAGTTATATAACTGGTTGTATTTTTGCTTGGATTGATAATAAATTAGGCCTAAGAGAAACCGTATGCAGCATTACTTGAAGTACAACAGCCACATTGTCCGCAAAACCTTTAAATAGTGGATAAAGTAAATATAAGCAATTGACAACTTATTACTTTTTCCTTATAGTCAAATCCATGAAACTTTATTTCTCCTTCTGATATTTTTTTTAGAACTATTTATGTAACTCATCAGGGCATAGCAAAACAAACACTTAGACATCTCATTAGCAAACTTGTAAAGGGAATTTTTTTTTATATACAAACCACTGGATAACTACTAGATAACAAATAACTCAGCAGAGATGTATATTTATCACAAATTGGTTTGAAGTTATCATGTAATCAATAATCATGTAATCAATAAAATAGAAACATAATCAGTGATTTGACAGGAAATACCTTAACGGAGTTTGTCTGTATTGTAAATGATTACACAAGTGTAATTTAAGGAAGAAAACCATTTAAATTGGTTCATCAGGATTCTTTTAATCCAGCCTTTCTATATTGTGACTTGGATATGTGTGCCTGAGGCAAAATCTTGTTTTTGCTTCCTGTTTGGACTTGAGGGACCAGCACAAACTACTCCTTGGATTTCCTCACTAAAGTGTGTATATCTATAGTAAAAGAAAATCTTGTGTTACTTTAATAAGTACCAGGTTTAAGTATTTTCTAAACAGGCAGGTATTTTGATTGGCTTGATGCCCTAATTGGATTTAGCATGTTTCAATAAAACATTCGTTCAGGAGTAAATTTTTACTCCATTAAATATAGATTTATATTGAAATTGTATACTACACCCAGGGAGCTGAAGAATACAATAGGAGAATGATCACAATAGTGTTCCTGTGTCACCAGGGATGGAGAAGTAAATAAAGTCCAGATCACTTGGGATGTTGTCCTACCAGATCATCCAGCTGTAGTAGTTTTCTCAGCCCAACTGAAAAATATGTATGCCTATATATACATAACGAAAATTAAGTGGAATCTCTAAGCACCATTACCACTTTGGATAACTGGGGCAAATCATATTCGAACAAGTGTAAACCTGGCTTGTTTCAAAGTACTTTCCATCAACTGCAGTTTAGGTAATAACAGACATTGGCTGACATGTTTGCTTGCCTAATAAAAATGGTAATGAAAGGTTGAGTGTGGGGGGTGGGTTAAAGGGACACAATAGGCACCAGAACAACTTTAGCTTAATGAAGCAGTTTTGGTGTTTAGACCATGCCCCTGCAGTCTTACAGCCAAATGTTCTGCCATTTAGGAGTTAAATATCTTTGTTTATGCAGACCTAGTCACACCTCCCTGCACAGACTTCATGTAAAAATAGCGATCTTATATTTAAACTTCCTTTATTACACAGTCTGTTTAATCTAGAATTTCTTATCTCCTGCTCTGTTAATAGCCTCTTCGACACTGCATGAAACTCCTTTGTGTGATTAAAATTCAATTTACAGGGCAGGGTATTTTATCGAACTATCAAAACAGTTTGACACAAACCAGGAGGACAGTGCCAAAAGATTTGTAATGAATCTTTCTGTAAAATGCTTTAAATAAACGAAAGTATCTAGAAAGAACATTAAATTTCATTTAATTAAAGCATTCAGGAGAAACATTATATTCCTAAAATAAAAGTGATTGGAAATGAACTATTAGTATGTTGAAGTTGACATTGGTTGAGACATAGATAAAAATGTGGATGATCATGTATCATCCAATCTCAATGCCATTGTATCTTAATTTCTAAGTTTCTCTCCATGTCGCAAACATTTTCGAGTTTATGTCTGTATAGTTTGAAAATTTTCTATTAAACGTGTACACAAAAAAATAATTTGGTTAGTCCAAATTGATTTGTCTAAAAAAAGTTATTGTTTTGGGCGATTTGGGTTTTGTATATGTTCGGACTAATTTTGTCCATGGGATTGTTTCAGGAAAAATAGATGAACCAAAATAGTGCAACAATTGGCCACTATACTGCAAAATGTATACATATATATTGCCTTATGGTAGCTAGAACATGATGAGTATATCTGTAAGTAAGACAGTCAGGGTTAGTGACTAAAAAGATTGCTCAAAGTGAATTTCAATTTTAAAGTCAAACTAGCCGAATTGGAAAATGTCTGTATGTTTTCAGTTCTGAATTAAAATTTAAATTCACTTTGGTGCACTTTAGTTAACAACCCTGACTATGTTGGAGGATGAACACTGAAAAGGGTATAGCATAGGGACTGGACAGAAAGCCCAAAGACCGGGATTGGAAACATATGGCCATATTAAGGATAAGTAACTGATAACACTTTCTAGCGTTTGGCAAGTATTGTGTGAATGATTGTATTTTCAGAGTGTTCACAATCCAAAATTCAGGAAACATTTTACTGCCATTAATGTCATTGAAGTCAGAAAATTTTACCGTCTTAACCAGTTCAGTCTTATGTTACTGTCTGTCAGCCTTCCTCCCCCTTCCAAAATGAGTGTTTCATGAAGATATAATCTAATAGGAAAAAAAAATTGCAAACTTAAAACATGTTGTTTAAAACTGGAAAACGGAGACCAGGATATCCCTTCAGTCTTGGAGGGGGAGTGTAGTATGATCCCCATTGGCTGCCATTGCAGGTATTGAGAGACAGGTATGTTTGTGCTGGGATGTCTCTAAAGTGCTTCAACCTTCCTGAGTAGGCTACAGGCTCATGGCAATGAGTAGGCCGGAATCTTTGCTATCTTTACATTTGGTGGGTTCCCAGCCCACCAGCTGGCCTCTCTGGAATGCAGGGGTATTCCCTTGATCAGATACTGTCGTTTGGCGAGTTAAGTTAGTTTGTATGCAGTATTTCTGCATTTTTTCTGCTCAGGACTGGAGCTGCATTAGATGGCGTCTTGTCAGCTGAACGCTCCACCCAGCCTCCCAAAATAGTCACTTTAAAACCAGACATAACTTGCAATTTACATGCTAATCTTGCAATGTAATTTTTTTTTTTTTTTTTAAATTCCTTTGATAGACTGTTTACATCACTGGTAGAATTTTATAGACCGCCAAATGCATTAATCATGCTAGGTGACAAGTGTTTAATTAAACTATTGTGTTTCATATGGACATTGCTGTAAGCATGTTTTATTTAAGGCATGAAAAAAAAAAAAAGTAAAATTGTCTTACCGACAACCTTATTGAGGTAGGAAAGAACCTGAACCATAGGATTATGGAATGGACTTAATAATGGTCGAGCCTGTATAATTTCAAACTTAGCGAATGTAATGAGTCCATAGATAGATAGATTTGAAGAGTTGTTATTCAAAGCCAAATAAAATAAAAAAAAAAACTGCTGCATTATCACCTAACGTATTGTGAAAAACACATTTGCTATTTCTAATATACGTACTATCACAAACACATTTCTTCTGTTTGAATTGACGTGCTAGTATGGAGTTAGCCTTGTAACCTTTTTTGAAGATATAGCTGCTTTGTCCATTACATTGCTTATTCAGCATTAGAACGCAATTTGATGTTATTTTGTTGGATTAATTTTTCATTCTTGAAAGCCATAGAATAGGTTTGCAAAATTGGAGAAGACCAGGCCAAAACATCCTTATCCATGCTATAAAGAATAAGCACATGCTACCCTATAGGCTGAGCCATCTTGGACACACAGGGACTGTAGCTAAATCAGATAAATGAGTACATTTTCACAAGAAGCTCATCGATTTGAGACTGTATTGTTCTAAATTCCTGTGGTTAGGCTTAAATTACCAATACTTTACTTCAAACCCTTTAAAATACCAAAAATATTACTACAATGTGCAAGAGCGTTACCTCTTTAACCCCTTAAGGACCAAACTTCTGGAATAAAAGGGAATCAAGACATGTCACACATGTCATGTGTCCTTAAGGGGTTAACTACTGTGATATTCCCAGCTAGTCCTGCATTTGCTGTCCTTCTGCATTCTGATACAAGCAAGGTTAAGACTACACCATCAAGTTACATTTATGCAGCAACTATCTAAACATCCTTGAGCGTTGAGTAAACATCAAAAGGTAAAAACAAGTTGACCGCTAATACTAAAATGCCAACCCAAATAAATGACTCTTGTGATTAAACAGTGTTTAAAAAAAAAAATAAAATCTACACAAAACTATTGCTCAGTATAAATGCATGGCACTATTGGTCATAGAGTGTGCCAAGATGTTCATTAAGTTGCATAAGATAGCAAGCAAATACCAGAGTTATTTTAGGTGTTTTAAAATATAGAATGCGGACATGTTGAGTTCACTTCCTAAGCACCATACCTGGAGATTTGTGTTAACTTTTTAATAGTCCATCACAAAAGAGTCTACACAGAAAACTGTGTCATGATCTTGTGCAGGTCAGGGATGAGACTGAAACTGGGGTTTATTTCAGAATCTTTATTTTCTATCTTAGACATTCTTGTAAGAACAGAATATCCCATTATTGTAGTTATAGGAATTAAAGATAGTGAACAGAATATAATGTCTAAATATACGGGGAATTAAGAAGCCTAAGAAATAAAGGACTTAGACAAGTCCAAAATTAAAATAAGCTAACCCTATAAAAGTTATAGGAAGGATAATTGAAGCTAAACCTATGAGAGATTATAGGTACAATATATATAGGGATAATAGGAAACAGGATTTAGGCAATATGCCCCAGAACAGGGTGTAAGAAACCAACTAAACACAACTAGACAGAAATATAATGAATACTTAAATAGGGTTGTAGTTGTTCAGTCTCTTTGGATAAGATTTTATATAGTAGTAGCAGGTCCTTTTTGATAGATGCAAATATAGTTTGGAATATAAGTAAATCCGATGTAGGAGTAAATAGATAGCCACAAAGTAAATTAAAGTCCAGTGTTGTTTTAAGCAAGTTGGATGTTTTAGCAGGAATATAGGGAGTTCAGGTTGGTTTGCAGATAAGGCAGGAATGTAGAATTGTACAGGTAAGTTTGAAGCACATTGGGGACTTTAGCAGGTTATGAAGCCAATAAGGAAAATCCACAGGTTAAATCAGGAGCCAGGATATGAAGTCTTTTCAGGCAATAATCAACTTCAGTGTCAAGGCAAAGTGGTGAGTTGGGCATTATCTTTTGTAGGAACCCAAATTAGTCCAGGCAGGTGAGCGTAATAAGGTTAGAGTTCAAACTAGAGGCAAGGGAGGCCACTAGTGGTAAATCATAATCCATGCAGGAACTTTGTTTTTAAAGAAAATGGAAAGAAAAGTCTTGCTTGTCAGGATAGGAACCTGACAAACTGCCAGTTATGCTTAATACCTCAATACCGATTCAAACAGTGTAAATACTTATATTTGAATTGAAGTATAAGATGCTTACTTCCAGAGGCGTAACTAGAAACCATGGGGCCCCGTAGCAAAAATTGCCCTGCGGTTACCCCATACGTCTCAACCCCCCAACCCCTTAGCCCCTCCATGTGTCTCATTCACGCCCCACAGGGTTAGTGTGGAATAGTTGCGGGGTTGAATATGACAGAATTGGAGCGGTTAATGAGATAGGGTGAAAGGGGGCGAGTGTGACAGGATTAAGGGGGTTAGTGTGACAGTGCGAGAGAAGGTGAGTGTAATAGGGTGAATATGGCAGAGCGATGGGTGGTGAGTATGTCATGGGTGAGTGACAGGATTGGGGGGCAAGTATGAGGGTGCGAGAGAAGGTGAATGTAATGGGGCGAATATGGCACAGCGATGGGAGGTGAATATGGCATGCAGGGCCGGTGCAAGGATTTTTGCCGCACCATTCGCTTTTAAAATTGTATTTATCTTTTTACACTATTTTTATGAGGGGTGGGGATGGGTGGGGGTTTGAATCTATATATGGAGAGAAGCACTATAGGTTTTGGAATACAGATTTATATTCCTAACAAATGCAATCACTGACACATACATACACACACACACACACACACAATCAGTGACCCATGCACAGATAAATTCACTGACTGATGCAAACTGACAACCACACTGGCTCATGTAGTCTCTCTCACACACACACACACACATTCATGCAGACATACATACACTGACCCATGCAGACACACGTACACTGACCCATGCAGACACACGTACACTGACCCATGCAGACACACGTACACTGACCCATGCAGACACACGTACACTGACCCATGCAGACACACGTACACTGACCCATGCAGACACACGTACACTGACCCATGCAGACACACGTACACTGACACAAACATGGACCCATGCAGACACACACTTACATAAAACACACACACATATGCTGACCCATGCAGACACACACTGACACAAAACACACAGACCCAAACATACACACTGACCATGCAGACACACACCGACACAAAACACACAGACCCAAACATACACACTGACCATGCAGACACACACCGACACAAAACACACAGACCCAAACATACACACTGACCATGCAGACACACACCGACACAAAACACACACACTGACACATGCAGGCAGACACATTGTGATCAATGCAGTCATACACACTGACAAAAACACACACATTCTCTGAAACACACACTTACCTTCATTTCATATATCAGTTGCATGTCCACACACTCCGGGCATCTTTAGTACGCCTGACATCTTGTCACTCCCTACATCCGCCCCCGGGTAATACTTTGCCTATGTTGTTAGGGCCAGTCGATGGGTCCCTGAACGTGCGGTACCGGCGGTTCTACCACGCGGGCCGGAACCACAACACATGGCAGCGGGCATCCTGTCACAGGGGTCCAAAGGGCAGTTGCGACCCCTGCGACCATGGTAGTTCCGCCACTGCTTACTTCATCACCAATGCATGCAAAGTAAAAATGGAAAAACCAATAGCAAACTATGTCATGATTAGTCAGCTGAATTCTTCTACAGGGCAGACAAGTGCCGACTTGCAATTTTAGATGAAACACTGCTGTTTAATGATTGCAAACTTGGTACAAATCCATTAGGTACAGTTGTGAACTTTGCATCTTAGCAATGGCAGTTACAAACCACCATCGTAAAAGAGGAGAAAAAAGTAAGTAAAGTATTATTTGTGTATAAGAGAGTAAATGCTAATACTCCAAGAACACCGTTTCTACTCAACACTGGATAATTCTCTGATAATGGTCTAACGAATCATCTCTATAATGGTTAGTGATGATGCTTAGAAGTTGTAGAATAATATACACTATTAATCCAGTTTTGACTCGATGCTACTATAAGAACCATAATTTAATGCAACATTTTTGTCAGGTCACATGACAAGACAAAAGTTGTACTTTAAGTACTCATTGAAAACATCTGCTATACAGTCATGCATCATTTAAAGTAAAGGAAAATGTGCTCATCCTTAACTGTCAATAAGTCACATATTTCAAAAATTTATTTTTTATTTGTTAGATCTGGCCAAGTCACGGTTTTCATAGAACCTGATTTTTTTTGTTTGAACATTGAAAAGTATTTTTCTCTGTAACACATTACACTGTTTACCAGAAACCAATATGCACATACAGTTGCATAGGGTAGCAAAACCATTGCACTGTGAGAATTGGCAGAAAGGATAGTTCATTAAAGCGGCACTGTCATGCCGAACTTACCTTTCCTCAATCTCTTCCTCTTATCTCCCTCTCTCAGGATCTGTTCTCCGTTTCTTCCTGTCTGCTCCAGTTTTCTTTAAAATCATAAGACAAAGTAGGGGCACTTTGCCTTATGGAGGTTTCCTCCGCTTGACCAGCTCTGACCAGCGGAGGAGCAAAGTGTGCTTCATTTCCGCTGGTCAGAGCAAGTTTCCCATGATCCCTACCTTTCCTCCCTGTTCCCACAATGCTTCCTGTCAGTATTGCCGAACGTCCTGTCACTTAGACAGAACGCCGGCAAAACTGCCAAATTGCATCCTAACAGAATGAAAAGAGTTTCTCCATTTGTGGTAGGATACAATTCGGGACTTTGTTCGATTCGCAATTTCATTCGAATGAATAAAACTCCGATCCTATTCGTGCCGCGGCTGCATCTTGCAGCCGCTTAGTCGATAGCTCCCTAATACCGTGGGAATTAAGGAGCTATCTACTAAAAGGCTGAAAGACCTCAATTGGTCTTTCAGCCAACTTTACTAATACTAAGTAAAGATTACTTAGTATTAGTAAATTCTGCCCCTACTCGCTGTACTGCGAGTAGGGGGCATGTCTAGTAAGCAGTGAGCAGCCTGTGGCTGCGCACTGTTTTAAAAAACTACTAATCGCCCCCTCCTCCAACCTCCTGCGTGGGCGGGTGGGGGCCCCCTAAATAACAATTAGGTGGGGGGGCCCTAAATGATAATGATGGGGGGAGGCTACTGTCCTCCCCTCCCCCCTCCCCCGGCCCCCACCCCTGTGCAGTGGGTGGGGGCTATAAATCACAATGGGGGGGGACCTATTGTCCACCCCCACCCCTGCGCGGCGGGTGGGGGCCCTAAATAAGGATGGGGGGGACCTACTGTCCTCCCCCCTGGCCCCCACCCCTGAGCGGTGGGTGGGGGCCCTAAAAAAAAAATTAAGGGTGAGGGGGTAGGTAGGGGATAATATTTTTTGGGTGGGGGGGTGACTAGGGGCTTGGGACCCCTAGTCACCTTTATTGGGCGGGGGGATTTTTATTTAGGGCCCCTCAGGGGTGGGGGCTGGGGGGGGAACAGTAGGTCCCCCCCTTATTGTTTTTTAGGGCCCCCACCCACCACTCAGGGATGGGGGCCAGGGGGGGAGGACAGTAGGTCCCCCCCACCATTCTTATATAGGGCCCCCACCCACCGCTCAGGGGTGGGGGGTGGGGGTGAGGACAGTAGGTCCTCTCCCCCTTATTGTTTTTTAGGGCCCCCACCCACCGATTAGGGGTCCCCCCACCATTTTTATATAGGGCCCCCACCCATTTATCAGGTGTGTCCCCCTCATTATTGTTATTTAGTAGGTTATGTTGGTTATGTTGTAAACCGTGACCACTGTAAACCGTGACCACTGGCTGCTCACTGTTTAGTGGACATGCCTCTACTTGCGGTATAGCGAGTAGGGGCATTCAGGAGATTTTAATCTCTCTTATGCTATTATGGGGGTCATATTGACCCCCATAGAGTGAGAGGGGGACATGCACTGCTCCCTGCTGCTTCTGTCTTTACGTATTACAAGGAGGGAGCTGCATGCCGGTAGCTCCCTCCTTGTAACAAACAAACGAACACTGATACTCCGTGTTAGTTTGTTTGTCTGATTTTTCTATTCATTCATTCGTCTGTCTGACGAATGAATGAATAGATGAAATTCCCGTTCGCATGTCCAGGTGTTTCACTGGGCATGTTCGGGAATCTCACAGTCTGTCTAGTGTGGGCAGATGACGTGTCCCACAGGGACTTCACCTACCCACACAAAGATGGAGGCGCCCTGAATATAGATCGGGGCAGAAAATAAAGATTAAAAAAGAGGGCTTAGGGGCATTTGTGGGTGATTAAGGGGTCAATTGGATGTAGTGGAGGCGGGAGGGGGGTTAAAAAAAAAAACGGGATTCGGCCATGACCGTGCCGCTTTAACATCTAGGAAAAATAGAACCTTTGTAAATTATTAATAAAACTAAACTGGAATTTTATTGAACTTCTTATAAAAACATAGAATGTGACAGCAGATAAGAACCATTCAGCCCATCTAGTCTGCCCAATTTTCTAAATATTTTCATTAGTCCCTGGCCTTATCTTATAGTTAGGAGCGCCTTATGCCTATCCCACGCATGCTTAAACTCCTTTACTGTGTTAACCTTTACCACTTCAGCTGGAAGGCTAATCTATGCGTCCACTACCCTCTCAGTAAAGTAATACTTCCTGATATTATTTTTAAACCTTTGCCCCTCTAATTTAAAACTATGTCCTCTTGTTGTGATAGTTTTTCTTCTTTTAAATATAGTCTCCTCCCTTTATGTATTTAAATATTTCTATCATATCCTCCCTGTCTCGTCTTTCCTCCAAGCTATACATGTTAAGTTCCTTTAGCCTTTCCTTGTAAGTTTTATCCTGCAATCCATGAACCAGTTTAGTAGTCTTTCTCTGAACTCTCTCTAAAGTATTAATATCCTTCTGGAGATACGGTCTCCAGTACTGCGTACAATACTCCAAGTGAGGTCTCACCAGTGTTCAGTACAATGGCATGAGCACTTTCCTCTTTCTACTGCTAATACCTCTCCCTATTCAACCAAGCATTCTGCTAGCATTTCCTGTTGCTCTATTAAATTGTCTGCCTACCTTTGTCATCAGAAATAATCACCCCTAAATCCCTTTCCTCAGATGTTGAGGTTAGGACTCTATCAAATATTCTGTACTCTGCCCTTGGGTTTTTACATCCAAGATGCATTATCTTGCACTTATCCACATTAAATGTCAGTTACCACAACTCTGACCATTTTTCTAGTTAACCTAAATAACTTGCCATTTGGCTTATCACTCCTAGAACATAAACCCTGTTACATATCTTGGTATCATCAGCAAAAAGACACACCTTACCATCAAGACCTTCTGTAATATCACTAATAAAAATATTAAAGAGAATGGGTCCAAGTAAAAATCCCTGAGGTACCCCACTGGTGACAAGCCCATGCTTCAAATATACTCCTTTGACTACAACCCTCTATTGCCTGTCACACAGTCACTGCCTTACCCATTCAACAATATTGGAATCCAAAGATTGCAGTTAATTGATAAGCCTTCTATGTGCAACAGTGTCAAAAGCCTTACTGATATCTAGGTAAGCAATGTCTACTTCACCACCCTTATCTATTATTTTAGTTACCCAATCAAAAATATCAATAAGATTAGTTTGGCATGATCTCCCTGAAGTAAACCCATGTTGTCTCTGATCTTGAAATCCATGTGATTTTTAGAAGTTCAACAATCCTATCCTAACCTGGTTTCCATTACTTTCCCCACTGCTGAAGTAAGGCTTACAGGCCTATAGTTGCCCAACTCCTCCCTATTACCTTTCTTGTGAATGGGCACAACATTCGCTAACTTCCAATCTTCTGGCACTGCTCCTGTTAACAATGATTGGTTAAATAAATCTGTTAATGGTTTTGCGAGTACACCACTAAGCTCTTTTAATAACTTTGGGTGTATTCCATCAGGTCCCATTGACTTATTTGTCTTTACTTTTGACAGTTGGAATAGAACCTCTTCCTCTGTAAACTCACATGTAACAAATGACTAATTTGTCCTTTTTTTTTTTTCTAACTGAGTCCCCTTTCCTTCATTTTCATCTGTAAATACTGAACAAAAATATTCATTGAGGCAGTCAGCTAGACCTTTATCCTCTTCTACATACCTTCCTTCTTTTGTTTTTAATCAAACTAATCCTTGTTTACTTTCCTTTTCTCATTTACCGTATATACTCGAGTATAAGCCGACCCGAATATAAGCCGAGGCCCCTAATTTTACCCCAAAAAACTGGGAAAACTTATTGACTCGAGTATAAGACTAGGGTGGGAAATGCAGCAGCTACTGGTACATTTCTAAATAAAATTAGATCCTAAAAAAATTATATTAATTGAATATTTATTTACAGTGTGTGTATGAGTGCAGCGTGTGTGTATGTGTGCAGTGTGTGTGTGTTGCAGAGCCTTGGTGGGGAGTGCGCAATTTATTTTTATTTTAATATTTTTTTTATGATTAATTTTTATTATTTTATTTTATTTAATTATTATTTTTTTATTTTAATATTTATTTTGTATTTTATTTGTAATATTTATTATTTTATTTTTTTTCGTCCCCCCTCCCTGCTTTATACATAGCAGGGAGGGGGGCTCCTTCCCTGGTGGTCTAGTGGCATTGGCACTTCAGTGGGGGGGAGGAGGGGGCTGTCAGAGAGTTTACTTACCTCTCCTGCAGCTCCTGTCAGCTCTCTCCTCCTCTGCGCCGGTCCGTTCAGCACCTCTATCAGCTCACACTGTAAGTCTTGCGAGAGCCGCGGATCTCGCAAGACTTACAGTGGGAGCTGACCGAGGTGCTGAACGGACGGCACGGAGGAGGAGGAAGCTGACAGGAGCTGCAGGAGAGGTAAGTAAACTCTCTGCCAGCCCCCACAGCCCCTGTCTGTATTATGGCAATGCAAATTGCCATAATACAGACTATTGACTCTAGTATAAGCCGAGTTGGAGTTTTTCAGCACAAAAAATGTGCTGAAAAACTCGGCTTATACTCGAGTATATACGGTATATATCTAAAAAATGTTTTGTCCCCTTTTTTTACTGACTGCTGCTTTTTTTAGGTGCCAGAGGTATGACCTGCCCCTATATCACCAAATAGTGACATCCCTGAAAGTTGCAAATTAACGAATACTCTGTCTCTTAGGCACTGATACTGCCAGCTTTGTACTGATCAACTTTTTTCATTTGGTCTTCTTTTAACACCTTAAGGACAGAGTCAATTGTACACATTCTGATCAACACAAAACGTAAACAAAACCTGGAATTTGCGCTATATGTCTGTTCATCTGTAATTTACCTCTCATATTTGGTGCCCCCTTCACTTATTATATATCATTTTGTTCAGGAGAAACAGGGCTTTCATTTCACGTCAACTATTTATATAGAACTATTATGTTTTCTAATTATTATGTTATCTAAAAAAGTGTGAGAAATTACAAATATTTTTTTTGTTTTACGTGGCATTTTAACTCTAAATGTCATAATACTGTTAGCTTTTACTGCAAAAAAATACACATATTTGTATTCAGCGATGTCTCACCAGTACAACAGTTCAGTATATTTTATGGTGTTTTGGAAAGTTACAGGGTCAAATATAGCACATTCCATTTTTTAGTTTAAACAGATTGAAATTTGCCCGATTAGTAATGTTGCCTTTGGGACCGTATCGTATCCCAGAAATGAGAATTACCCACATGATGGCATACCATTTGCAAAAGTAGTGAATCCAGGGTATTCTATGTGGGGTATATCCAGTCTTTTTAAGTAGCCACTTAGTCACAAACACTGGCCAAAGTTAGCGTTCATATTTATTTTTTTGCATTTTACACACAAAAACAAATATGAACGCTAACTTTGGGCAGTGTTTGTGACTATTTGTTTTTGTGTGTAAAATGCAAAAAAATAAATATGAACGCTATATATTAAATTATTTTAATGTGTTTTAACTTTTTTTTTAAACTTTTCCCACCAGTAGGGGGACTGCCTGGCACTCCAGGCAGTATCCCTGTAGGCAGATCCACAGGCAGCTATGCCTGCCATGTGATTGCTCTTTGAAAGTGATCACATAGCCCCCGGGGGTATGATTTCCCATGGGAGGGCTGCTTGGGCTGTCAGGCAGTCCTCCCGAAGCAGAGTGCTGGGAAGGTAAGTATCCTGGCTACATATATGGTTTTATCTATAAAGTGAAGAAGCAGTTTTATTACAGCAGTCTGCATTTACAAACATTTGTAAAAAAACAAAATGGGTCGTTCTGAAGAGCTCAGTGAATTCAAGTGTGGTCCTGTCATAGGATGCCACTATTGCAAAAAGGATGGTTTGTGAAATCCTTGTTCAGGTGTTGGGCTACGCAACTTAATTCCAGTTAATTCCATACCAAGACAATTTGAACAGTGCTATGCTTTCAACTTTGTGGGAACAGTTTTGTTGGGAAGGCCCTTTTTTATTCCAGCATGATTGTGTGTGGAAAAACTTGACTGGCTCCCTACAAAACCTTGATATCAACCTTTTTGAACACCTTTAGGATGAACGGGAACAGAGATTACAGGTCTTCTTGTCCAACATTAGTCCCTGACTTCACAAATGCTCTACTGGATGAATGGGCAAAATTCCAATAAGTGTGAAAGTGGTTATAGTTGCAAAGGGGGGACCAACTACATGTTATTGTCTTTGTATTTAGAATGTGATGTCATAAATGTCCCTTTTGTAATAGCAATACAGTGGCAACACTCTTAGGACTTTCAATTGTGTATTTTTTTATTCAAAAATTGCCGAGATTGTTTTGATCCTACAAGGTCATTATCAAGCCATTAATAATGACCTTGTAGGGTAGAAACGTTGATTGTTGGCATATACTGAGTAAACGTTACACGATTGGGAGTCCTAAGAATACCGCCACATTTTTGCTATTTTTATGTTAGTGTTGGTTGATTCTGTCTGTATATTCCATATAGAGTGCTGGAATTGAGATATATATACAAAAAAGGTAACCTTGCACTCCTACTTACAGTCTTTGTGACCCGGTGCGCGATAGCACTAACATGTATACCAAAAAAGTAAAGTAGTAGGTGTCTGTCCTGAGGAAGGTTTCCACGTGGAACTAAAATGTTTTATTTGACCTTTCTCAAGTAAACTTATCTTGTTGGAAACCCTTGGAGTGGTGTTACTTTTGTGGTGTGTGTGTGCGCATATAATATATATATATATATATATATATATATATATATATATATATATATATATATATATATATATATATATATATATATCTCTTCCAATGGTACCCAGCACACACACTTTCAAAAATCCAAAAAATGCCGGGTGCATTACAGCCATAGCCAAAAACGTATAAAATATAATGAAAAAAGGCTTGCACTCACGGTCTGTTATTGTAGTAAAACAATTCTTCTTTATTCCAACATTCTAAAACATAGTTGCTGTCATCAACGTTTCAGCCACTGCTTGTGGCTTTCATCAGGATCAATTCAGCACAAAAAACTGAGCACTTCCTTTCAGTCCCATATGTCCTGCCCACCATGTGACATCACAATGCCCCGCTCATATGCTCTGCCATATGGGCCAACGTCAGTCTGCACAAAGTTTCTTTTATCTGAAAAGACAGTATGTTTACATTAAAAAGCCTACAGGCAGAGGCTATAGACACCAGAACCACTACATTAAGCTGTAGTGCTTCTGGTAACTATAGTATCCATTTAATGTGAGGTAAATTAGAGATTAGTGCAACTGATAATATATTGGATTGCCTACTTACCACCAGATAAGGACAATAGGTTGATGATGGGCTCAGTCTGGCTCCACAGGTCTGGTGTAGAACAGGAAGCAGCGCCATTTTTTGGGGCCCCTTACACAGCTCAAGGTCTGGGCCCCCAAAAAATGTGTGTGTGTGTGGATGAATTGTGTAGGTGTGTAGTGTAAAAGAGAGGGTTTGTGGGGTAGGATAGGGACTGAGAGGGGAGCAGCTCTTTATTTTTTGTAAAAAAATTCATAGTGCTCTCCCCTCCAGTCAATTAGTGATTTCCCCTTCCCTGCTATCCCTCAGTGTTCTCCCTTTTCCCCCAGTGGTCCTTAGTCCCCCCCCTTTTCCCCCAGTGGTCCTTAGTCCCCCCCTCCTCCCCCAGTGGTCCTTAGTCCCCCCCCTCCTCCCCCAGTGGCCCTTAGTCCCCCCTCCTCCCCTAGTGGTCCTTAGTCCCCCCTCCTCCCCTAGTGGTCCTTAGTCCCCCCCTCCCCTAGTGGTCCTTAGTCCCCCCCTCCCCTAGTGGTCCTTAGTCCCCCCCTCCCCTAGTGGTCCTTAGTCCCCCCCTCCCCTAGTGGTCCTTAGTCCCCCCCTCCCCTAGTGGTCCTTAGTCCCCCCCTCCCCTATTGGTCCTTAGTCCCCCCTCCCCTAGTGGTCCTTTGTCCCCCCCTCCTCCTCCCCCTAGTGGTCCTTTGTCCCCCCCATTCCTCCTCCCCCCAGTGGTCCTTAGAGTCCCCCCTCCCTCCTCCCCCAGTGGCCCTTAGTCCCCCCTCCCTCCTCCCCCAGTGGTCCTTAGTGTCCTCCCTCCTCCCCCAGTGGTCCTTAGTGTCCCCCCTCCTCCCCCAGTGGTCCTTAGTGTCCCCCCTCCTCCCCCAGTGCTCCTTAGTCCCCCCTCCTCCCCCAGTGCTCCTTAGTCCCCCCTCCTCCCCCAGTGCTCCTTAGTCCCCCCTCCTCCCCCAGTGCTCCTTAGTCCCCCCTCCTCCCCCAGTGGTCCTTAGTCCCCCCCTCCTCCCCCAGTGGTCCTTAGTCCCCCCCTCCTCCCCCAGTGGTCCTTAGTGTCCGCCCTTCCTCCTCCCCCAGTGGTCCTTAGTGTCCCCCCTTCCTCCTCCCCCAGTGGTCCTTAGTGTCCCTCCTCCCCAGTGATCCTTAGTGTCCCTCCTCCCCAGTGGTCCTTAGTGTCCCTCCTCCCCAGTGGTCCTTAGTGTCCCTCCTCCCCAGTGGTCCTTAGTGTCCCTCCTCCCCAGTGGTCCTTAGTGTCCCTCCTCCCCAGTGGTCCTTAGTGTCCCTCCTCCCCAGTCGTCCTTAGTGTCCCCCTCCTCCCCCAGTGATCCTTGGTCCCCTCCACCCCCCTTGTGGTCCTTAGTCCCCCCCCCTTTTCCCCCAGTGGTCCTTAGTCCCCCCTCCTCCCCCAGTGGTCCTTAGTTCCCCCCCTCCTCCCCCAGTGGTCCTTAGTTCCCCCCCTCCTCCCCCAGTGGTCCTTAGTTCCCCCCCTCCTCCCCCAGTGGTCCTTAGTTACCCCCTCCTCCCCCAGTGGTCCTTAGTTCCCCCCTCCTCCCCCAGTGGTCCTTAGTTCCCCCCTCCTCCCCCAGTGGTCCTTAGTTCCCCCCCTCCTCCCCCAGTGGTCCTTAGTTCCCCCCTCCTCCCCCAGTGGTCCTTAGTTCCCCCCCTCCCTCCTCCCCCAGTGGTCCTTTGTCCCCACTCCCTCCTCCCCCAGTAGTCCTTTGTCCCCACTCCCTCCTCCCCCAGTGGCCCTTTGTCCCCACTCCCTCCTCCCCCAGTGGTCCTTTGTCCCCACTCCCTCCTCCCCCAGTGGTCCTTTGTCCCCACTCCCTCCTCCCCCAGTGGTCCTTTGTCCCCACTCCCTCCTCCCCCAGTGGTCCTTTGTCCCCACTCCCTCCTCCCCCAGTGGTCCTTTGTCCCCCCTCCCTCCTCCAGTGGTCCTTTGTCCCCCGTCCCTCTTCCCCCAGTGGTCCTTTGTCCCCCTCCCTCTTCCCCCAGTGGTCCTTTGTCCCCCTCCCTCTTCCCCCAGTGGTCCTTTGACCCCCTCCCTCCTCCCCCAGTGGTCCTTTGTCCCCCCTCCCTCCTCCCCCAGTGGTCCTTTGTCCCCCCTCCCTCCTCCCCCAGTGGTCCTTTGTCCCCCCCTACCTCCTCCCCCAGTGGTCCTTTGTCCCCCTCCCTCCTCCCCCAGTGGTCCTTTGTCCCCCCCTCCCTCCTCCCCCAGTGGTCCTTTGTCCCCCCCTCCCTCCTCCCCCAGTGGTCCTTTGTCCCCCCTCCCTCCTCCCCCAGTGGTCCTTTGTCCCTCCCTCCTCCCCCAGTGGTCCTTTGTCCCCCCCCTCCATCCTCCCCCAGTGGTCCTTTGTCCCCCCCTCCATCCTCCCCCAGTGGTCCTTTGTCCCCCCCTCCATCCTCCCCCAGTGGTCCTTTGTCCCCCCCCTCCCTCCTCCCCCAGTGGTCCTTTGTCCCCCCTTCCCTCCTCCCCCAGTGGTCCTTAGTGTCCCCCCTTCCCTCCTCCCCCAGTGGTCCTTAGTGTCCCACCTTCCCTCCTCCCCCAGTGGTCCTTAGTGTCCCCCTTCCCTCCTCCCCCAGTGGTCCTTAGTGTCCCCCCTCCCTCCTCCCCTAGAGGTCCTTACTCCTCCCCCCCCTCCTCTTCCCCCAGTGGTCCTAAGTGTCCCCCCTCCCTCCTCCCCCAGTGGTCCTTACCCTCCTCTTCCTCTTCCCTCCTGCCAATGTAGCGTGGCCGGGCGGCGCGGAACGCGGGACAGGAACCTCTGATTCCTGTACCCGGCCGCCGGCGGACTGAAAGGAAGTGAGCACTTCCTTTCAGTCCGCCGGCGAACGGGTACAGGAAACAGAGGTTCCTGTCCTGCGTTCCGCACCGCCCGGCCATGCTACATTGAGAGACCGGCAGGAGGGAGCGCTCTGCGCTTCCCTCCTGCCAGTCACTCATCCGGCCGCTCTCCACACAGCAGTGCTGCGCCGCCTAGGGCTTGCTAAAGCGCTCAGGCGGCGCAGCATGAGGAGACGCACTGGTGATTCCGGGTGCAGGGATCCGGCGCCCCTGCTAAGTTGTGCCCTAGGCGACTGCCTAGGTCGCCTTACAGGTAGCGCCGGCCCTGTATATATTGGATTATCGGTATTAGTCCACTAGACAAGATACCAAAATACCAGAGTATTGCAGTTTGCAATGATACCATTTTTATTGGACTAACATAATATTTCAAAGACAAGCTTTCAAGAGTTTTCCTCTCTTCCTCAGGTCTGAACCAAAAAATAAATATAAATATATATATATATATATATATATATATATATATATATATATATATATATATATATATATATATATATATATATATATATATATATATATATATATATATATATATATATATATATATATATATATATATATATATATATATATATATATATATGAGACTTTACATACAGGTATTTAAACGCAGTTCAATGTTATAAAGACATTTTTCAACTAATGATTTGCGTAAATCAATACTACAGAACTGATAATTAAACTAATTAGTTTAATTTAAGATTTAGCGATTAGCTTTACATATGCATGTTAGTCACCCTCTAATTAGTGTTTTATTCATGTTTCTCATCAATCTAAAATTGTTTTCTTTTGCATGTTTGTACATAAAGTAGGATATGTGTTTTGGAACCCTGTTGTCGGAAAGTTTAGATTTTTCTGCCAGTTATTGCTTTTTTTTTTATTTGAACGGATTTATGGAATTATACATAGAGACCTTTTCCTTTTAATTAAACCTACTTGAAAGAACTTCATTATTACTTACACCTCTCCCTCTTTCTTTTTTTCATGTTCATGTATATTTATAAGAACACAAGAAATAAATGAACCTCATTGACCTTAGTTAACCTAGCATGTGTTAGCTAAAATTCAGATTACAGAAAATTCTAATATTTGTGCAAAACTCTATCTATCATCTATCTATCATCTATCTATCTATCTATCTTATTATGAGCAAAAACCAACATATCAAAAAATGCATATGTATTTAAATGGATATTCTAAGCCGCAAAACAACTTTAGCAAAATGAATCTGTTTAAGTGTATAGATCATGCCAATGTAGTCTTGCTGCTTAATTATCTGCTAATTAAGAATACAATCACTTTTGTTTCTGTTTATGCAGTCCTAGCCATACATCCCCTGCCCGTGACTCCATGGAAAATGGTTCTATTTTCAATACAGGACATTGTGTTTGTTTTAGCAGTTATTGTATCTTGCTTTATTATTTGAACTTTAATCACACACTGGAGGCTCTTGCAGGCTCTAATGGGTTATTAACCTTGCAGGACATGCAAGTGTGGCCAGGGATTGGGCTGTTCTGAGAAAATTTAGGTGACTTATTAATAAGAATTCATGTAACTAAATTGTAATTTATCACAAGAACAATGCATCTTATTTACACAGATTGATGTATTGTATTTAAAGACACATTACTGTGAGTTTTATAGCGGGGGAGTTCTGTAATACCACAGACATATCCAGGGCCGGACTGGCCCACCGGGATACCGGGAAATTTCCCGGTGGGCCGTCGGCACCTGGGGCCGGGCAGAAATGTGGGTGTGCTGGCGGCCGCTGGAGGAACTTTTCTGGCGGCCTCAGGGGAAGCTGTGCTGTGTCTGCTCTCCAGCGCGCTACTGAATGAGACCGGGGCCGGAATATGACGTCATATTCCGGCCCCGGTCTCATTCAGTAGCGCGTGAGCAGACACAGCACAGCTTCCCCTGCGGCCGCCAGAAAAGTTCCTCCAGCGGCCGCCATTCCAGTCCAGGGGGGGCAACGGGGCAATTGCCCCCCCGAGAATACGAAGTTCTCCCTCTCCCTTGCCGGCGAATGCAGGGCTGGCCTGTCCAAGCGCCAGCCCTGCAATGTGCCTTTCTGGTCCGCAGGCACTGTTTGCTGGTCGCCGGCAGGGGAGGGAGAGAGAGAGGACCCGGGGGAGCTCAGTCTGCAGCTCCTCCAGGTCCTTCTCTCGCGAGCATGAAGCGTTGCCATGGCAACGCTTCGGATCTCGCAAGAGTGAACTCTAGCCCTGGAGACCGGGGCTAGAGTTCACTCTCACCACATGGACCACCAGGGATTCCTTACTGGACCACCAGGGATCGAGAAATGTCCCCCCTCCTCCCTAAACAGAGGTAAGAAGGGAGGGGGGACATTATGAATATTTAAAAAAAAAAAACATTTTATCAAATTAAAAAAAAACATTAATAAAAAAACCCACATCCTTATCACACACATACCCTACAAACACATTAAAAAAAACATTAATAAAAAACCCCACATCCTTATCACACACATACCCTACACTGCCCCCCACACACACATTGTCCCCCAACTACATAGACTGCCCCCATACACACACATTGCCCCACATACATACACTGCCCCCACACACACATTGCCCACCATACACATACACTGCCCACATACACACACATACACTTCCGCCATACACACACATTGCCCACATACACTGCCCCCAATACACACACACACACACTACACACACATTGGCCCCCCCACACATATACACTGCTTCATACACACACACACTTCCCCCCATACACACAAACTTCCCCCACTCACACTGCAACGCACACACACACTGCCCCCCTAACACACACTGCCGTCCTCACGTACACACTGCAACTTTCACACACACACACACACACACACACAGTCCTTACACAAACACACACACACTGCACCCCTGCTCCTATGCCCTACTACAGCCCCATTTCCAAGCAGACCTCAGGTAAGTTGTCAAACTGTTCCTAAATGGTTTGACTACTTATTCTGGGAGGGGGTACTGGCACCACAACCACTACACTGAGCTGTAGTGGGTATTGTGTCTGGATTATTTCTCTAAATAATCTGCAAGTGCCCCTCCCGAGGTCAGGCTCTGGATCCGCCACTGCATCACTGCTCCTCCAGCGGCTGCCATCACACCCAGCTCTCTGCCCTGCATGACCCCCCTGGCCGGTCACCCACAGGTAATATGTGTTATGCTGTCAGTGTGTGTGTGTCATGGTATGTGTCTGTCTGTATCATGGTATGTGTGTGTCTGTGGCATGGTCTGCCTGTGGCATGGTGTGTGTGTGTGTGTGTGTCTGTCTGTGTCATGGTGTGTGTGTATGTGGCATGGTCTGTGTGTGTCATGGTATGTGTCTGTCTGTGTCATGGTGTGTATGTGTGTGTGTCTGTCTGTGTCATGGTGTGGGTGTCTGTGCCATGGTGTGGGTGTCTGTGTGTCATGGCGTGTGTCTGTGTGTCATGGCGTGTGTCTTTGTGTCATGGTGTGTGTCTGTCATGATGTGTGTGTTTGTGTCTGTGTCACGTTGTGTTTGTGTCTGTATCATGGAGTGTGTGTGTCTGTCTGTGTCATGGTCTGTCTGTTGTGGTGTGTGTGTGTGTGTCTGTCATGGTGTGTGTGTGTCTGTCATGGTGTCTGTCATGGTGTCTGTGTGTCTTTTAAAAATAGTGTTTTTACTCACCTTTTTTTTTCCCCCCCACGCTATGCTGGTCTCCCCTCGACTGGCCCTGCCTCTATGGCTGAGATCATCAAGCTTGCCATAGGATTGGCTGCAAAACGCTACACCAATCAGCATCTTCTCATAGAGATGCATTGAATTAATGTATCTCTATGGGGAACCTTCAGCGTCTCCAAAGCGTGGAGGACCTGAATGTAGGTGCTGCACACTGTGCAGCACTGACACAGGAAGCACCTCTAGTGACCGTCTGAGTGGCTGTCACTAGAGGTGTCACTTGGAAGCAATGTAAACACTGCCTTTTCTCTGAAAAGTCAGTGTTAACATTGAAAAGCCTGCAGGAACAGGCTATAGACACCAGAACCACTACATTAAGCTGTGTGTGTGTGTGTGCGCCTGCTAGTGAGCTTGCTTGCTTGCATGTGTGTGTGTGTGTGCTACTGAGTGAGCTTGTGTTTTTATGTCAATGAGCTTATGTATATCAGTGAGATTGTTTGTCTATGAGGCTGTGTATCAATGAACTTGTGTGTGTCAGTGACATTGTCTGTGTCTGCATGTGAGTATGCTTACTGTATAATTAAAAGTTTTACTATGAAAGGACCAATATTTTATATTAGAAAAAGCAATATATATATATATATATATATTTACTCAATCATCTGGGGTGGCGAGACATAGCCTTACATATTACATGCGACAATAAATGGCGCATTGACTTATGGGGCTGGCATATATTTTTTTTCCAGGGCTGCTTTGTATCCCCAGTCCGGCCCTGGACATATCAATAGTATGGAGCACCTATAAAATGTCTCATTATCTCTGCACAAGCAAAGGGGGCTCTTGGTGCTGGTAAAGCCTCTTTTATGTCAATCTAACAATGGAGGATCTGGAACCAAAGTCTTTCTGCACTATAACCAATACGACTACTAACACAAGCTTGTGTGTCTATGATTCTTAAAGGGTTACTCCAATCACCATCACCACATCAGTCATTTGAAGTGGCCATGGTGCCTAGAGTCTATATGTGGAACGTTTCACTTTGAAACATTGTGCATGTGAAATGTAACCCCTTTGGTGACGGAGGTGTAATTCCACCTCCACCAGCGTCATTGTGGTGTTAGCTGACTCTTTCTGCTGCTTAGTATCCAGATGTCAGAAGAGTGTCACCAGGGAAGGCTCGGAGCCTGGCCGGTTCCAAGGTAAGAGGGAAAACTGTTGCTAAACAGTTTACCCCATTACTGGGAAACTGGGACAGGTTATTCTTGGCATTATAGCCGCTACAGAGAACTGTTGTGGTTATAATGTTTGGATTAACTCTTTACAGTATCCCTTTAAGACTGAGATATTGTGCTAATTACACTGAGTACCATGCACTGTATAAGTAGCAGGTATATGTAATAAAATATAACTTCACTTGTGGCATGTTTTTTTCAAGTAGGGTTACTAAGATAGTTCAGGTTTGGGCTATTTCAGTTAACATGTCAATTAAAGGGACACTATAGTCACGAGAACAATTAAAGCTTAATGTATTTGTTCTGGTGAGTATAATAGTTCCCTTCAGGCATTTTCATGTAAACACTGCCTTTTCAGAAAAAAGGCAGTGTTTACATTGTCCCTAGGGACACCTCCAAGTGGCCACTCCTTAGATGGCCACTGGAGGGGCTTGCTGGCTCAGTGCTGCACAGTAGGTAGCTCTGCCATTCAGCGTCCCCACGCTCTGCATGGAGACTCTGAATTTTCCTCTATGAGGAGGTCCTGATTGGCCAAAAGGCATTTGGCCCCGCCCATGTGCCGATTTTAGCCAATCCAATGCTTTCTCTATGGGGAAGCATTGGATTGGCTAAAAATCGGCCATTTTGATGATGTTACAAAGGGGGCGGAGCCAGCCCGGCAGACTCGCGCAGCTCTGGAAATAAGGTGAGTTTTAAACTTTTATAGGGAGGCTGAGTGGTGGTGGGGGGGGGGGGGGGGCAAGCCACCTAAATGGTGGGTTTAGCACTATAGGGTCAGGAATACATGTTTGTGTTCCTGACCCTATAGGGATCCTTTAAATATGGAGAGGGATTTAATTTGTGTAAGGTTTTAAATATACAGATCTGTGAGGGCTTGTTGACAATATAATGCATTGTATTTTTCAATGTCAGGCAGCTGCAGCAAAGTACATAAAATCTGACCTGTAAAAACTTAATCGAAAGAATGTATACATTTTGTCTCCATACAAGTTACAAAGCAGAGGGTAATAGGCGCTCGCTATAGTAAGTGGTGGGCAGGCAGCAGTGTACAAAACAAGGATTCCCAAAACCTTGTAAGTGAGAGTAGAAATCGGAAAAGGGGAGTGTATACCGCGCCTAGAGGTATTGGTATAAACAATTATAAAAAATTATACATACATATAGTCGATGGAGATTTTGACAATAGATGGTAACCTCAAAATAAAAAGCAAAACATAATAGTGCAATACAGTAAATAAACAAGAAAGGTCAGATAAAGCTATACACAGTCCACTCACATGGGGATGAGCTATAACAGAGCTCAGCTGTGATGCGCCTGGACGGTATAATCCCCGTCTCGGGATATATGGTGGTATAACTTCAGGGATATTCCAAGGTGCAGTGGTGCGTAGATCATAAAATCCAAAGATAAAAATATGGCAGTATATGGTGAAGTAAGTACTGGTGAAGTAGTAACAAGTATAAAAGGTATTGTACTTACAATTTCTAGAGCATGTAACCTGCTCTAGTTTGGACAGCCTAGGTGGTATAATCCCCACCAAGGATATGCAGGATCCAGGGAGTAGAAGGTGATAATAATAAAGATATATATAAAAGTATACTAAAAGAAGTACTTTAATATATAAAACAAACAAGTATAATAACAAGTATAAAAGTCCACTTAAGCTCTGTTATAGCTCATCCCCATGTGAGTGGACTGTGTATAGCTTTATCTGACCTTTCTTGTTTATTTACTGTATTGCACTATTATGTTTTGCTTTTTATTTTGAGGTTACCATCTATTGTCAAAATCTCCATCGACTATATGTATGTATAATTTTTTATAATTGTTTATACCAATACCTCTAGGCGCGGTATACACTCCCCTTTTCCGACTCCATACAAGTTGCCTAATTCCTACTTGCAGATAAGGATTAAAGCAAGGGCCAGTATAAGTGAAACATGTCAGACATGTTGAAATAGGATTAGGTTTGGTATATCTAATATTGGCAAAATAGTCAACTGAAACCTTATCTATTTATCTGTTAAATTTATAAACATAAAAATAGAGGCGTATTACAGATATATCACATGGCAACAATGTGCAGACTAATTTTATTAATGCTCACTGGAAGTGGTGAAATCAACTACAGTGCTGTTGTCTCTCTCCATTTGTGGTCATCTTTGATTTAAAGTATATCTAGGATTAACATATTTGGCTTAGACAAAATAGATGCGGTGCCAAATAGCCTATAGATAGCTTCTAGATTTTAGGGCTTTTTATATCTTCATGAAATTTCTGCCTATCTGCCTTTTTCTGCCTATTAAAAATGTTAAGTACTCCCAACAGAGATCTTTTACACATTTACACACTATTTTATGTATTTTTTTTTCTTTCAAGAAAGAATATGCATGTAAGATCCTGTAATTATTGCAATATATGCATAGTGTGGTATCATATAATTAATGAAAACATAATTTTTAATTTTTATTTTCAAAGATTTAACAGAAACAAAACTAGGAGAGTATGAGCTAGTAACGCCAATAAGCACTGATTCAGAAGGACGGCATGTTTCCAATATTCTTACTATTAATCACAAGAAAAGGTCAGCAAGAGACACATCCCAGAGTTCTCAACTTCTATATTTCAATGTTACTGCCTTTGGAAGACAATTTCATCTGAAATTACGGCAAAACAATCGTTTAATAGCTCCAGGAGCAATTTTAGAGTGGCAGGATGTTCCAGTGGAATCAGAAAATTCAACCCATACTGGAGAAGAGAACCTTGATGGAAACTCTACAAAAAGAAGATGGAAAACAGAACCTTTGAGGACTAACTGTGCTTATGTAGGAGAGTTGACGGATGTTCCAGGAGCGTCTGTTGCACTTAGCAACTGTGATGGTCTGGTAAGTAATCAAACTGTTTTTTTTTTCCCCAAGGTTTTTTTTAATAACTGCTATTTTGCTGCTTTTAAAGACATGTGAAAGACTAAAAAGAATATCAAAAATAACTAGCAGAAGTTTGATATGATAGCATTCTTGGTAATAACTGACTATATAAATGGTCTTTTTATAATTAAAAAAATCTCATGTTAGTATTTGAAAAAATAATTACATTTTACATTATTTTCCATTTTAATTGTACAAGACTTTTAAACTACATTAAAAAACAATGTTGAAATTCAGAATGTTTAAATATGTGCTTGGTTTAGTTTCGAAGGATGACAAATATAAGACCTTTAAATTACAAAAAGACACTGTCTGACTTAAACATTTTGAGCTAAAATGAGATGAATTTCAGTGCCTGGTAACCAGAAAGACACATTGGCTTGCATCTCTGTTCCACACTAAACAGTATTTCTGAAGAACAGCAGGAGCAGCCAAGTATTTACTGTGGTAACTGCGTGGTCTACCAGGGTAAACATTTTGAATTCCCAGATACACACTGCTTGTAACCCACATATGCTGCAAATACTAATTCAATCAGCACTGCAGAAATAAAAAAATTAAAAAATTAAAAAACAGCGGCTATTTTGTGTTCAGGTAGTTAGAGAGAAGAAACTCCCTTTCCCATGGGACCACATCTAAAAACACATTTCAGTCTGACCTTCTTCAATGTTCTTCTTAAAGACGTCTTTAGTAAAGGGTCATATTTTCTTTTTGCAGTCTTAAAGTTTCTGACTGTAATATTTTTTTTTTATTGATTTCCTCTAATCAAATAGCATTTTTTTCCTGGTAGCATTTCAGTATTTATTGATACCAACTTCAAAATCTTTTCTATTCTAAGTGTCTGTCTCCTCGATATATCAGTTTTCTGGAGTGTCTTAACTATGTTATCATTTTATACAGCAAGTGCAAAAAAAGTATTTTAACATTCTAAGAGTGTTAAAAATCATTATAGATTAGAGTAGAAAAGTACCCTAATTTTTTATATTTTTTTTTATTTCTGGGATATTTAATAATACTAATTGATAGAACCTTTCTAGATATTATTATTATTTTAATGAAGCACGGAAAAGTACCAGAATATGTTTTATGGTTTATGTGAGGATTGGAACCTTTATGCCTCCAAATTAAGCAATTTATGATATTTACATGTACTAGTAAGAAAAGTGACTGCTGTATCTATAACTGGGACCTTGCCGAGTTTGGCTCTTGTTGGCCCTTAGTCTCTTGAGGGTCCTTCAATAAGTGTTGCATAGCTCTACGCAGACTTCTAGTTTTCTTCTGAAAACAGGTAGAGGAGGTTCTCATGGTATTTGGATGGAAAAGGGAACTGAAAGGCTATCAGTTATTGATATATTGTACTAATTGTTTGTTCTAGTATAATCTCAGTGACCATGGATTGTTCAAACTCTATAGTTATTGCTTTGTTTGTATTAGGTTGCTAGGTTATCCTTACACCTATTGGTAGGTTACCTAAATGGTCTGAAATACTAAACTGGAGTACAGTTTATAGGCACTCTATGCAACATAACCACTGTTACTGGACTGAAGTAGTTATTGTCAGGGTCTTACCTGAGTTGGGAGTCTGTAGCGCAGATATGTTGCTCACCCTTGCAGATAGCCACAGACCAAGGTGGTCAGGTAAGAATTCACCTGGCCTGTGGGTCTGTGCACGGGGGCTGTGCATGATGAAGTACCAATGCGCACAGGAAAGGCAAGGACTGAACCAGCAGGATTGTCGAGGGATAGCCGAGGTCAAAGGATGCCAGAGGACAGGAACAACGAGGAGTAGCCAAAGTCAAGGGATGCCAGAGGTCAGAGTAAACGTAGTCCGAAGCCGGGGTCAATATTAAGCAGCAAATGAAATGACAGGAACACTGGTACGAAACACAACAGGATCAAATACTTGACACTGAGCACACGGCGAGGCTGAGTTTAAATACCCTGCTGATGACTGATCAGGGTCAGGTGAAGCACAGCCAAGTCAAGGTACAGCCCCAGTGTAGTAGACATACCAGGACGAATAGGACCGGAATCACTTGTCACTGTATAAAGCTGCTGTGGCTCAGAGGTAGAAAGCAGGACCAGGACTGAGAAGTTCCCCGGTTCAAGTCCCCTGTTGGGAACTCCTGGAGCGACCACGTCTGTCTGTCTGTCTGCCACGGTGAGAACCGTGACAGTTATGTTGGTTCAGATTCCCCTTTAGGCACCAAAACAACTTTGGCTTAATCAAGTTGTTTTGGTATAATAATGATGCCCCTGCAGTCTCAATGCTCAGTTTTCTGCCATTTATGAGTTAAACTTTGTTTATAAGCTCTAGTCACACCACATGCATGTAACTTGCACAGCCTTCCTAAACACTTCATGTAAAGAGACATCTAAAGTTTAAATTTCCTTTATCGCACAGTCTGTTTAATTTAGAATTTCTTGTCTCCTGCTCTGTTGATAATCTGCTACAGCAGTGATTTCCAAACCAGTCCTCAATGTACGCGAGTCCAGGATTTATGGATTACTCAGATGTTTTTAGAAAAAAAGAAAAAAAAAAACCTTGATACAACTAGGTAATCCCTAAACTTGGACTGGTAGGCATGCCTTGAGGACTGGTTTGAAAACCACTGTACTACAGCTTTAGAAGACTCCTGTGTGGAAATAAAGTTACATTAACAGAGCAGGATATAAAAATCTCTAAAGTAAGTTAATATCAGATTGAAAAAGATACAACAAAATGCATGCAGACTGTGTCAGTCACATACAGTTGAGGTGTGGCTAGGGCTGCATGAACAAAAAAGTGCATTAACTCTTAAATGACAGAGAACGAATCAGCTAGATTGCAGGGGCATGACCTATACACCCAAAGTGCTCAATTAAAGGGACACTATAGTCACCCAGACCACTTCAGCTCAATGAAGTGGTCTGGGTGCCAGCCCCCCCAGGTTTTAATCCTTCAGATGTAAACATAGCAGTTTCAGAGAAGAGAGGTGGCGCTAGAGGATGCGAAGATATGTAAAAAAGTTGCTATATTGCATGGAAATACAGAACAATGTTCCCTTTCAGAAATGCTAAATTAAGAAAAAAGTCATCTGCTGAACTATTTAATTGTTTTGATTTTACTGCATAAGGTAATGCTGGACTACAGTGGTAAAATGTGTCTACAGCATTAATCCCTATTGCTCTATACTTTGATAAATATCTCTATTCTGAGACAAACTTTATAGGGGATGCACATAATCATTACTGCATAGTTATTTGATCTGAATTAGTCTAGTATATTACCAAGTTAACAGACCAGAATTAAAAACGAGCAAATACTTCAATGACTGTAGAAATGACTAATACATACATTGATTATAAAAATAAATAGTTAAATAAATAAAACAACTGTCTTGTTTGTCACTTTGGTAGAGTATCAATATTTTCCTATATTTAAGTTTACATTTTTGTAGGCCCTTCACCCTATTTATCTGTTTTCCCTGTGTATTATTGTTTTTTTTTTTAGTTTTTAGTTTTTTTTTTTATCTTTGTATGAGAAACAGTTTTGCAAATTATGTTCCAGTTGTTTGTAACCTGTAAGGTTAAATAAACACTGTTAGTCTGACCTTCTGTCTTTATCCCATGGTTTTATTTTATTTAATCTACTAGTTTAAGTAACTATCTTGTGATGCTGCTGTTCACTGCTGAGTGTCATGCTGTGTTTGCAAGTGTCAAATTTGCACATCCCATCATCACAGTTAGTACTGTGGTCAGGTGCAGGAGAATCCAGAGAATGTTGTTCTGAGATATGCTTGGCAGTGGTACAGTATGACAATCAGTGTATGTAAGACAACCAGTGGGCCAGATGTGTAACTTTAAGACCCATGAGTACTTCTGAGACATTTTATCAGTTGTAACCTTCTTTATCCTGGATGGGTGAGCATCCTGAAAAATAGAGCCCTCAGTAGAATAATTAAAGAGTGTCACTTGTTCATCACTGGGAGATGCACAATTATTTTTCATATATCATATGAAAACATATCAGTACATAGGTAAGAGTGTCCTTATTAGAAAGAAAACTCTGTAAAAATATTTCTCTAGCTGGTAAGCTGCATTAGCGCCATTTTTTAAAATTGCTTGCTTTTCTAGCGATATCTTTATCCAGTTGTAGTGTTTTAACAATCCTAAGTTTTTTTTTTTTTGCTGCTCAAAATAAATAAAAAAATTTCATCCACTTATAAAACTTCTATTTCATGTATAATTTGTTTTTCTTATAGAAAATGTATAGAAATAGATTTGTTGACAATACTTCATCTTATGGTGTACAATAACACACCATAATTTGAAGGCACCGTGTGACAACTGGGAGTAAATCTTTTAGGAAATTGTAAAATGTTGCTTTCATCTAGTTATTATTGGTGGCATGAAAACCTCAAATAAATTAGTCCACTTATTCTTACCGTATTTATTCGAGTATAACGCACACACGTGTATAACGCGCACCCCTAATTTTCGATTAAAAATCGGTATAAAATTTTATACCGATTTTTAATCTAAAATTAGGGTGCTTGTTATACTCTAATAAATATTCGAGTGGGTGCTCGATAATACCGACCGCCGGGCTCATTACAAGCCCGGCGGTCCTGGGGGGGCAAGCAGCAAGCGTTTACTCACCTCCGTGCGGCTCCTCCAGCTTCCCAGTGTAAATCTCGCGAGACCCGCGGCCAGCTCTGACGACGTCAGAGCGTCAGAGCTGGCCGTGGGTCTCGCGAGATTTACACTGGGAAGCTGGAGGAGCCGCACGGAGGTGAGTAAACGCTTGCTGCTTGCCCCCCCAGGACCGCCGGGCTTGTAATGAGCCCGGCGGTCCTGGGATATATATTTATTCGAGTATATTTATTCCAGTTACTGGGCCTATGTTTTGTCTAGGCCTGCCCCTTCCATCTACTTAATAAGAAAGGAAAATGGAACACTGAAATACCGCCACATATGAAGGCATACCCTTTATAATACTTGCACAAGGACTGAACACGTGTTTCTTCATGTGTTCTTTAATATGGGTCGCCATAGCATTTAAGAAGATGTTTGCCATCATTCATTTAAACTCACACCACCTTCTCACAGACTTTGACATTATTGACCTAAAGTCTTGATTTTACGGTGGAGTGTGTAATGCTTCTGATAAATTACATAAAAAAGTAGTTTGTACATTGCAAATTAATTGCAATAAATAAATAACTATCTTTTAAATTCTACATTTTCTTTATTCCACTCATCTAACAAACATTCCTCTCTTGAAACTGTCATTAGTCTTAAACTATCCTTACCCGTTGTGTCACTTTACCCCACTCCCTCTAGCATGTAAGCTCATTGAGCAGGGCCCTCATCCCCTCTGTTCCTGTGTGTCCAACTTGTCTGGTTACAACTACATGTTTGTTCGTCCACCCACTGTAAAGCGCTGCAGAATTTGTTGACTAAAATAAATAATAATAATAATTCTGAGCTTTAGACAGAATTTCTATACATATGTAAGAGAATAAGACATATGAAAATCATTACACAAATGCCTTCACACACATAATCAATACTTTTTTCTTGGAAAATTTGCTATTTACATCTGTAATATACCAAGGTATACTTGCCAACTTTGTTGATTAATTGTACAGCCTCTTGATACCTTGCCACCACTTCAGGAATTTGGGTCACGTCAAGTCATGTCTTTCTGACACATACCAACAGCAGTTAAAGTGCATTATGAAAAAAAACCTCTCATTTAGTATAGCTTTTGTTTATTCTGTATTTAGAAATGATTTAGAGCCATATTTGACAAAAATGTAGTCAACTCATTCTACAGCACAATTAGGTTCTATGTCTGGAAACAATGAAATGCATATGCAAGATTATGCAATGTATTACAGATGGCTAGATAGATCCACTTAATCATGGAAAGGCATTTGAACATCTGATTCTTTCTCTCTCATTTCCGGGATATCATTACATTAACAGATGATGGGGGTGGGGGGCTATATTAAATAGATTGTCCATTGAAGCATTAATCTAAGTGCCTGAAATGGTTTTGCATCATTAAGAGCAAAATACCAGAACATTTATAATGAGATGTCAAATATTGTGATTACGCTGTTCAAATATCCCAAAAAGAAAGTGTTGGAAATTGCCTTTGGTGCTTAAGTTCAATACTTCTAAGACACAACTTTGCCTTTGATTTGTTTTACACTAAAATGCACAACATGTAGGTGATTTATATGTGTCCCGTGTAATTGGGTTTAAAAAAAAACAAAACAAAAAAAAACTTGTCAGCAGATTTAATTTTTTTTTTTTTTTAACTCTAGTAGTCATTGCTATAGAGACTGTTTACTAATTAATGCATAAGTAGTCTTTGGAAGAGGAACTTCTTGCATATAGCTGCCAAAGTAATAATGTGTGGCATTCACATAGAAACTACAAAGAAAAACATAATATCAATGGGAAACTAATCTCTCCAAATAAGCCGTTTTTAGTCTACATTACACAATGCATGCCAAAATGTATAAGAGTCCGGTACTTCATTAAAATGTACTTATAACTTCATTACCTTAATGTGCTTTTTTATCCTTTAACTGCAAAAGCCCTTTAAAAAGTTTTCGTTCTATAGTCATTTTATGTTTAATTTGACTTTACCCACAGTTAAAGGGAACTGGTTAGCTCATGCAATTTCTCCCAGCTTAAAACTCTTTATATTACTCATACCTTTTTGTAAAACCTTTCTTTTTACATTTGCTTCTATAAGAGTAAATTGGAGGTACGGATTTGAACAGAGGACAAACAAAGGTGATTGACAGAGCAAAGGAACCAAGATTGATTGTGCTTGCTAAATAAAGAGAGTTAGTAATTAAAAAAAATTGTTATAGAGCAATGTGTGGTGAACTAGGTGCCGAAATGATTTTCTAAAGTATAAGCCAGAGTAATGTATAAAAAAAAAATATATTAGGCATGGAAAGTCCCATGAGTAAAGGAAATAACTTTTGGAGTAGTATTAATAATGGGCTGTAAGCTTTTAAAGGAAACCATATGAGCACCAAACCAACTTTAGCTTGAAAACTTATTTTTTTAGATTGTGTGCTTGCAGTCTCACTGCTCAGTTCCCTGCCATTTAGGAGTATATATCATTTGGTTTATGCAGCCCCAGCTACATTCTCCTGGCCATGAATCGTACAGCCTTCCTGAAGAAGACTAAATTTTTTTAGCTTTCCTTAAAGCATAGTATGTTTAATTTCGAATTTTCTTATCCCTTCCTCTGTTAACTACCATCCTAGATCCTGCAACAGCCTCCTGTGTGTGAATCAAATGCACTTAATGCAGCAGGAGATTAGAATGCTTAACTTAAACACACCATGCTGTAACATCTAATTTACAATGAAATCCTATTTTATGATTGAATGGATGTGAAAAGTAAAAGCAAGTAAAAGCTTCATTGACGGATACTGAAAAAATAAGAGTTAGTGCTCAAAGGAGGGAATATAAATTTGATGTTATAATCAGAGGCGTAACTAGAAACGACGGGGCCCCGGTACAAAATTGCCTGGGCCCCCCTATACATCCCCCCCCCACCCACACATGCAGGCACACACATAGACACAAACATGGCACACACATACAGACACACACATACACACAGACATGTAGACACACACACAGACACACACATACTCATATACACACATACACTCAGACATACACACACCTTCACACACACACACTCAGACACATGCACTCACACACACACACACACACTCAAAGACACATACACTCACAGACACGCACATACTCTCAGACACACAAATTATTCATATTTTTTAAAATTTTAAAATGTCCACCCAGCCTCCCTACCTGGAGAGCAGTCGTGGATCTGTCCATGGGGTATAGTGGGGCTTCAGTGAGGCGGACGGCTGTGTTCCTGGCAGAGGCAGCAAGGGAGCTGTGTTCTCCCTACTCTGCTCCCTCGCACTGTGTGGGCTGTCTACTGTCTGCGGGGAGCCAGAATAAGAGGTCATATTTCGGATCAGCAAATGGCATGCAAGGGAGCAGAGCAGGGAGAACAAAGCTTCCTCGCCGCCTCTGCTGGGAACACAGCCGCCTGCAGGAGGGTCCATTAGGTGGCCAGTAGGCCACCTCTTGGGCCCCCCTATGACAGGAGGAACACTGGGGGTTGTATCCCGGTCTGACCGGATGTGTTCACTTAGTGAGCACTTCCTGACAAACAGCTCGACCATGCTACACACAGGCAGGAGGGGAGCAGCACAGCTCTCCCCTCTTGTCAGACACCCGGGATGTATCCAGGCGGCCCTGGAGTAAGGGGTCCGGTCACGGCTGCTACCCCTGCGACCGTGGTAGGTACTCCACTGGTTGTAATCAAAAGATGCTTTGTGAATCTTTTGAATTCTATACCTTGTACAGGATTTAGATGAGAAAGGACTAAATTGGTCAGTTAAGCCAAATCTGAGAATTACATTCATGTACATTCAAAATCTTTAGGTCATTAATAATTAGTGAGATGCACAGTAGTTGCTGTAATCCTTACCAGGTGTTGGTATCAAAGTAGTTGCTTTAAGGGCTGTGGTGGTGGGGGAATGAAAACTATGTGTAATGTAGAAATAAATTGTTACTGGAATTTTCACTGTTGGTCTGTAACAGATGTAAAGGTGGAGTGCAGGTTAGCTTCGAAATATGTGCAAAGAATGGGGCTCTTTCAGGTCCTTAGATATGTTATAAAGACTAGAGTAGTAGTCCTAAAACATTTATTATTTTCTCAATAAATGATTGTTGGTGATGGGCTCGAGGTGCATTAACCAGGATTAATTACTATAAACATAATATGATTTTGGTCAGCAAAACCTATCATTGTGCCTTATAATGAGGCAACTTTTGGTATCTGTTCCATAGTATCTGTGCGCTACTAAAAAAAATAAGTAGGTTATATGGAAAAATTAATTAAATACTTAAGTACCATGTTACAGTCCCATCCTACTACTTTCCTGTACTGAACTTGTAAGATGAGTGTGTTAGCATTTGTTAAATAAAAGCTACAAAATGTAAAGAGCTGAGGGTCCATTATTCCCTTTTTTGTTTTTATTTGTATTTTTCTGTGTGTATGTTTCTGCTACAGCAACAAGAGAAAGCCAAATACAAAATAGCTATGTGAAATTCATACATCCACTGGGCATGTCTGAGATCTGTGACTCTAATATAGTTGCATCCAGACTTAGATCTTACTGACTTTAACTATGGTATTCTGTCCTGTGACAAATAACATTAGAAGGGGGCAATATCCAAATGCAATAAAGTCTATATGCCCATGATGGATAAAGAGCCCCAGACAGATATAATAATAAAAGTTGCATTAAATCTGGGAATATACACGAGCGTGATAATAACAATTAAATATATGAGGCCCGGTGTCCAGAAAAGGTCTTTAACCAGAACTGAGGAGAATCAGAAAGGCACAAAGCTAGACAAAGAAAACAGTGGTGTAAAAGAAGAGAAATTAAGAAAAAGGCAAGGCAGGAAGACAGGAGGCAAAGAATTGCATGAGCTACATAGTGAAGTAGAAAATAAAACAGCAGAGCAGGAATCGTCTGGTGTCTCAAATTGCTGTCCCAACTAAAATGAATCAGTGGTCCCAGAATACCAAGGCCTCAAACATCTGGGGGCATATTTGCAACCTAGAGGCCATTCTCACAAGGCGGTGTGCCACCTGGTCATTAATAAAGTAGAGCTGGATTATAATACCAAACCATACCAGGATATCTAGTAGAGGAAGGCCAAATGTGGAGAGGAAATTTGGGAGGTCTTCGATGGAGTAAAAGGTATGAGTAATGAGCAGGTGAGTATCCATCAGGCTGAAAGTGTACCCCCATCTATAATGGATCTCCTTATCCAGGTATTGTTGAGTCGTGGGACGTGGGAGTCCTTGTAGCTTGCAGGATTGAACAGGAGAAGTAAGGAAGCAAAAATATAGTAGATTGGTTGGTGTGAAGTTCTTGGGAGTGCATTTTACATAAGTTTGCTTTCAGAGAATACTAGTAAAGACGACATATGGCACACCTTGACCTGTTGTCATCTTGCTCGCTGAGGGGATGCACTCTGTCAGCACAGTCAATAAAAAATAAGGTAAGTAAGTATCTGCAAGAGATTTTCCACACCATCCCTCACCCATACATTAATGAACCAACACTTGTTGAGCTCATCCAAATATTTATGGAGGAGTGCCATCTGTTGAGTGCATTCTGTTAGTTGCGATTGCAAAGTAGATAATTGTGTCCTCCGGATCATGAATGTGTGCTACCAGATGACCTGAGACTTTTTGGGTGTCTGGCAGCTTGCTTTGAAAAGTAGATGTAGAGAATATAGTTGATTGAGACCTTGCAAATCTGCCTCTCTTGTAGAAGAGTTGGAAAACAAGGAACTGGCTGGGATATCTGGTGGGTGCTCGGCATAGGCCGCAGCCACAGTGTTGGAAGACCCTTGCTCTGGAGTTGGTGGCTTATCAGCAGAATTGCGAGACCTGACGATTTTTGGCTAGAGGGATAGAAAGGAGCAACCTAATCTGATTTTGATTTCTTCCCCATGAGGGCAACAAGTGCTGGATGTTGTGTGATTGTTCTTTTGAGTAGCTAAGCTTGTGGATTACATATCCATGATCCCTTGCCTCTAGCCACCCCCCCCCCCCAAAATTATATTTTGATCACAGAAATCAACACCCCTTTTTATACCTGAAAACTCTGTATTATTCATAGTAAGTATTTTACTGCTGATAATCTGGACCTATTTCTGAAAGTTTATTGGGCACATCAGCATGAGGTGCATGTTATTATTATTATTATTATTACTATTACTTCTTATAAAGTGCCAACAAATTCTGCAGTGCTGTACAATAGGTGACTAACAGTCAAATATTTGCAACAAAACAAGTAGGACGCACAGGAACAGATGGTGCTGAGAGCCCTGCTCGAATGAGCTCACATTCTAGGGGAAAAAAAGAGTGAATAAGCACAGTTTGCAAGTATATTATTAAAACATTGAGTGGGAGCTCATTGTGCCTATGCAAGAGGAACTGAAATGTCAAAAGTTCAGTTTTTGCTTCCTGGCTGAATGAATCACATTATGAGTGATACTTGTTAGGTTTCAGAAAATGCAGAATCCTTATTTGTGTAGTTGATTTGGTTTATGATTTTCACCTGTAACAAAACTCTGGTTGGTTCCATTTGTTTACATTTAGTTCTCATCTGCCAATAGTGTGCTAGCAGTTTCTTCTAAGATCAAGTAGTTTGATCTTTGATCTGTTAAGACATAGAACAGCACCACCATCTGCCTTGCATTACCCTGGTGTTTCAGGCGCATGCACTTCATGCACTTCCATCACCTGTCTACATTCTCTGCTCTATGATCTTTGACACAAGTAATGAAGTTTCAATACAGAGTATCAGTGGTTCCAATGGATCATTTACAGTTTGGTAAATTAAATGATCAATACCCTGGGACAATGCCATTTAGTAACAAAAAAAGTGTGACCTACATCTGTGCTTTCATCTAGACCCACTTTCCTATCTAACAGTTCCCCTATTGCAACATGTTCAAGAAAAATAACTTTTCCATCTGGTACCCAGTTGATGTTAGCATCTGCACTTTCAGTGGTATCCGTTGGCGAAATCCCAATCTTGAGCTAGACAACACAGGTAAATATGTACAGTTTTAGTCCCGGATATTTTCTTGCTGCACCACAACAGTGGAACTACTGTAAATGTGGCTGCACTGGGGTCCATTGTGTGGACTCAGAGAAAGCCTGGCATAGACTCCCATCAACCTCAGCCAGTACCTTCTGCAACCAGTTGATGCCAGGGAAGCCAGCCTCCTGACCCAAAAGGTATGGAAACAGGAGGGTGGCTAAATGTATAAAGTATGACTGCTGTATGTTTGTATCAGTGTGCATTTGTATCTGTGTATCACAATGTGTATGTATATGCATATGTTTATCAGTGTTAGTGTGGTAGTGTGCATGCATATCTGTTTCAGAGTGTGTCCCAGAAGTTTGGAAGTTAGCGAATGTTGTGCCCATTCAAAAGAAAGGTAGTAGGGAGGAGTCGGGCAACTATAGGCCAGTAAGCCTTACTTCAGTAGTGAGGAAAGTAATGGAAACCATGCTAAAGGATAGGATTGTTGAACAACTAAAATCACATGGATATTAAGATCATAGACAACATGGGTTTACTTCAGGGAGATCATGCCAAACTAATCTAAGGTTTAAAATATATTAGGAAGTATTACTTTACTGAGAGGGTAGTGGATGCATGGAATAGCCTTCCAGCTGAAGTGGATGCATGGAATAGCCTTCCAGCTGAAGTGTGGGATAGTCATAAGGCTTATCTAGATATAAGATAAGGCCAGGGACTAATGAGAGTATTTAGTAAATTGGGCAGACTAGGTGGGCTGAATGGTTGGTTCTTATCTGACAACAAATTCTATGTTTCTATGTATATATGTGTTTGTGTGTGTATCTGTGTCCATGTGGCAGTGTGTGACAGTATGTGCTTGTGTGTGTGTCTGTGTCTAGCTATGCCTGTTTGTATATGTGTGCACCTCTCTCTGCCTGTCTGTGCCTGCGTGTACAAGTCTGTTCCTGTCTCCATCTGTGCTGTGTGTTCCAATCTGTGCCTGTGTGCCTATCTGTCCATGGCTGTATGTGTGTATGTTTCTGTGAATGTCTGTGTGTCTACAAGTAACTGTGAGTGTGTCAAGAGGCATGTTAGAGGATGGCGTTTGTGGAGAGGCCAAAACAGGAACAGGGTCAGCAAATTATTTTTGGGCTCAAGCCCCTGTTTTGTTTTTTTTCATTGTAGCAACTCCCCCAGGTATTCATTGGATCCAAAAAGACATTCAGACAGCAATAAGTATTGCTTCTATCAATGAAAACAAAGGAACATCCTTCATTAGAGCCTTTGGTAGCAGTGCCATTTATTTAAACATGAGTTTGATAGATTTCCATTAAATATGTGTGTTTCAGAAAATAAATCTTGACTTTACTCTTGATTAAAGTAGCAGCAAAGCTTCATTTTCTATTTCATTTTAGGTCATTGAAGGATATACGCTGACCTACTAACAGGGAATTAGAGTTCTCAGTAGATTTTCAAGTAAAAAAAATTGATTTCTCACTGACTTTTACCTCTTTTTTTTGTCAATGATTTTCATGAAATGAATTGTCAGTTATAACAAACAAAGATAAATAGTTTGTATGCACATTTATCTTCATTACACATTTGTGCAAGTTATTTAGAAGCAAATATGGAGACAAGCTATTCCTTTGATGATTTATTTTGGGATTAGTTCCCTACAAGCAGCCTTCCTGCAGCATAGTAGGCTGAAAAATGAGTCTCCTACAAGCAACCTACCTGCAGCATAGTAGGCTGAAAGGCCAGAATGCCCATATCATTAAAGTAGGAGGAGAGATACTTGAAATCTTGTCATGCCATTAGAGAAAGATGAATAAATCCTGTGAACTAAGTATTTATTGTATGACATGCACATGAACTAAGTATTATAGATGACTAAAACCTGTGATCTAAATATATAACTCAACACAAAAAACAGCTGTCTCTTTGCAGAGATAGTGAGTGATACTCTAAAGTACCTAAACAGAAGAAGCGGCTCGACACAAATAGTGGAATACCCTTTTCCACAATAGAAGCCAAATATAAAAAAAAAGTATAGTCTTTATACCAACAGGTGGAGAGCTATAGTAAGTGTGAAATATAAGGGGGTACACTTACCCCTCCAATACAGTGACAATCTTGAGAGTTTATACTTAAATGTACATATAAAACACAACAAAAAAAAGAGAATATAGTGCAGATGGTTTACAAATAAGGGTGAGTCACAGCTCCGTAATTAAATCCTTTTTGCTTTTAAGGCAGCAACACACCCCTTTGTCCCAAACGGTATTCCTCCAGGGATATAGAACAAAAAAGAGACAAACCAGATGTGCAGTACTGTATAAGAGATAGATATAGTATAGGTGATGATGGTTGTGCTCACCTTACACAGAGCCTTGGATTCCCGGCTCTGAGGTTGATTTGCAGTATGCTAATTTAGTTGGGATAGCATTCCCCAAATGAGGTTCCTGACGGCTAGAAAATAACTTTTTGGACTACTATACGTGAATATTAAAAGGTAATTTATTAGTATAAAATTAAAACCATAATCATACTAAGTATAAAAAATAATAAAAAAAGTCCAAAATCCAGCTAAACGTGTTTCACTCTTCTGTGAGCTTCCTCAGTAGCTGTAAAGTAGCCTCAGGGATCCTCTGCTTTATAACTGTTCAAAAGTTCATATAGGTCCTCCCTTTTGGGGTCACATGATATGTGATTATCCAATCATAAAGTTCAATTTCTTCTTTTTATTGTATGTAATAGAGCCACCTGTGATAGATAACAAAAAATAACAATATTACTTAAAACCTTTTTTTTATATTTCTGTTATCATCAGTTAACGTAATAAAACTGTTCTTAGCATAGCCATTTCATAAATCTAAAAAGCTGTTTCCAATGTTTATTTATTTTTTATTTTTTTTGGTTTTTTAAATGTAAGCATAATATATATTTTAAACATGGACTGTGCAGCTTGTAGACACAATTAGGTCAAACAACAATGTTATGTATAGATTATTGTTCAGGAATACAAAAAGTAAATGTATATTTAAATAATGTTCTTCTCTTTTTTATATTTTTTTTTTATTAATTTTGTATATAATTGGTAGCATATTTAACATTTAGAGTAATGCTCCAAGCATCTACAGTATGCTAAGTGGTTATTATGCCAGAACTACAGCTAGTGCACTTAGGGCAAAGTATTTTCAGGGTCCCTGTCATGCGCTGTAACTCTTTACCAGGGCAATCTCGGCAGCCTTGGAGAAAGTGATAACAGAGCCGCGGTGTGTGTGACAGTGTATATGTGTATGTGCCTACATCTCCGCATTCAAACTCCAGCTCTACACACAAATACACCCCTGCATTCAAACTTCAACACTACATACAGACACACCCCTAAATTCAAAGGTAATCACTACATACAAGTAAATGTAACCCTTTATTACCCTGCTCCTGGCAACAAGCCGTAGCTAGCAGCAGCTACACCTTTTTCTGTCGCTGACAGGGATCCTGAGCCTCCGCTATAGTTGGGAGATCGGGACATCTTGTTCTGACGCAGTGCCTCCACTCAGTGCAACTTCTATTGTTGGGGAACCCACCCCACTGAGTAGATGAGTACACTCCACTTAATAACTCAGAGACATGAAATACAGACATGGAAATACACACTGTATTGTGGTCAAAGAGATACATATATAACAGCAGAAATAACAATGCAGTCCCTGGCTTATGTTAAACACAGTCACAAGAGTCTTTAGCAGCAGGAATGCAGACAACAAACTTCTCTTAATAACATTAATAACTACATCTGAGAAGTTAAACTCCTAGGTACCTGCAGGTAAATTATGTGCACAAAGTTGGGGCCCTTAGGTGTAGGTAGTGCTACCCAGGTACAGTTATAAGGGAGAATCCTGAAGCAATCTCTGGAGACAGTACCTTTGAGTGACTGCTGTAACTGCAGATATTTCTAGAGAGATCCAGCAGAATGTAGGACAGCAGCAGAACAGCAATGGCAATCCTTTCTCTGCCTTCTGCTGACAGGATGCAAGAGCTCATTCACACTCCTGCAGAAAGTTCCAGAATCTGCAGGGAGCTGAACATTAAATAAAAGTGTTCTAATTCTCCTAGCAGAGCAGTAGACAGTCTCCAACTTCTTGTAGTTGCAGTGCATTAGCCTTCCCCTGTTATTTCACTGTCCCAGCAGTAATAGACCATTGAAACAGGTAGGAACACACTTTCTTTATAGCAGACTCAGATAAGGAGGGATGTGGAGGGATCCGGTGATCTAATTGTACGGCTATTGTTGGGTGGTGGGGTCCCCAGGTTGAGGGTCAGTGTTCAGGGTAGGGCAGGGCCTATGTGTGGGACGCTGTTTGAGAGGCCTGGTTCTGGCCCCGGGTGCCGTCCCGTTCCTTGGGGGGGGGGGGGGGAGGGGGAGCGGAAACTGGAATGTATTATCTATGCAACGCTTGCTTTACATATGGGGTACGATGGCTAAACATGCATTAGACCAGCAGTACAGTATAGGATTACAAATGTGAGTGGGGGCGCATGCGTCTGGCGAACAGGTACAGATTGATGACCGAACCTGGTCGGGAATAACCCGAGGACACTTATTGTGAACTCTAATGAGATGGGGGAGAAAGCCCGACAATCAAAATTAAAATACCACACAACACAAATATAAAGAGAGGTTTCCTATTGACAACTGGCTACTAGCGCTCTACTCCACAGAGCAGAGCATACCACTGTTGAGGTTGAGAGTACAGGGCTAGGCTCATAAGGGTGGGGAGCAGCTCCTTAAGGAGGTCTTCGGTAGGCCGTTCGAGCTGGACACCTGGTTGTTTTTTCTTTCTAAGCCCTTAGAGGCAAAAAATAAGGGATGATCTGCTGAACCAATTACAAATAAAACAACATAGTGTATAACTGTATATATAGGTTTAAATAGAAATTGCGTTCACAAATGTCCACTCACACTTTCACAAAAGTTTGCAAGCCTTGAGATTTTCTTTTCAGAATAGGAGTTCCAAATCTTCTATCTGGGGTGAAATCTCCATAGATGTATTTATACCAACTTCATTGTAAAGGCCCTGTTGTGAGCAGGGTGCAGCCTTATGTAGCTGAAGCAAGTAATTAGTCCTAGGCAGGTGAGGACTGAGGTGACTAGTGGCTAGGGAGGCCACTAGTGATTGAGAGCTGGAACTTCTTTTTAAAGGAACAGAAACAAAAGGAAGATAAAACATAGCTGTCAGGATATGATCCTGACACAAACACTGACACATATGCAAATACATATACTGAAACACACTGCCCCCAATCAAGGATAAACCCCTGTAATCCATAGACAAATTAGATTTCTATGAGAATAAATTGGGGAATAAATATGTTGCAAAAATTCACTTATATGATATCCTACTCCTTTTCAAAAACCTAAAACATAACAACAAACGAAAAATGAAAACAAACAGAAAAAAAAAAAAAAAAGAAAAAAAAAATGCTGTACAGTACTTATGCAACACTTTATACACTGTTATGTCATGATAACTTGTTCGCTACCAGTCCTAAAGTGTATTTTACCAGATGTTCTTTCTTACTGGCCTGCGAGCCTAAGACACCTGTTGCTGTACGGTGAACAAATAAAAAGATTTAAAAAAAAAAAAAAAAAATTCACACTTACTGATAATTAATGCAAAAAAAATAAATATATAGAAAATGAATCATGGCAATCCTCATACATGATGAATATCAAGGCAGGCATGGTATTATGCAAACAGCATACAATGAATTGAAATGGTAATCATACTCCAAGTATCCAGGCAAAAATGAAACCGATTTGCAAAAAATAGTTATATTGGATAAGATGAAATAGTGTCAAAAAGAGATGAGGTGAGTACCCTGGACGCGTTTGGCATATTACGTCCCCCTTGTTGCTTTCTCAACATATACCTACAACATACTCACCTTATCTCTTTTTGGGTAGCGGTGTGGGTGGTCTCTCTCTCATCTGGCAGCAGCAGGTATTGCTATCATTTCAACTCTTTTTCATCTTATCCAATATTCCTATTTTATGCAAATCTGTTTCATTTTAGCCTGAATACTTGGCATTGCATTGCAACATATTAATTCCCTCATTTATTTGCAGGGTTTATCCCTTAGTGCAGACCATAACTTTATTCTATGAAGTATTGTCTGTTTGGGAAAGGTCCTGCACCTGAATTTAACCTCTCTTATTATACAGAACTTTTTAATTTTCCTGTTATTTAATATGTTATCACTTGGAGTGGCGACATAATTTGTGGATGGATCTCACTGCCCATCCACACTTTTTCTGTTCTATTTTTGCACTGAAACACAAACACTGCCACACATGCATACATAGAAGGCATCCTCGGCATACATGCCACACATGCAGATACATACCTAGCCACACACGCAGAAACATACACTGACACACATAAAGATATATACACTGACACACACGCAGTTGCATACACTGACACACAAAGATTCACACTGACACACACATGCAAATGCACACACTGACACACATGTAAATACATACACTGACACTCATAAGCAGATACATACACTGACACACACAGGTACACACACTGACACTGACAGACACTGGCACACACAGATAAACACACATGAACAGATACACTGCCTGTGAGATTCTAGGGCCCTGAGCAGAGGGCACAATGCTGTGAGATCCCAGGGCCCAAGTCTCGGGCCATAGAGTGCTAGCAGATGGACAGCCTAGAGGGCTAAGTGGCCGTGCACCCCAGTGCCTTTGGAATGGCAGAACAGTACAAGCTGAGGTTCATCATGGTTTGGAACCACATGGAGAACACATTTACCTCAACTCACCTGACAGTGCAGTGCCAGATGCTGCGGGAAGAGAGTGAGGAGCAGAGCATCTGGGTGGCCTGTATTTTGTGGAGGATCTGCAGCACACAAACCCCAGCAGGTGAGCTTGGTCTGCAGCCAGCTGGAGCCGTGCTTTTCCAACCTGCCCTGCCCAGACACCCTGTGGATGCTGCTCCTCCGCGAGACCCAGTCTTGGAAGGGCTCCCAGGAGGAGCTGGACTCCGTGACCTGGGCCCTGTAGCTGTACCCATGGGCTGATCTCGAGCAGTGCAGCCAGAAGATCATGCTGGAGCTGCTTTTCACGGACAATACTCTGCACGAAGGGCAAGGAGGAGCTGCGCAGGGGGTGGAGCACACAGGGGCCACTACAGGGACAGTGATCACAGCATGCAGCCAGGGCTGCAGTACAAATCCCTGGATGCTGGGTACACTGAGGTGTACAGACAGACAGGAGTTTCATCGCAGGGGTCGACAAGGCAGCCGGGCATCTTGTAGTGCATTTACGTCAGAGATTGTATACCTGTCCTGTGTGTTAGACAGCCGCTAGAGGACGACTTAACCCTGCATGGTAATTATTGCAGTTCATAAAAACTGCATAATTATACTTGCAGGGTTAAGGTTGATGGGAGTTGGCACCAAGACCACTCCAATTTTCTTTAAATTAAAATTTTGTTCAGGATGTCCAACAATCGTCCGTAGGATGGTTTATCTTTGCCAAAAGTCATCCATGAAGAAGATTTGTGCACGTGAAAATAATGTGGGGATGCAAAAGTGGCTACAGTAATTTCTAGACTAATGGCTACGTAATATCAGCCAATTTTGCAATGCCAATTCTGAGTTGTCAATGCATTATAATCATATATCTATTTAAAATTTAAGGAAGAGAACTTAGACTGATGATTGATTGTTTTTTCTTTTGCAAACTTGTATTAATGAAAAATGTCAAGCAGCTGCAGCAGGAATCTGAGAAAAGGAAATTAAACTATTATTAAGCATATCTCCAAATCAAAGTTTGGGTAAGTGTTACTGTGTCACTGGTGGTGCTAGCTGCTACAGCAGTTCCCTAAACAGTCTCACACTAGAATCATTGCCTCAGGCTATCTCCAACTCTGTCTTCCTCAATAGTCATAGTGTATTTGAGAAGAATCCTGCTTGAAAGTTTATTTTTATTTTTATTTTACTGCTACTTTTTATTTTACTGCTCCCCCCCTCGTCCCCCCTCTATTGGCAACTTCTGACTTGATCTGTGATGGTAATTCAATCACCTTCTTTTTCACCTCTTCATTGGGCAGAGATGCATCATTATCCATCATTGCAATCCAAGCTGCTTATTGGTTTCCTCTCTATTCCAACTCCCATTTTGGTGCCAGGAATTGAACACCTAATCATATGTAGTGGTTATGCTGCTTAGACTCTCCTTTCAATCAAATTTTCTAGTTTAATTAATATTTTCACAATTTTACTTATTCGCAAAATGTCAAGTATATTTATTTGTTTGTTTTGTGGTTAAAGGGTTATCCTAACTAAAAAAAATAATGTTAAAACATACCTCAATTCCAGGTCCGGGGTCAAATTCTCCCAGCCACCTGACCCCAATCCTCTACCGGTGACAAGAATCCCTTTCGCTATGGAGGAACGTTAGGGAGGACGCCATGAGGGAAGGACATGGCCAGCAATGAGAGGGGATAGTGCTGTCATAGATTGGCTGTTTCCAGCATTCTATATGTGCTATCGACAGTCATTTGATATGCACAGAAATTACATTTGCTAGCCCGGAACCTTTGTTCCAAGCTAGCTAATGATGCCCCAATGACATTGCTGAAGGTTGAGTCACACCTCCAGCAGCAAGAGTTTTGTAGCGTTTTGTAGTGAAAGATCGCATAAATAGACTCCAAGCTCTATAACCACTTCAAATCTCAGAAGCTTGGAGTGACCCTTTAATGAATGTCAGGAATGTCCGACATTGAACATACAAGTATAAAATCACATTTTAATGAAATACCAAATATTTATTTTTGATGTTATATGTTTGCAACACTTTTTGTAAATTGTTAAACAATCTTCTCAGATTATAAAATATGTTACATATTTTTGTCCTGGAATCAAAAGAAGTCCAATTTACTTGTATCCATATATAACACTTTGGGTCACAGGCAAATATGTCATGCCTGAGAACATTCTATATCAGAGAGTTTTCCATGCTGAACCTCCAGCTGCTACAATCTACAAGCATCTGCTGTGTTTTTTTTTTTCAAACTTTGAAGTTTGTATGTGAATGGAAGCAGAACTGGAATAAAGGATAACTTTACTTCCAAAAAATGCAATCTATAAATATGCTAAATGATTGTCTAATATAATGTAAATGTAAAATGGTTGGCTTATAAAGGAATGTAATATTATGGGGGTCACCACACATGAAGCATTTCAATTTCGAAGAAAAAAAAAGGACACCAGGAATTTGGAGTCTCAATGTAAATCTGGAACATTATGTAGCTGATCTAAATCTTCTTGACCTCTCTGCTGCCTTTGACACCATTGATCATGCTCTCCTTCTTCAATCACTTGGTCTCTGTGACTCTGTCCTCTCATGGTTTTCCTCTTGTCTCTCCCAACGCTCATTCAGTGTTTCCTTTTCTAATGATACCTTGTCCTGTCTCGGTTGGAGTCCCCCAAGGCCTTGGTCCCCTTCTATTTTGCCTTTATACTGCCTCTCTTGGCAAACTTATTACCTCATTTTGATTCCACTGCAACCTGTACGCTTATGACACCCATATATATCTCTCCTCCTTGGACCTCTCCCCTGCCGTCCTGCAACATGTCACTGCTTGCCTTACTTCCATCTCTGATTGGATGTCCTCCCGCTTTCTGAAACGTAATCTCTCTAAAACTGAGCTCCTTTTCTTTCCTCCTTCTAATATTGACCACCCATCTTTAGCTCTCCCTTCATGTTAGTGGTATCTACATAAGTCCATCCTTGCAAGCGCGCTGTATTGGCATCATACTCCATTCTGGACCCCCCTTTGAGTCTCACATCCAGTATGTTGCAAAATCCTGTAGATGCCATCTTAAAAACATAGCCCGCATCCGCCCATTTTTTATGTAAGATACTAACAAGGAACTTGTCAATGCTCTAATAATTTCCCACATGGGTTATTGTAACCCTCTCCATATTGTTCTTCCCAAAAGCCGTAGTGCCCCACTACAGTCTGTAATGAATGCGGCCCCAGATTGATTTTCCTCTCTAGTCGGTCCTCTCACACCTCACTCCTCTGTCACTCCATACATTAGCTTTCTGTATCCTATAGGAGTCAATTCAAAGTGCTAACCCATACCTATAAAGCACTGAACAATTCTACCCCCTCTTATATCTCTTCACAGATCCATAGGTATGCCCCTTCTCGGTCTCTCCGCTCTGCCCATGACCTTCTCTTTTCCGCTGCTTGCACCAGTATGGCAAACTCATGCTTGCAAGGCTTCTCACGGACAGCTCCCTTCCCGTGGAATAGCCTGCCTACCGCCATAAGACTCTCCCCTAGTCTTCAATCAAGAAGTGCCTTAAAACCCATCTCTTTAGGAAAGCTTATGGCCTCCCAGAGTAACCTCTACCTCACATAACTATTGTGACCAATACCCTGTGGTCTGGTCATTTGCCACAAGCTCCTGGAGGAGCCTGCTAGCCAGGCTCCTGCCTCACAATTATGGGCAATGCAAAATATAAGGGGGATTTGGGATTATGTTGTTCAGGAACCGAACAACCGCACGAACCAGAGACCACCTGGGAACTTGTTAAGCCAAATTGACACCTCGTTACTAGTTCCACCGCAGTGTTCTAATTGTTCGTCTGGGTGGCCGCAGTTCGTATGAATGGCCACAAGGTGGCGGCCATCTTGTTTGGGCATCAATCTCCTGGAACTAAAATCGGACATGGAAACTCCCAGTCACCGCTGGACTTCCATCATCTCCTGCATCTGCATTCTGTTTTATATGACTTAGAAGGGCACTGTTCGGTGGAAATGTTTCCATGAACAAGGTAAACTAGCTCCAGGGTAGAACTATGGATTCTGTTTGGTAGTTATTCATTTTTAAACTAACTAACAGTTCATGGAACTGTTTTGGGCATAGGACCATGTGCATGGTTGGTCAAAATTATGACTTCCATGGAGATCCTGAACCCCTGAACCGATCTGGGTGGTTTTTGGATATGTTGGTAAACTAGATCGGAGCTATCAGGTGATCTAACTTTTATGTATTTTGGGGGTTTTGTTATATTGCCTGTTTCTGTACTGAGAGATAATATGTTTGTGTGCTCAGGTAATTGTCTCTCAGGCACAGGGGAGGAGTATGCTAGATGTTTGCTTGTAACTAATCTCCTCTCAGGTCCAGGGGGAGGGATTATCCTGTTTTGTGTGGAAGTGTCATGGGTATGTTTACTGTGTCCCTATATTGTATAAAGGCAGGCCATTAAACATGGATTAAACAGATTTGTTTTACCCTTCATCAAGTCTAGGCTGATGTTTGGGGAACTTGGGCTATAATCACTGCAATGCTTGGGACTCGGGAGATTCATAACGGATATACTCAGCCGAAGTATAGGGGATCCGTTACACCTGTCTCTTGCTCTCTCCTAAAGGGTAGCACTTAACTCTCTCCTCCAGCTCTGCTTCACTCCCACCTTATTTGATTGCTATTTACTGTCCTAATGTGTTTTATACCCCAGCTCCTATATAGACTGTAAGCTCGTTTGAGCGGGGTCCTCTTCAACCTATCGTTCCTGTAAGTTTTCTTGCAATTGTTCTATTTATGGTTAAATCCCCCCTCTCATAATATTGTAAAGTGCTACGGAATCTGTTGGTGCTGTATAAATGGCAATAATAATAATACTAATAAAAAAATCTATGGAGTTAAACACAATGGTCAGGCTTGACACAACTGAATACCAATTTGTTACAAACCAGATTTGTCTAGGTTTAAATCCAACACTGAATCAGTAATTTCCACTCTCTGACACTGACATCAGATACTATTGAAAGTGTAGAACACTGGCTACAGTTTAGTTAGTCAATCATCCACAGGGATATAATCTGAACCTGAGTCTTGAAACATTGTCCAGTTAGTTTTTCAAGTTTCTCTTAATATCCTGACTTCAGCAATCATTCATTGAAAAGCACTCTGAGGCAAATAGGAAAAACAAAAACAAAAATTAAATTCCCGAGAGACGTCCCATTCTCTTACACCATGTGATGCGATGTGGAGAAATGAAAACCAAACCCAGAGGTCCTATTAAACCAATTCCATGGCCCTCTGTTCCATTGCACCACTATCCTCTTGTGATAGGACATGCGCCCCAACATCAATGCACTGGGAATCTGCATGCTGATGGTAGGGCAGAAAAGGGGGTAACGCAAGTAATGCAATCTTGTTACCGGTGCTACCCAAATGCCTTGTGTGACTAGTAGTGATGTCCCGAACGGTTCGCTGGCGAATAGTTACTGGCGAACATCGCTTGTTCGCTTCGCCACGAATGGCGAACATATGCGCTGTTCGGTCCGCCCCCTATTCGTCATCATTGAGTAAACTTTGACCCTGTACCTCACAGTCAGCAGACACATTCCAGCAGACACATTCCAGTCAATCAGCAGCAGACCCTCCCACCTTCTGGACAGCATCCATTTTACATTCATTGTGTAGCTGCATTCTTAGTGAGAGGGGGGACAGTGTAGCTGCTGATGATTTGATAGGGAAATTGATAGCTAGGCTAGTGTATTAAGTGTCCACTACAGTCCTGAAGGACTCATCTGATCTCTGCTGTAAGGACAGCACCCGAAAAAGCCCTTTTTAGGGCTAGAACAGTCTGCTTTTTTTTTTCTGTGTAATGTAATTGCAGTTGCCTGCCTGCCAGCCTGTGTGTCAGGCTCACAGCATATACTGTGCCCACTTGCCCAGTGCCACCACTCACTCACTGGTGTCACAATAGCTTGCATTTAACAAAAACCAAAAACTTTTTTGACTGTAATATAATAGCAGTCAGTTTCCTTCACGCGTGTACGTTTCAGGGCCGGCCAGGGCACAGTGTCACACCAGTGCAACTCATATCTGGTGTAACAGTAGTGTACATTTAAAAAAAATAAAAAATTTTTGACTGTAATAGATTGAATAGCAGTTAGTTGTCTGCAATCGTGTGTGTCAGGCCTACAGCGTCTACTCTGCCAACTTCTGCCACTGCACAGTGCCACTCATATCTGTAGCTTGCACGCATAGTACCACTAATCGAAAAAAAATGACAGGCAGAGGCAGGCCACCCCGCAGGGGCCGTCATGGTCGTGGTGCTGTGATTCCCTTTGGCCATAGAATAATGCCCAGTGTTCAGAGGCCACGTACCCTGAACTTGAAAAGTTCGGAGGACATAGTTGACTGGCTAACACAGGACACCCAATCTTCTACAGCTTCCGCTCGGAACCTTGACGCACCATCCTCCTCCAGCTTAGCTTCGGGCACCTCTCAAGTTACCACTCGCCCGCCTGCCGCCACCACCAACACTAGCACCACAGCCGCTTCACTTGATCTGTCAGAGGAGTTATTTACACATCAGTTGGAAGAAATGAGTGATGCGCAACCATTATTGCCAGAGGATGTAGATAACAGGGATATGTCTCAGTCAGGCAGCATTACACACGTACGGTGTGATGATGAGGTTGTACCCGCTGCTGCTTCCTTTGCTGAGTTGTCAGATACAAGTGAAGCGGTTGATGATGACGATGCGTCCGTGGATGTCACGTGGGTGCCCGCTAGAAGAGAAGAAGAACAGGGGGAAAGTTCAGATGGGGAGACAGAGAGGAGGAAGAGACGAGTTGGAAGCAGGGGGAGGTCGTCGCAAGGAGCTAGTGGCACAGTCAGACAGCATGCATCGGTACCCGGGGTAAGCCAGACAGCACGCCAATCAACGCATGCTGTTGCCACCACCAGAATGCCGTCATTGCAGAGTTAAGCAGTGTGGCATTTTTTTTGGGTGTCTGCCTCTGACAACAGCGATGCCATTTGCAACCTGTGCCAAAAGAAACTGAGTAGTGGGAAGTCCAACACCCACCTAGGTACAACTGCTTTGCGAAGGCACATGATCGCACATCACAAATGCCTATGGGATCAACACATGAGTACAAGCAGCACACAAACTCAAAGCCGCCATCCTCCTCCTGGTCCAGCATCTTCAGCCACGTTAACCACTGCTGTCCTCCTTGCCCCTCCGTCTCTTGTCTTGAGCAGTTTCTGCTCATCTGCCCACAGTCAGGTGTCTGTCAAGGACATGTTTGAGCGCAAGAAGCCAATGTCACAAAGTCACCCCCTTGCCCGGCGTCTGACAGCTGGCTTGACTGAACTCTTAGCCCACCAGCTTTTACCATACAAGCTGGTGGAGTCTGAGGCATTCAAAAATTTTGTAGCTATTGGGACACCGCAGTGGAAGGTACCCGGACAAATTTCTTTGCACAAAAGGCAATCCCCAACCTGTACTCGATTGTGCCAAAGGAAGTAATGGCATGTCTGGCACACAGTGTTGGGGCAAGGGTCCATCTGACCTCTGATACCTGGTCTGCAAAGCATGGTCAGGGCAGGTATATCACCTACACTGCGCATTGGGTAAACCTGCTGACAGCTGCCATCAGTGGCTGACTCCGCTGACAGGTGGATCAGTGGCTGACTCCGCACCAACTGGAGATCGGCAAAGTGGTTTGTGACAATGGAAGAAATTTGTTGGCGGCATTGCATTTGGACAAGTTTACACATGTGCCGTGCATGGCACATGTGTGTAATCTGATCGTACAACGAAGCAGGCCAGGAAGGTGTGTGGCCATTTCAGGCATTCCTACACGGCCATGGTGCACTTTTCCGATATCCAGCAGCGAAAAAACATGCCAGTGAGACGCTTGATTTGCGACAGCCCGACACGTTGGAATTCAATACTCCTAATGTTCGACCGCCTGCTCCAACAAGAAAAAGCCGTTAACGACTATTTGTATGACCGGGGTGCTAGGACAGCCTCTGCGGAGCTGGGAATTCTTTTGCCACATTACTGGATGCTCATGCGCAATGCCTGTAGGCTCATGCGTCCTTTTGAGGAGGTGACAAACCTAGTCAGTTGCACCGAAGGCACCATCAGCGACATCATACCATTTGTTTTCTTCCTGGAGCGTGCCCTGCGAAGAGTGCTGGATCAGGCCGTAGATGAGCGTGAAGAGGAAGAGTTGTGGTCACCATCACCACCAGAACAGCCTTATCCTTAGCCTTAGATCCCCGGTATAAGCAGAAAGTGCCTGAAATGTTACCGAATTACGGCAAGTCGGAAAGGATGCAGCAGTTCCAAAATCAATTAAAAAGTATGCTTTACACAGCATATAAGGGTGATGTCCCAGCACAATGGGAATCTAACAGGGGAAGAGGTGAAAGTCATCCTCCTCCTCCCACGACCACACTGGCAAGGACAGGACGCTTTACAGACGTGTTGTTGATGGAGGACATGCGGAGCTTTTTAAGTCCTACGCATCGCCACAGCCCTTCGGGGTCCACCCTCAGAGAACGACTCGACCGACAGGTAGCAGACTACCTTGCCTTAACTGCAGATATCGACACTCTGAGGAGCGATGAACCCCTTGACTACTGGGTGTGCAGGCTTGACCTGTGGCCTGAGCTATCCCAATTTGCGATAGAACTTCTGGCCTGCCCCGCTTCAAGTGTCCTGTCAGAAAGGACCTTCAGTGCAGCAGGAGGTATTGTCACTAAGAAGAGAAGTCGCCTAGGTCAAAAAAGTCTAGATTACCTCACCTTTATTAAGATGAATGAGGGATGGATCCCGAAGGGACTGACAGTGCGCGATACATTCGACTAAAAAAGGCCTGATGAGGGGGACGTAACAGGGTGTCGTGGCTGCCGGCCCGCCGCGTGATATTTAAATCCCTAGCTCACCCCAGTACCTTGCCCTGTCGTGGTTTCCTGTTCCTGGTTTCCTGAGAGTGCTTTATCATTGTGAATCTGATTTCCTGGTATCCTGATCTTGGCTTTTCTCTGGTTATTCTGAATTCTGGTTTCCCTGACTTGGCTTGTGTAAACGGTATTGTGTATTTTCTGGCTTCCTTGACCTCTGCTTTCCCTTTGACCATTCTCTGTCTTTAGCGTATTAGTCCGGCCATTCTAAGGTCCGGTTTACGCTCTGTCCTTTTATTTTCCTTTTCTTGCCTATGTATATGTTTACATAGTTTCTGCGTGCTGGACCACACTAGTAGTCGTGGCATTGGGATTAAACTGATAAGAATAGTACTACTTAACACACCACTGCTATCTGGTGACACATTAGATTGCACGCGCAGTGCCCCAAATTTGAAGTAGGAGTACCGACCAAGCATCTTTTTCCATCTCCCGGTTCCTAAAATCGATGCCTTTTATACATGTCCCCTGATAGGGGTCGTAACAGGGATTAAACTGATAGGAATAGTACTACTTAACCCACCTTATAATAATGCAGAGAGAGGAGTCTGAAGAAGAGGAGTCAGAGGAGGAAGGTGGCTTTGAGGAGGTGGAAGACCAAACACAGCAGGCGTCCCAGGGGGCTTGTTGTCACCTTTCGGGGACCCTTGGTGTTGTACGTGGCTGGGTGGAGGAAGAGACCTTCAATGACATCAGTGAGGACAAGGAACGGGACATGGCTAGCTTGGTATCCAACCTTGTGCAAATGGGGAGTTTGCGGTTGTGCAAATGGACTGTTTGCGGTTGTTTGCGGTGCGTTAAATGGGGAGTTTGGTCTGTCACTGTGAAGCGGGCGTAACCTTTACACTACCTGATCGATACAACATCATACCTGATGTTTAAAAGCACATTATTCCAAACAATTTAGGAATGTTAGGTGATTTATGCCCTTTATGGATTAAAACCAGACTCTGCATCAACTATGTAATTTTCCATGGGAGTTTTGCCATGGATCCGGCATGCCACAGTCCAGGTGTTAGTCCTCTTGAAACAACTTTTCCATCACTATTGTGGCCAGAAAGAGTTCCTGTGGGTTTTAAAATTCGCCTGCCTATTGAAGTCTATGGCGGTTCGCCCGTTCGCGAACATTTGCGGAAGTTCGCGTTCTCCGTTCGCGAAACGAAAATTTTATGTTCGCGACATCACTAGTGACTAGCATAGTTTAGGCAAAATGTGTCGCTTTTGGAATTTCTAACATGTATTTTATTTTTCCAATTTTGACAACGCACATTCACCACAACTCAATGTTTTGTAAAATAAAATAAAAAATGATTAGAAGGTAAATATATGGTATGCAAGTTAACCCATGTAAATCCCCTATAAAAGCACATTTCCGAAACCACAGTATGGAAGAAGGGAAGTAATATTAACTGACATCTGCAGCACAGTATCCTGTAAGCTTCTCTTTGTAGTATATAACAAATTCCGAATGCTAACATGCAGGCCATACATTCTTTACCAAATAAAAACAGCATAGCTTTTCCTAATTATTTGCTACTTTGAAACTATTCCTCTCTTGCTTTCTGAGCTCCCTTCATGCACCCCAGCCTATGCCGGTCTGATTCCAGGTACAGTCCATGATTGTGCTGAATAAACAGGACACATCAAAAACATATTCCTGAATATGTCTTCTGTATATAACTCTTTCGAAATACACTTTTAAATTCAGTATAAGCACTGCAGTCAGTAAGAACTTTGATTCATGTTACAAGGATTAACCTGCAAAGAGACTGAGTATTTCAATCAATGTTTACTTTTATACGTGTAGAGAGTATTTCCCACCAAGTGGAATTCACTGTGCTGCTTCCATGCGTGATTTTCACAACAGAGAAGCATTTAAAAAATGAAATAAGGAAATTATTTTGTAAAGATTTTTTTTAAGATTTTTGCAGCCTAAATATTTACACAAACTCCTCACACTTTCAATCTCTATATGACCTCCATTCAATGGTTGTAAGTCCCATAGTTATCAGTGGTAACACCTCAAACCATAAATACCAGATGAGGAGTTGATGCACAGTGGTGATGTTTCTCGGCATTCTGCTGTTCGTGTGTTTTTATTGAGCTTTTATACATTGAGCAACAGCTTCTTGATCCAATGAGAGATCTGACTGCCATTTTGGGTCAAGAAGGGATATTTTCCTAGCCAGTTGCTCATGAAGACCTTTGAAATAGTATTTTCTTTATGTTAAGCATCATCACACTAATCCTAATGATTTTGATTTGCTTTTCTCACTTCTCTATGAGAAGCTTTCTAGTGGTGATTGATGTCCATGCATTGCAGACCCGATCTGAGAGGTGCCAGGCTCTGCAGTAAAGTCTAAAAAAGTAAAGTACTTCATCGGGTATAGAGGATTTCCTAAAAAATTAGGAGCAGTCATATGAAACACTTTTTTTGTGAATTGGACTATACTGCAGATCCAGGAATTCTCAGATACTGTACCAGTAATCATCTTTGAAATACGGGTGAACTCATTAATTGACTGTGAATGATGGTGGCTCTACCTTAATTAGAGAGATTGTGCTGTTATTAGTGCTTATTTGTTGGAACTATATTTGTGTGTACCTTGCTTTTATTCTACAACTGAATTTATGTAATAAAATGTAATACACTATTTTGGTCCCCTGTCGTTTATTCTCTAGATGTTTTCCCAGTAAAAACACAATATATTTGTTATACTTGTATCTACTTATAAATTAAATACTAATTTATGGTTGATCCATTACAAACATTAAAGGCACACTTTAGCTCATCGTATAGTTGTTAGGCTGTATAAGCTGATTTTGAATGTAATATATAATATATGGGGAATTGTTTGTCACTATAGCAGCTATTAGTAATATTTTTTGTACTTGGGTACTACTGAAACTTTCAATAAATATTATATATTGGGAAAAAAAGGTCAGGATAGTGGTTTGGTGCAGAAGTCTGTTGGCTGATCTTCCTCTTCAGTGAAACAGTTATACATTAAATCTCACCAATATAGTCAATATGATCCTGCTTCCTGACCTTGCTACTTAATCCTCCACTCAAAATAAAAATTAGTCTACAACCCATAATTCTTTTTTTTTTTGTCAATCTCTTTTTATTGAAATTTTGTTTTTATCGTACCCATGCGGGTCATGAAACACATGAAACGTATAATACACAAAGTTATGAAACGTATTACGGCATAAACAATAGCGCTACTACACAATTATGTACTAGGGAATGTGGATCTGCAGTGGTACGTTATCAGGAGTGTGTGAACTGCTTCGGGAGAATGGGTGAGTGGCAATAATGGGCTTAGGGTAACCCTAACGTGTTTTTGAGTTATGGCCTTCTTCTATGTGTACCCAGGTCCCAGGAGGGCCTCGGGGGGGGGGGGGGGGGGGGGGGGTAAGTAGACTTGGAGCGGTCGCTCCCTCTTTTCAATGGGGGGGAATGAGTGGGCTAGGTGTGGCTCTAGACCAACTGGTTATGTGTAGCTGTAACTGTGCAACATAGATCATGTTTGGTATAGTCTCTGTTGCTCCTAGGGAGGTCAGGCCTCGGGAGTGGATCGCTGGACGGTGTCCTGGGTGGGTGCGGGGATGCCCAAAGCGTGACAGAATGTTGGGAACTCTGCAAGCGTGGAGAGTTTGTGGACAGTTCCGTGACGTGTGACCACCAAGAATCTGGGAGACCTCCAGTGGTATTCTATTCCCGCTTCTCTGAGGGTGCTGGTGACTTGGTTCAGCGATCTACGCCATTGTAGCGTGGATCTGGCGAGGTCTTGGTAGATGGTGAGCTGTGCGCCTTCAAATGTTAGTGGCGTCTTACCTCGGAGAGCAGTCATCAGGATTCTCTTGTCTTGGGAGGTAGCACAGCGAACAATCACATCTCGGACCAAGCTTGGAGCTGTTCTGCCTAAGGGTGGCAGGCGGTACATCCCGTCTGTGTTAAATTTCTTGGCCTGTGTAGGTGGCAGGATGGCAGCCACGAGACGCCTCAGATAGTGAGGTAGTTCGTCGGATGAGACGGCGTCTGGAACTCCCCTTATCGTAGCGACATAATGGAGGGAGAGTGCTTGTTGTTGGGTCTCGAGGGCCATTACGGTGTCTTGCAGAGTTGTTAGTCCCTGTTTGATGTTAGTGACATCGTTCTCCGTGGACTGCACCCTGTCAGCTATAGCCTGCACGTCAGTCTTTATGGCTGCTATGCTGGTCGCCAGGAGGTTTTTTATTTACCCGATTAAATGTTGAAAGTCCCGCTGGGTGACAGGGGCAGACCCATCTGTGGTTCCCCCGGGCGTTTGTGCCTGTTCTGGGGGTTGGGCAGGTGGAATGGGACCCCTTGGTACCTGCATGGTGACATGTTCCGCTGCTCCCGCCATTTTGACTGGCGGCCATTGTTGCTGCAGCATGGTGCCTATGTCCCTGGACCCTGGTGCCGTCTCCGGTGGTTTTTTTTGGGACCGACGGCCCATTTCCGCCCGGTTGGCCCGTGTGGGGGTCATCCACTGCCGGATCCTCAGGCTGTTAAAGTCCGTCCAGGAATGCCAACCAGTCGAGGGCTGCTACAGGCTTGTAGGCCGCGGGTCTGCGCTTCCGGCGGTTCACCCGTGCCGGACAAACAAACGACATGGGAGGCTGCAGGGCTGAGTACAGATGGTGCCCCTGGTCAGGAGTGGGTCAGTTGGGGGTTTTATTCCCCTCTTGTCCGGCTTTGTTGCGGGTTATGGTCGGGAGCCGTGCTGTGGTGCGACTGCTCCAGCTCGTGGTCAGGCTCCGCCCCCCATAATTCTTTTTTTTTTCTTTTTGATACTTGCAGTAATAATGGTTATAGTTCTAATTCACATTATTTTACTTTGATTCTGCTGCTGAAATGATCCTTTATTTTTCACTGTTTGTGTGTTTTTAGAATTGAATGAAATAACTGGTTTTACATTTCCCAGGGCTATTATAAGAGCCATAAATAGCCAATGTGACTTTTGTATTGGACGCATTGTTATGTAGCCTAATTTAAAACATAAACACTAAGTAGCTTTCTCATCATACTAAGTTTTATCTTTTATATTTATATATATATATATATATATATATATTTTTTTTTAGTTACAATGTCTATCAGATCATTTATAGGCAACCAAACTAAAGGTTGGCTTGTTCACAGGAAATGTAAAATGGAAACATCTATAATCCTCAAAATATGACTGTTCACTGACCAGAATCTTTTGTTTCCATAGAAACATACTTCCATTCTAATATAGGCTTAAAAAATACTGAAGTCAATCAATATCAGCCTTCCACACATCTGCATTGCCACTGTTGATCCAACACAAGGCAAAAACAAAAACAAGAAAAACAATTTAAAGCAATATCGAACTTTGTCACAAATAGGTTCAGCAAGTGTCTGAGTAGTTTAAATGTCCAATGATTAAGTCTTCCCTTGATGTGCAGCCTTTTCAGCTGCACATCTGAGTTTTTCAGCTGCTCTTCATCATCAATATCAACATTCAGGGTTTTGTAACATATTTCTACAAATAAGGTATATATAAACTGCTCTCATCTGCCAAAAAGAATTTTCCACACAAGCCCTGCACGTTTGTAACATAAAAATATGCCACTTTCACTTCTCTGTTTTTCTTTTCTCTGTTTCCTAAACAATGTATATAGTGATCTCGCGAACATAACATTTTCGGTTCGCGAACGGCGAACGCGAATTTCCGCAAATGTTCGCGAACGGGCGAACCCGGCGAACCGCCATAGACTTCAATAGGCAGGTGAATTTTAAAACCCACAGGGACTCTTTCTGGCCACAATAGTGATGGAAAAGTTGTTTCAAGGGGACGAACACCTGGACTGTGGCATGCCAGAGGGGGATCCATGGCAAAACTCCCATGGAAAATTACACAGTTGATGCAGAGTCTGGTTTTAATCCATAAAGGGCATAAATCACCTAACATTGGTCTTTTAGCCAAATTTACTAATACTAATTAAAGATTACTTAGTATTAGTAAATTATGCCCCTACTCGCTATACCGCGAGTAGGGGCATGTCTATTAAACAGTGAGCAAAAAAGAAAAAAAAGGGGGGGGGGAAAGGGTCCCCCCTCCCTGAGCGGGTGGGGGCCCTAAAGTAAAAAAAGGGGGGAGGACCTATTGTCCTCCCCACCGGCCCCCACCCCTGAGTGGTGGGTGGGGGCCCTAAATCAAAATACAGGGGGACCTAATGTCCTCCCCCCTGGCCCCCACCCCTGAGCGGTGGGTGGGGGCCCTAAATACTAATAGGGAGGGACCTAATGTCCTCCCCCCTGGCCCCCACCCCTGAGCGGTGGGTGGGGGCCCTACAGTAAAATAAGGGGGGGGGAACTAATGTCATCCCCCCTGGCCCCCACCCCTGAGCGGTGGGTGGGGGCCCTAAATACTAAGGGGGTGGGGACCTAATGTCCTCCCCCTGGCCCCCACCCCTGAGCGGTGGGTGGGGGCCCTAAATACTAATAGGGGGGGACCTTATGTCCTCCCCCGGGCCCCCACCCCTGAGCGGTGGGTGGGGGCCCTAAATTCTGATGGGGGGACCTAATGTCCTCCCCCTGGCCCCCACCCCTGAGCGGTGGGTGGGGGCCCTAAATACTAAGGGGGTGGGGACCTAATGTCCTCCCCCCTGGGCCCCAACCCTGAGCGGCGGGTGGGGGCCCTAAATACTAAAAGGGGGGGATCTAAGGTCCTCCCCCTGGCCCCCAACCCTGAGCGGTGGGTGGGGGCCCTAAATACTAATAGGGGGGGACCTAATGTCCTCCCCCCGGGCCCCCACCCCTGAGCGGTGGGTGGGGGCCCTATATTCTGATGGGGGACCTAATGTCCTCCCCCTGGCCCCCACCCCTGAGCGGTGGGTGGGGGCCCTAAATACTAATAGGATGGGGACCTAATGTCCTCCCTCCTGGCCCCCACCCCTGAGCGGTGGGTGGGGGCCCTAAGTACTAATACGGGGTTGACCCCAAACCCCTAGTCTCCCCCTCCCTCCCCCAAAAAAAAAGTATCCCCTACCTAGCCCCCTCACCCTAAAAATAATGAGGGGGGGGACCTTTAACTAAGAACCTGTAAAGAAAAAGAAAAAAAACTTACCATGTCGATGTTTTCTTTCTTCTAAAATCTTTTTTCAGCCCCCCAAAAAATGACACAGCGTGGGAAAATTCCAAAGAACTTTCCCACGCTGTTTAAAATGACACAGAGCACTCTGATTGGTGGATTTCAAACCAACCAATCAGAGTGCTGTGACAGGTAAATGTAGAGACTTACCTGTCAGTCTCTGCATTTACCTGTCAGAGCACTCTGATTGGATGGCTTAAACCCACCAATCAGAGTGCTCTGAGCCTAATTGCAGGGCGGAGCAAGGCTTTATAAGCCTTCCCCCGCCCTGCAGAGCTCAGTCTGCGCGGAGCCCTCCATGGGTGAAGATAGATTATTATTTTTTGCGCTGGTTTTTTTTTTTTTTTTTTTTAATTGCGTCGGTTATTATGTTTTTTTTATTTGGCCTTTTTTGGGGCTGAAAAAAGAAGATTTTAGAAGAAAGAAAACATCCAATGGTAAGTTTTTTTTCTTTTTCTTTACAGGTTCTTAGTTAAAGGTTCCCCCCTTATTATTTTTAGGGTGAGGGGGGTAGGTAGGGGGTTACTTTTTTTTGGGGGGGGAGGGGGTGACTAGGGGTTTGGGGACCCCTAGAAGGATATAAAATAGAATGATATAAAATGTATATCTAGTCACCTGGGGGGACACATTTTTTTAGGGCCCCCCCTTATTAGTATTTAGGGCCCCCACCCACTGCTCAGGGGTGGGGGCCAGGGGGGAGGACATTAGGTCCCACCCTTATTAGTATTTAGAGCCCCCCACCCGCCGCTCAGGGGTGGGGGCCAGGAGGGAGGACCTTAGGTCCCCCCCTTTTTAGTATTTAGGGCCCGCACCCGCCGCTCAGGGGTGGGGGCCAGGGGTAGGAGATTAGGTCCCCCCCTTATTAGTATTTAGGGCCCCCACCCCTCGCTCAGGGATGGGGGCCAGGGGGAGGACATTAGGTCCCCCCCTTATTCTTGTTTCGGCCCCCACCCACCGCTCAGGGGTGGGGGCCAGGGGGGAGGAAATTGGGTCCCCCCACTTATTCTTGTTAAGGGCCCCCACCCACCGCTCAGGCGTGGGGGCCAGGGGGAGGACATTAGGTTCCCCCCCCCAATTTTTATTTAGGGCCCTCACCGCCGCTCAGGGGTGGGGGCCGGTGGGGAGGACAATAGGTACAATAGGTCCTCCCCCCTTTTTTTACTTTAGGGCTCCCACCCACTGGTTGTGGGGGGGATAATGTATAATAAACACAGGTTACTGGCTATGGGAGGATAATGTATAATAAACACAGGTTACTGGCTATGGGAGGATAATGTATAATAAACACAGGTTACTGGCTATGGGATGATAATGTATAATAAACACAGGTTACTGGCAATGGGGGATAATGTATAATAAACACAGGTTACTGGCTATGGAGGGATAATGTATAATAAACATAGGTTACTGGCTATGGGGGATAATGTATAATAAACACAGGTTACTGGCTATGGGGGATAATGTATAATAAACACAGGTTACTGGCTATGGGGGACAATGTATAATTAACACAAATAAAAATAAAAAAATGAATGAATGCAGCTTCAGAATTAATCTAAATTGTATGCTGTCTAGGAGGTGGGAGGGTCTGGGAGGGAGGGTCTGCTGCTGATTGGCTGGAATGTGTCTGCTGACTGTGAGGTACAGGGTCAAAGTTTACTCAATGATGACGAATAGGGGGTGGACCGAACATCTCATATGTTCGCCGTCTGAGGCGAACGCGAACACGCTATGTTCGCCAGGAACTATTCGCAAGCGAACCGTTCGGGACATCATTAAATGTATACCCATTTAGATTAACTACCCAATAATGCTTTTCATTCCACTATATTTCAGTAATACTTAGTACTTCATATTGTCTATCATATGGCAATGACTGATGGTTCATCATTCTTTATTATTCAGTCTCCTTGCATTGATAAATACCTTTGATGTTACCATCAGCCTTTAGTATTGTATTTAGCGTTTTTTATGATATACCTGATAAAGTGATTTCATCAGTACCCTGTCTCGATACCTGCAGGCTTCACCTAATTCACCTAAAGTCACCTTTGTGTTCTGTATACATTTTATATCCTTCTATGTCTCTCCCCTCATTCCCAGTTTAAAATATTTTCAAACTGTTTATAGAAAATAAATGATGGTACAGACACTCAACGTAAATCCAAAGTGAGCAGGTTTATTGGAGCAAATGAAAGCAATGGTTCGTCCCACAACAGGGCCTTTGTCAAGCCAAGACCTAGATCATCAATTATATTCTGCAAATTAAATTGTGAGGATTGGCCAACCTTAAGCCTAGTTGCACCATGGGATACAAAAGAGTGCAGTATCCTTTACGGTAATTTCCCCAACTGATTATTGATCCACTCCTCTAGCACAGCAGAGCCTCTTCCATTCAGGGGCAATCCTACCCAGATTCCAAGATTGTACCCAAGTACAACATCAGTCGAGTGCTCTAAAAAAGAAAAGCTCTCCTTCCTACACTGTCAGTCATGCATTAACCTCCCTAATCTAATACTGATTTTTCACTGTAGCACATAATATAGGCAGTATCTCACACAATACTACATTGGAGTTTCTTTTCTTCTGTTTGCTTCCTCATTCCAAGAAATCATTATTTAGAACCCCTTATGTTCTTCTGCCTTTTTATTGATACCAATATGAACAATGACAATTGTGTCATCTTAAGCCCCTTGCAACACTCCATTCACTCCATCAGCAACTGTCTACCCACTTAATCACACCTCAAACTGTATAGCCTTTTTTATGAATACCTCTCATACTATTGGAGCTGCTCCTTCAGCAGCTAGAAAGAACCCCTTTTTACTGTTCTCCTTATTTGTCATTTTGCCCCCAATTTATCAGGGCCTTCCAAATTTACCCCTCCCCCCCCAACATATCAGTATATTTGTCTCCACTAGTCCAGTACAATAATGACTGTGTCAAAAACTGCTTAATGATGAAGTTCTAATGGGAGAGCAGTTCTTTTTAAAGTTTAATTGCTCATTTGAATTAATCACGAAGTATTAAATATAGTTTTAACAGCATATACACAGTTTATATCAGTTCTATACTTTTTATATAAATTATATATAGATGGGTAACATTTTACTGTTCGTATGCAGCTTTGGTAGATTAGGTTTTACTTCATGATGACATCTTGAGTATAGAAAGTTTTTTCCTTGGCCCCAGGAACCCAATGAATTCCCAGCAACATGGAAAATAAAGAAGGTGTTCTGGTGGATTGCCACAGATGCCTTCTAAATAAATTAACATCTCGGCAATGCAAGCTGTGATCAGACTTTTTCCCCTTTTGTTTCTCTTGGACTTAATCATATTTAACAAAGTTACATTCGTGAAACCCTAAAGAAAAACAACTCGAATTTGATATTTGCATGTTGGTTAAGTCACTATTTAATTTCACCTTGTGGAAAAGTATATGAGGGCATGCTGTGTTTTAAACAGTTTGCCTTCTGTTCTTAATGACTGCATTAGTAAATAGTCTTGGGACTATGTTGTATTGCTGCCACTCTTGAGGTGGTTAATGCTCTAGCCCCTGGCTTTTTAAAATCTGGCCTTGGTGGCCAAAGACTGAATGGACTTTCAGTGTTTTAGAATATTGCCATAGCGTGGTAAATGGCTAAGTGGCAATTTTCAAAATATCAGCCTTTTAATATTCCATCATGAAACTCACAGTTTTTGTTACCAAACAGTTCCAATATTGGGTTTAATGCTAACATGTTTGAACTTAGTTATAGGAGAGAAAATGTAATTCTTTTTCAATACATTTTTACTGAGGAGAAAACCAAACACACATTACAATGTATGTCAATTATTTGTGTGACATTATATAATGTTTGTGAGATAAATAATATATAGAACTTTGCCCTGCCCCTATTCCTGATGGTTCTCGTAGACTTCCAGTCTGCTGTTGTGGCCAGTTTTACATCCCATGGAATGCAGTGAGACCCATTCAATTTTCCTACATGTACACACATCCATGTGGGTGTCAGGATACATATGTGGACCAGACCACATATAATCAATATATTTACTGTCGGTTTTCTGGCAACAGAAGAAATTGTAGTTGATAGGCACTCCAGAGAATGCCCACAATTTTAATGCTAGCAGATAAGGCCCCTGTTCAATGAACCTCTTCATAGATATACATATTTATTATACAAAGAGGTTCTTTGCAAAACCGTTAAAATGACAACATCAGGCATCACACAACAAGTACATATCTAAGTGTTCCTATTTTTGAACCCAAATCCCTCTGTCCCTCCTTACTATTCTAATGTCCTTCTTTTATTGGATTTCCATGTTGTCTTTGTGTATAACAGAGCACCACAGCAATATTACTTACAGTGATGTGTCTTTAAACTTCAATGGATGTTGTGGCAGACTATGACTCTATCTCCCAAATCTTCCCGTTAATATGTTATCACTACACCTGGCTCTCAATGCCTACCCCTGCATGTGTTACACCCGAGAGCACCTCCCTCTAAGTGCTGGCAGATGGTTCAAGAAAGTCGGAGATAACTGCGAGTTCTGTAGCAGGACATAGTCCTATTTCTCTGGAACTCTGTCATGGCCATGGTCTCCCACATTGCTCTGTCTACACTCAGCTTTGTTTTCCCCTACTTCCTGGCAAGCCAGTAAAGTGCTAATTGGGGGGGAGGTACAGGAGACTAAGCTGAGCAATCACTCCCTGAGTGTTCAGTCCGCAAGAGCATTCCAATATTTGACTGTCAAAACAGACCATCACTATGGAATTATTTTCGGTATGGACTTTGATAGCTGCTGGTCATATCTTTATCCTGGTGGCAATTTGCCAATTCTTCATAGATACAAGTGGTATTTTGCCAATGTGGGTGCTCGGATCAGAGCTATCCAAAGATGTATCATATGTGGGAGTTCCTGACTGTTTTAATGTGTTTTGCGGTGTATTATATTTTAGCCTTCGAGGCAGTTCCTCAGGTATTTAAATATAAAGCAGGGAGTAGCAAAAGAGTTAGGGTTAGAGTTTAGAACAAAGGCAACATTGAAGTGTAGTTTACATAAATATGAAGAATAACCTGCCTCTAAATTCTAAAGGTAGATACTATACTCCTAGTAATAACATACTAACCCTCTACTGCTGCGTGGCAGTCCCCAGTATAGCTAACAAGCCCTTTTCCTTAAAGTTAAAAGGTAGCCAAAGTGCCTAACCACAGAGCAAATTGAACTAAAAACAGATGCACATTAATGCATACCACCTAAAAAATGCCGTTGTTTTGTATTCAAACATAGCTTTCATACCAAATGCTGCCTTCTAGCAATCTCTATACCTAGTTAATTGCCCTTTCTTGCAATCTAATGGGAGTTCTAAGTGGTATTTTTACTGATTGAGCTTGGTTACATAACATCATATTTTTGTAACATCAAATCAATTATACTAGGTGGCTACTACTTAGAAACAGTGTATCTGTCTCATTCTCCTATAGGAGGTTTAGTTAAAGGGACATTATAGTCACCAGAACAACTACAGATTATTGCATTTGTTCTGGTGAGTAGAATCATTCACTTCAGGCTTTTTGCTGTAAACACTTTTCATAGAAAATGCAGCGTTTTCATTACAGCCTAGTGATTACTTCACTGGCCACTCCTTAGGTGGCTGCTAGAGCTGCTTCCTATTTCAGTCTTGCCTAGTTTGAATCACAACATTCAATATCTCCTCCCTCTGCATGCAGACACTGAACTTTCCACATAGAGATTCATTGATTCAATTCATCTCTATGAGGAGATGCTGATTGGCCAGGGCTGTGTTTGACTCGTGCTGGACCTGCTCCTTATCTGCCTCCTTCACAGTCTCAGCCAATCCTATGGCTGATGATGTCAGCAGGCAGCTTGCTGTTCTGAGGCAAACGGGGACAAAACCAACAGCTTCAGACTTGAATGCAAGTAAGATTTTACTATATTTAGGGAGGCAAGAGTGGGGGCAGGGGAACTAGATGGTGGTTTTAACACTATGGGGTCAGAAATATATGTTTGTGTTCCAGACCCTATAGTGCTCCTTTAAAAGTGGAGATTTATGCATATTCTCTCCTTCCCCCTTTTGTTCCTAGTTTTTTTTCCAATACAGGAATACTTTTAGTATTTATAATACAGCTACACTCTATATATCTTTCTAAATAATATGTCATAATCCAATAGGAATAGTCTATTAGCCACAGTAGCTTTTTCACGCAATCACATTTGTAGAGCACATTATTTTTGGTGGGTTGTTTATATAGGTTTTATTTCAATTAATAAAGTTTGCATTTTAACTTGATATAGTGGCTTCAATTAATGGTAATCTCTTGGGAAATCCCCACTTTGTTGGGTCTTTCTCAAACTTTCTTTCTTTATTATTTGAGTATCTGTCAACTAGAGTATAATGCATAATTATCAATTCACAAAGAGTATAATTAGAATGATTTGAGAATTTGAAGCTCAAAATATTCTCTAATGTGAGAACAAGATTAAATCAGACAATCTGCAAGATACATTAACCTGATATTTTTCAAATCCTCTGCACACTCAATGAAAACATTTAGCTGTAGTCCCTTTCACATGTGAGATCACCAATTCCTGTAAAAAAAAAGACATAGGCTGCATATAGCTCTAAGAATAGCATTGCGGTTGTAATGAATATGTGAATTGTGCCAGGGAGTCTTCCTTCACAAGCTGCAGCAGCTGTATGACTGTGGCACTGTGTTCCAGTCTTTTCTAATGTGCGGTCAGAGGGGGCACTGTGCTGGTTGGTGTGTGGGTGGGGGTTCAGCCCGTGTGTGTTGGGGCTCAGTCTGTGTGTGTATGTGTGGGTGGGGGTTCAGCCTGTGTGTGTGGGGGCCAGGGGCGTATTAGCCGCGAGGCAAACAAGGCATTTGCCTTGGGCGTCATTTTCCAGGGGGCGGCAAAAAAAGCCGCCCCCAAATGCCCAAGGTCAAATGTCTTGTTAGCCTTGCGGCTAACAGACATGCCGTTGGGCTGCTGGGCGGTCGGGCGGCGCTGGTGGGCGGCTGGCGAGGGAGCACTTCCTCTGAGCTGTCTGCTCAGCTCCCTCGCGCGCCGCAGAGTGAGGCTGGGAGCCGGAATATGACGTCATATTCCGGCTCCCAGCCTCACTCTGAGGCGCGCAAGGGAGCTGAGCAGACAGCTCAGAGGAAGTGCTCCCTCGCCAGCAGCCCGCCAGTACCGCTCGCCCGCCCGCCTGCCAGCCAGTGCCGCTCGCCCAGCAGCCACTGGACCACCAGGGAGGAAGAGACACCCCCCCCCAGCATTCCCAAAGGTAAGGTAAATTTAAAAAAACGTGTTAATGTGGGTGAGTGTGTGTGTTGGTGTCTGTGTCTGTTAGTGTTTGTCTGTTAGTGTGTGTCTGTGTCTGTTAGTGTGTGTCTGTTAGTGTGTGTCTGTTAGTGTGTGTCTGTTAGTGTGTGTGTCTGTTAGTGTGTGTTTGTGTGTGTGTGTGTGTCTGACTGTGTGTGTCTGTTAGTGTGTGTGTCTGACTATGTGTTTCTGTTTGTGTGTTTGTTTGCCTGTGAGTGTGTGTGTCTGCTAGTTTGTGTCTGCTAGTGAGTGAGTGTGTGTCTGTTAGCTAGTGTATGCGTATCTGTCAGTGAATGTGTGTGTGTGTATTTAGAATGCTGGGCGGGGGGAAAGGTTGGGTGGGGGTGGCGCGGGGGGGCGCCTGAGTTTTGTCCTGCCTAGGGCAGCACAAAACCAGGATACACCACTGGTGGGGGCTTAGTCTGTGTGTGTATGGGTGTGTGAGGGTTCAGTCAGTGTGTGGGGTTCAGTCTGTGTGTGTGTGGGGGGGGGGAGGAGGAGGTCAGTCTGTGTGTGTGTGTGTGTCTGTGTGTGTATGGGTCAGTCTGTGTGTGGGTGGGGGTTCAGTTTGTGTGTGGTGGGGTCAGTCTGTGTGGGGGGCTCAGTCTGTGTGTGTGGTTCTCAGTCTGTGTGTAAAGGTGGGGGGTTCAGTCTCTGTGTGTATTGGTCAGTCTGTGTTTGTGTGTGTATGGGTAAGTCTGTGTGGGTGGGTCAGTCTGTGTGTGTGTGGAGTGGGTCATTCTGTATGTGTGGGGGGTCAGCCTGTGTGTTTATGTGGGTCAGTCTGTGTGTGTGTATGGGTCAATCTGTGTGTGTGTGGGAGTCAGTCTGTGTGTGTGTGTGGGGGGGGGGTCAGTGTGTGTGTGGGGGGTCAGTCTGTGTGTATGTGTGTGTATGGGTCAATCTGTGTGTGGGGGGTCAGTCTGTGTATGTTGGGGGAGCAGTATGTGTGTGTTTATGGGTCAGTCTGTTTGTGTCTATGGGTCAGTCTGTGTATGTGTATTGGTCAGCTAATGTTAGTCTTTTGCTAAAGACCATATAGTGGGTGAAATGTTGGTTTATTTTTTCATGCGAATTTGAATACACTTAAATGATTTTTTCACTAAATCCGGAGAGTGCTCTTGTCATTTCTAGGCTATATATATACCCCAATACACATACACTCACACTACAGGCCCTAGATGCACACGCACACACTTTACAGGCCCTCTCAGCACACACACATTTTCAAAAGCTTCTATACATGAGCACGTGTTTACACTACAGCCCCTAGTTACACATGGTACACCATAAACAGACTCCTATATTCACCACAGCCCCTTCTAAACACCATGAAAATGTATCTTGCGTCTTCTGAAAAGTTTTCCAGTTACCGTGAAAAGGTGTCTTGCCTGTCATAAGAAAGGCGCAGCGGTGGAACTACAGGGAGTGCTGGTGCTGCGTTTACACTGGTGCCCATCGAATGGCCCGTGCAATTAGGGCCACCCGATGGGTATGTGTCTTCAGGGGCCCAAAACTGTTTTTGCACCAGGGCCCACTATACGTTAGTTCCGCCACTGTGCAGCAGCTTTCCTGGCACAAATGCTCTGCCCCTGCATGGAAGATTGCCTCCCCATATGCAAGCTCTGCCCCCAACATACATGGAATGAGGCAAAGTGTGGTTCTTTGTTGAGCTCATTTGCATACACCTACCCAGAATCCCTTGCAGTAGTGAGAGCACTCTTAAAGCGAGATTCCTGTGGGAAAAGCAAGTCTTATGGCTTGACTGCTGTGTCTATTTGTGTTTAGCAATGTATTATATATGCGCACACACATACACATTTTATAACTGCCTCCCAACTTTTGTCCCTGGCCCCTTATGTGCCCCCCCTAAGTATGAATCCTTGAGACGCCACTGAGTGATAGGCTGTGAGTGTCACTTAATGTTGATCATTGGCCACTTGGCTAAACCTTCCTCGTACTGCTGTGGAAGAAAGGATGGAAGCTGTGGGGCAGTAGTGTTGGGCACTAGAGGACCAACTTCAGGATTAAACTGCTGGGTAGCGGTTTAACCCATGAAGCTGAAGGTCTTAAGGGGGTGGGACTGATCCTTTACAACATTATAGTAGCAATGCAGTCACATATAAAATGCAGTTACATATTTTACAGAATACTTATATACAGTTAGGTCTGGAGATATTTAGACACAGACACAATTTTGGCTCTGTACGCAACCACATTGGATTTAAAATGAAACAACCAAGATGCAATTGAAGTGCAGACTTTCAACTTTAATTCAATGGGTTGAACAAAAAAATGTTTAGGAATTGCAACCATTTTCATACACAGTCCCCTTTTTCAGGGGCTCAAATGTAATTGGAAAAATTAACATAATCATAAATAAATTGTATATTTTTAATACTTTTTTGAGAATCCTATGCAGGCAATGACTGCGTGAAGAGTGGAATGCATAGACATAACCAAACGTTGGTCTTCCTCCTTTGTGATGCTTTGACAGACCTTTGCTGCAGCTGTCTTCAGTTGTTGTTTGTCCATGGGTCTTTCTGCCTTAAGCTTTATCTTTAGTAAGTGAAATGAATTCTCGATCGGTTGAGATCAGGTGATTGAATTTACTATTGCAGAATATTCACATTCTTTGCCTTAAAAAACGCTTAGGTTGCTTTCTCAGTATGTTTTGGGTCATTGTCCATCTGTAAAGTGAAGCACCGTCAAATCAATTTTGCTGAATTTGTCTGAAACTCTCTTCTGTCACATCATCAATAAACAGTAGTGAAATCACACTGCCTCCACCATTTTTTTAGAGATGATTTGGTATGGTTTGGGCATGAGCCAAAACAAGCCTTCTCCATACTTTTTTCTTCCCATCTTTGGCACAGATTGATCTTAATTCCATCTGTCCAGAGAATCCTGTTACAGACCTGGGCTAAATTTTTTAGATGTTTTTGGGCAAAGTCTAATCTGGCTATTCTATTCTTGAGGCTTATGAATGGTTTGCACTTTGTGGTGAACCTCTGTATATGTATATGTTGTGAAGTCTTCTCTTTGTGTTAGACTTGGGTAATGCTATGCCTACATCATGGAGAGTGTTCTTTACTTGCCTGGCTGTTGTGAAGGGATTTTTCTTTACCATGGAAAGTATCGTACAATCATCCACCACTATTGTTTTCGGTAGACGTCCAGGCCTTTTTGTGTTGCAGAGCTCACCAGTGTATACTTGCACTACACTCTTTGAGGACAGGTTTCTGGTGTCCCCAAAATCAGAACTGTCCCACAGAAATTGGAATGGTTGAGAGGCATAGATACATTCAAACTAATGTACTTTGTGTCAATTAGATAACAAGTGAGGAAAGGTTAGATCTTCAAATATAACTAAAACTGCTATGGTGCTCAGCCAGCTAAAAGCTTACTTAATCATTATGAGTTGTTTTTCAGCTTTTGTTCCTTGCTTAAATACTTAGTTACAACACACAAGGCCAGTAATAATCCAGTAATAGACCAGTAATAATCATAATTGTTCATTGAACCCTTACTGTACATTTTACATTTGCTACATAAAAATTCAAAAATAAAACAACCACAAAAAACATGGAAAATTGAGAAAACAGCTTGAGAAAAAAAGTGTGTCAGTCAGTCTGTTTGAAACCATATGGTAGAATGAATACACAGAAAGTAAATTCTTTAAGAGGACTATATTTAGCTACTCCATTTTGATTCGAGTTTGGTTATTGCTATTAAAAAGCCCTTTCTGGCCTGTGAATGAATGCTGAGTATAAACAGGTCAACTTTTTCCTTTACTCCCTTATAGTCTGTTGTTTCCAGATATCTGACATTATATATATATATTTGTTTGTTTGTTTGTTTGTTTTTCTTTGTGCCTTCTTTTGACACACAAGAGATAATCTAAAATCTTAAAACACCTTGTTTCGGATATTTAAATTTGATGATCTACCTTAAATATTTTCAGAATGATCATGGTTATATATCAGAGATTGTATTTCTTCCAAGCCAATTATGTTATTCAATTCAGATTTAATTCCACAAATCTGCCATGATCTGAACAAAAGAAACTAAATTCCATGTTTATTTTCTTATATGAATTGACTCTAAATAGACCTAAACTCGGGTTAGAGTGCTCAGAAATTGTTCATTAATTATTTCCAAACTATCCAGTTGACAAACTCCAAAAAAAATAAAAAAAAAAATTAAAAAAAAATGGAGGTACCAGCTTTCTTTTCCTAAACTTTGCAAATACAGTTAACTTGGAGTTAAGGGAAATATCTTGATACTTGTGCTTGTACTTGCTTATTTACCAAAGCATCAGCATCATACAGTTTGTACTGTACTGTTTGTGGGTGTTTTCTGTGTTGGAGCAACTAAATGACCTCCATTTGTCTAAATATACATAGGGATTAAGGAGAGAGCGCAGGTAACTTTTTCTTTTCTTTGGTTTTTACTATATATTGGGGCTGATGTGTATTGTAGTCCTTGCTGCCGGCCCAGTAGTAATGGGAGTGAGAGCAGGACTTCTCTTTTTGTATTTGTATTTACTTTGTATCACACAGCCTGGTTACAATGCTGCAGCTTATCCCATGTGTTCCCTATTAAGGGTTAATAAGTATATAGGGGTGTATATAAAAAATACCTCTCTCTGTCTCATTAGAGATATCTTTGCCAGAAGCTCAAGGAAGCAGGCTGAAGGGTCAGTGTTAGGACCCGCTTAGGGGGGTCTGCCTTGACGTTGGCAGACGGGCATTACCTCCAATGGCCATTGGAGCAACTAAATGACCTCCATTTGTCTAAATATACATAGGGATTAAGGAGAGAGCGCAGGTTACTTTTTCTTTTCTTTAGCCCTTTTTACTCACCTGGTTCCAGCGCCGGGAACCTCATGAAGCCGCGCCCCCTATTTCGTCAAAATGACGAAATAGGCGGGCGCGAGCAGGGAGCAATCAGACGCTTCCATTCAAAAGTGTCATTTCTCCCTTGTGCGCAAGCGCGGCTTCACCACACATGCACACATACTTCATAGGACAGCATTCATGCCGCCCTATGAAGTCCTGAGCCCACTACCGTGCATGCGCGCGGTGTGCGCGGCCGTGAGCTAAGCTGACTGACAGCTCAGCTCGCAGTCTTTGCCCGTCCTGTCTCCTCTGCTGACAGGCAGGAGAGAGAAGGCGCGCACACAGTCTCTCCTGCACATGTCAGACGTATTTTAATACGTCTGACGTGTACATGGCCTTTTTAGGGCCATACATGATAGGAAGTCCCTCTGGTGGCCGTCTGAGTGACAGCCACTGGAGGCAGGGCTGGACTGGGAAGAAAATTCGGCCCGGGCATTTTTTAATCACAGCGGCCCACTAAGAAGGGGGCGGGGCAGAGAGGGTGTGTGTTTTGTCATCACTAATGACAAACACGCCCCCTCTCAAAGTGAGCATGTTGGTTCAATGCTCTTCCAGGGCAGACCATGCGCAGAACTCTGCTAAAGAGCTCTAGCATGAGAAAAAAGCCCTGTATTTGTTCTGCACAGCGCAAGAAAATTTAATAACATGCTTGCACGGTGTTTCCTTGCAACTTGTCTCTGGTGTCTCTATAAATGGATAACAAGAGACAAAAATGCCAGGAAAGAGTATTGTGCATGTGTTTGGAGCCTGCTTGTGGTATTACGTGTGTGTAGAGTGAGCTGATTGTGGTGTGTTATAAATATGTTTAGAAGTATTGTGTATGTGTGTGATGCAGTGTATCGGGGGGGGTTGTGTGTGTATGTGAGGGGTGCAGTATGTGTATGTGAGGGGTGCAGTATGTGTGTGTGATGGATGCTGTGTGTTATGGATGCTGTGTGTGAGGTGTGATGTGTGTGAGGTGTGATGTGTGTGAGGGTGGTGTGTGTGTGTGTGTGAGGGTGCAGTGTGTGTGAGGGTGCAGTGTGTGTGAGGGTGCAGTGTGTGTGAGGGTGGTGTGTGTGAGGGTGCTGTGTGTGAGAGTGCTGTGTGTGAGAGTGCTGTGTGTGATTGTGTGTGATTGTGTGTGGGTGCGGTGTATGATGTGCTGTGTATGATGTGTGTGAGAGTGTTGTGTGTGAGAGTGTTGTGTGTGAGAGTGTTGTGTGTGAGAGTGTTGTGTGTGATGTGTGTGATAGTGCTGTGTATGATGTGTGTGAGTGCTGAGTGTGATGTGTGTGAGTGCTGAGTGTGATGTGTGTGAGTGCGGAGTGTGATGTGTGTGAGTGCTGAGTGTGATGTGTGTGAGTGCTGAGTGTGATGTGATGTGTGTGAGAGTGCTGAGTGCGATGTGTGTGAGAGTGCTGAGTGCGATGTGTGTGAGAGTGCTGAGTGTGATGTGTGTGAGAGTGCTGAGTGTGATGTGTGTGAGAGTGCTGAGTGTGAGAGTGCTGAGTGTGAGAGTGCTGAGTGTGAGAGTGCTGAGTGTGAGAGTGCTGAGTGTGAGAGTGCTGTGTGTGAGAGTGCTGTGTGTGAGAGTGCTGTGTGTGAGAGTACGGTTTTTGATGTGTGTGTGAGAGTGCTGAGTGTGATGTGTGTGTGAGAGTGCTGAGTGTGATGTGTGTGTGAGAGTGCTGAGTGTGATGTGTGTGTGAGAGTGCTGAGTGTGATGTGTGTGTGAGAGTGCTGAGTGTGATGTGTGTGTGAGAGTGCTGAGTGTGATGTGTGGTGTGTGTGAGTGTGGTGTGGGTAAATAAACAAATAAAAAACTAAGGGGGGTAAATAAACAAATAATAAAACCGGGGGGGGGGGGGGGGGTTAAATAAACAAATAATAAAACTAAGGGGGGTAAATAAACAAATAAAAAACTAAGGGGTTAAATAAAAAAAAAAAAAAACTAAGGGGGTAAATAAACAAATAAAAAAACTAAAGGGGTAAATAAACAAATAAAAAAACTAGGTGGGTAAATAAACAAATAATAAAACTAGGTGGGTAAATAAACAAATAAAAAAAATAAGGGAGTGTAAATAAACAAATAAAAAAAATAAGAAGGCATTAAATCCCCCCCTCCCTTCTTACCTTTAGCCTGGGAGGGGGGGGACAGGCATTGTGGTACCTGGGAGAGGGGGACCGGCAATCACACACGATCCCTGGTGATCCAGTGGTGAGTGAACTCTAGCCTAAGGGCTAGAGTTCACTCTCGCGAGATCGGTGGCGTTGCCATAGCAACACTCCCGATCTCGCGAGAGGAACCCGGCAGAGCTGCAAGATAGAGCTCCGCCTGGTCCTCTCCCTCCCCAGCCGCAGGTCTATTTAAGTGGGCCGGTGAGGGAGATCTCTGATCTCCTCACCGGCCAGCCATGGCACACAGCGGGGCCGGCGCTCAGATAGTGCCGGCCCTGCATAGACCGGCAGGGGAGATCATGGGACCTTCCCCTGCCGGCCTCGGCCCATGGCCACCGCGGCCCACCGGGCATTTGCCCGGTGTGCCCGATGGCCAGTCCGGGCCTGACTGGAGGTATTCCTATCAATCAATGTAAACACTGCATTTTCTCTGATCTCACCTGAACAACTACATTAAGCTGGAGTTGTTCAGGTGACTATAGTGTCCCTTTAACTACAGGATGCACATGATCTCTGAAATTGAGTTTATACACTGACAGCCCTTGGGTTACATTGAGTTTGGCTTTGCAAATGATGAGAATTAACCCACCGAATAATGTTTATTTTTTTATAAATTTCTTTTGGGAGTATACTAAAACAAAATTTTTAAAAATGTTTTATCATTGGAGACATGAGAATTAATCCAGCAAATCATTTTTCTGTTTTTCAAGTTTTCTTTTCTTTTTTGCATTGTATTAAAAAATATTATTTAGATTTTACCAAACAAATGCAGCTTATAAAATACCTCAAAATGGATTGACTTATTAGACCAGGTTGTGTAAATGTTTCATATGAACAGGATTTTAATTTGGAAGTCATAATGTAAATTTTGAAAGACGTGCATTAAGTTTAATAGTGCTCACACAGTACAGAAAATCTAAAAAACTTTATATATTTGTAGAAATTAGACCTTCTAGGGCAAGCATGTAAAACTCAAAGTCTAGCACGGTCCAAATGAACAAGGTTTAAGTTTATGTAGCCGCAAAAAAAAACAAACCTTAAAACGTAGGTTTATTTACACTATAAAAAAAAACAGCATCCCCTTCTACTAAATCCCTGTCCCCCACCTATACTAAATCCCAGTCCTCCCCCTATACTAAATCCCAGCACCCCCCTCTAGCCAACAAGCAGAAAATACTCACATTGCCGGTGCCAGTATGCGACTCGGAGTACGGCCTCTGGTATACCCCAAATGGCGCTGTCTGCACCCTGTGCCAAAGTGGATCCTCCCACTACTTCTTCAAAACCCTGTGAGGTGGAGCATGTCGACGTCACGTCGAAATGTGACGTGGCATGCCTACGTGCACCTCCAGGTACTCCACTGTCCAGCTGTGGCCATTACAACACTGACCGACACACACACACACACAGACACACTCGCTGACAGACACACACTTATTTGCTGACAGACACACACACACACACACACACACAGACACACATTCTTGCACACACTCGTATCATTTTATTTTTTTCTCATTACCTTTGGGAGCTGGTGTGGGATATCTCCCTGGGGTCCAGTGGGGAACTTCTCTCTGGAGATCTCCTTTCTGCTCCATCATGCACAGTTTAGTGATGCCGGGTGCTGGAATATGACGTCATATTCCGGCACGTGGCATCACTACAGACGGCACGCGCAAGGGAGCAGGAAGACTGAGCTCCTCCAACGACCTCTCTGAGTCCTGGCCGGATAAATTTTAGCAGAGTAGGGACCTGCAATGTGGAGAAAGCAGGTGCTTTAACACTAAGCATGTACTAGCGGCTCTCTGGGCAGCAAAGATGTTCATTGTGGACCACATGCGGCCTGCGGCCTGCGACCCGCGAGTTTGACATGCTTGTTCTAGGGTATTTAAGAAGGGATGCCATATTCACTGTGGTTTCTGGGACACTCATAATTTAAATGAAGTGATGGGCAACAAAGAGAAAGTGCTGCCCTGCAATATGTAAATCTGCAGGTAGTAAATCAGGTGATAAATCAATCAGGAATCCTTTGGAATATACATTATCCAATCAATGATTGGGTATATTTATTTTTTGGAATGAGTTTCTGAATCATTTCATTTTCATGATTAATGTTACTTTTGTGTGTTCCACTACTGTAAATATTTGTATGCAGCTATTGTCCAAGAGAACATTAATAACCCACATGCAGCTCTTTGACAGATTTTTCAGAAGTTTTACAGTCAAATTATGGACATGACAATTTCAGTGTTCTGACTTGCAATTTTGATCAGCGAGTTTTCTAGACTCATGTCACTTTGGGGACAAATAACTGTAGACTATTATACTTTATATCAATCATGGCTTACCATTTGCCCAAGAAATGAACTTCAAAATTATTTCATTAGAGGCATTGTAGGAGCAGTGTAATTTCTATTGAACATTTTCATGCAAATGGCAGATTACTAAAAGTGGTAGGAAGAATAGAACAAAGCTGCCATAAATAACATGATGGCTATCGAAGTAATGATCAAGGTCAATAGCAAGGTTATGTAAATACTATTTACTGCATACCTTTTTCTATACTGATAAATATGTATGTATTTCTTACATGCATTTTGACAAATAGGATGTGATATCTTTTTAATACGATTACGATAATATAAGAAGACGATATTTTAATTGGCAAGTATTTTGTAAAGATGCTCCTTTGAAGTAATTTTGGGAAATATATGTTGTGGGGTGATGGGTTGTTAAATTTAAGCTGCATTTTGTTCTACCCAAGTTACATACATTTAAGCATGTGTTTAGGGCATTTAGCTGTGTATTTGTCAGGATGAGGGCCAGATTAAGAGATCACTGGGCCTGGTGCTGACTATTATGATGGACTCATTATAGAATCTTATTGACAGAGAGGTATACCTCTCAAGCATTATGTATCTGGTGGATGTTGTCCAGGAGGGAGACTCGCAGGATGCAATTATAAGAAAACACGTACCCTATGCTAATCTCTCGCTTTCATCTTTCAATAAAATCCATACCCCCTAACAGCAGGGTGAAAGGGTGGGCGACTGATGTGAATCATGTAACCTGCATGACCAAAAATCAGGTGGGTCTGCCCAAAGAATTTGAAGGTCAGCCTTGTGTAAATGAATGTCAGGCTGATCACCAATCATGCAGGCTTGCCAACACCGGGTGTACTATACAGACATCGCACTAAGTTTGGTACAAATGTGTCTAATGATACACTTGATCTACGCTTTCTGGGGACTTCCCCTCTAGCACTCACTTGTCCACTCCTCTTCTTACTGTCTTACTAGCAGGCAGACGTTTCTGGTATGCAAATTTGGACAGGAAAAAGTAAGTGTAGAATTAAAATGACATGCCATACTGTTAGAGAGACCAAAGCAGCAAGAGCATTTGCACAGTGCGCAAAGTCAACTTTATCTTAACTAATGTAATAGTCAGTCCACACACGTTTTCATACTTAATATGCTTTGCACAAATCAAGAGCTATTATGTTAACCTGGTCCTGGTCTGGATGCAAAAGCACCCGAACACATAGAGATTGAATCTATATCTATCTAAATATAAGAAAATAACTGGATAGTTGCATAAAACTGCTCCTTATGATACTTTATCTAAAGATAGGAGAGATATCGAAAGTAAAGTCAAAGAACAAGCCAAGGACAAAGAATATAAAGATCATATAATCAATTAGCCAAATCTGCATCAAGGGAAAATAGAGGTCAGAGTAGTCCAGACACGCTAAGTCAGATACCAAAAAAGAATATAGAGAAATCAGAATGTGCTATTTGGTGTGCTAGAGACAACAACAAGGCAATACATTCAAGTATGAGTTTTCAAATAGCTTGTATCAGTTTTTAATTGGCCTGTATTATACTTGCACACTCAGAACGCGAATGTCCATACTGGAATGATGTCACAGAACCGTCATCATTAAGTTGACTCACAAGTGGTTTACTAGAACAGGATGCCATATGGCAATATTCAGCTTCAGAATCGATGCCAGAATGGTGGCAAGTGAATAGGATGGAGCATGATGATGCAGAGCTGGGGCAACTATCAAAATGATAGTATGAGGATCAGGGCCAGGATAGGATGAGAATGAGGGTGGCATCCCCAGAAAATGTATTGCTGGAAACCTCATGCCTGCATTTACTGGGACACCTCTCTGCCATATTAGACTAATGCATATAATGGTTTTGGCAAGATGACAAAATGATCATGTGTTAGGAAATACCCAGAATTGCTATCTTTGGACACTTTATTTGTGAGGAGTTCAGCAATAACTGTATTTAGCCATGATTGGAGAAACCTACAATGAATGATTTTAAATTCACGACGTACCCTGTACAGTGGAAATCATCAACTATCACTGTGACAACATTGTACAGGGTACATATGTTGTTCTAATAGGAGTAAGTACACATGGAGTCACTCCATTTAAATAATGATGGGACTACCAAAGGTAATTAGTTGCTTCGGAGCAACAGGGATGATATTTTTTTCATTTGCTAAACTTGTGTGTTACAATAAAAATATATCATACCACAAAAATAAAGAGTTACAAATAAAAACGACATACCTTCAAATTGCATGGTATATTGTATAAAGCGAGTAATAAAAATCCCAATGCAGTAAATTTTAATACTAAACCATAGCACTGCTAAATGTAGAATTATCCTAAAGGGTAAATGCTTACACATGCACTTTTATTTATAAGATTTATATATTTATAAGATTTATATATTTATATATTTTACAGTTCGGTTTTATGAAAAAAAAAAAGGAGAGATGACAAAACGAAAACTGAATGACAGGTATCTGTGACGCAGGAATCATACGGTCATTGAACAGAGTACACCTTAAGCTAACAGGGAGGGTGAAAGGTGGTAGTGTTTTAGATGAATTTGTGTTTTTAGATGAAGCAGCACCTTTTAAATGAAAGCACGTTTATACTGAATCCTTAAGGAGTTTAGACTAGAGAGCTGTCTCTCTAAAAACTGGCCCCCCTTCAGCTGAGTCCCATATGTTTGTCTTGGCAAAAGTGCTGTGTCTGCTTGGCTGGCGTTAATGCAGGGATATTAAATTGATGGAACACAGAGCTCTTGATCCCTTTCAGTGGGGCTTTTATTTAGGTAATGGCAGGCTAGAGCTCTGTCAGCCACCTGCAATTGTTCAAATAAAAAAATAAAAAAGCTATGATGGGTAGGGAAAGAAGTAGATGAGAGGAAAATTCCTGAAAACATTTACAAACTCTTGAGACGGTAGAGGAAAACAGCATTAAATAAGCTTTAATTTGTGTCAGTGTAAATAAACGGTAATGTATACAGTCAAGAAAAAATAGCTAGAAAATAATAATAATAATATGTGAGATGACATTAAGTGGTCTTGCTATGCAAGAACACTTAATAAATACATAACATATACTTATTTTTATATATTCGTATATAAAATATAGGATCTAAATTCTGATTGTGTTATGATTAATAAATTAGCAGTATGAAAATAATTACTTATGAGGCCTTGCCATATTCTGCAGTACAGTAAACTAGCATAAACATAATTGCAACTAGACAAGATAGACATTCGTGAACAGAAGGGTCTATTTAAATGTGTTCGAGAATAGAATATTCTAAAATAAAAGACAGAGGTAAACTATGTGTATCTAAAATGAAAATTGATTGTGTGGTATATTAACAACATTTCAGTGTTTCCTTCTCTGGCTCTGCCTCTTCTCCCCAACCCCTTTCTGTTGGTATTCCCGAAGGTTCAGTCCTTGGTCTCCTATTGTTATCGATCTAAACTGCCTCCCATGGTAAAATAATCCTTTGGCTTACAATATCATTTCTATGCGGGTGACATGCAAATCTATCCGTGCTCTCTTTATTTACCCTTCCCTTCCCCACCCCCATTTGACTCGTGTCTCTGACTGCCTCTCTGCTATTTGTAACTGAATGGCTGCCCACTTCCTTAAACTCAACCTGTCCAAAACAGAACGTCTGGTCTTTCCTCCCTCAAGTGATGCTTCTCCAGTTTCTGTCTCCCTCCACTACCATCAGCTCCACCATGCTCCAGGCTCGCTGCATAGGTGTTCTTTTTGTCTCCATTCTCTTTCACCCTTATGTCTAGTCAATCACTAAATCTGGCCACTCCCATCTCAAAAACATTATGTGCATCAGTCCCTATTTAGAGCATGATGCGGCTGAGGTGCTGATCCATGCCACTATCCTCTCTCACTTTGACTAATGCAATCCGCTTCTCAGTGGTCTTACATACTCCCAACTTGCCCTGTTACAGTCTATAATGAATGCAGAGGCGAGGCTCATCTTTGCTCCGTCCATGCCTTACCCCACTGTGAGTCCCTGCATTGACTTTCCAGAAGATATTGGGCTCAATTTAAATTTCTGGCTCTTGCTTGCAAATCTCTACATAATTTTGCTCCAACCTATCTATCCTCCCTAATACACAAGTATGTCCCGTCTAGGCCCCTAGACTCTGCCGAAGACCTACGTCTATCCTCTGTTCGTACTCCCACCACTGATGCTCGCCTTCAAGACTTCTCTAGGGCTGCAGAGTTCCTGTGGAACTCCCTTCCTTTCTCTCTTAGATGCTCACCCTGTCTACACTCCTTCAAAAAAAATCATAAACAAACTCACTTATTCATGAAAGCATATCAATTAAGCTGCACCCTCATGCATCTCCTGTAACTGTCAATAAATAACACAAATAAATATTCAGTGAATACTATTCTACCAATTTACTTTTCTACCCCTACCCTTACCTTTTGTTACTTTATCCCACTCCATCTAACATGAAAGCTCCTTGAGCAGGGCCCTCAACCCCTATGTTCCTGTGCATCCAACTTGCCTAGTTAGAATTAAGTGTTTGTTAGTCCACCCATTGTACAGCGCTCCAAAATGTGTTGGTGCTATATAAATAATAATTTTATATTGTACCCATAGAGAGATGTAGTGTGGGAGTAGCTGGAGGGCAAAAGATGACATTAGTAGCAGGCAATAGGTGGTCGGTGTGCAAGACTGATAAGGGGTAAGAAGGAAAGTCAAGTTGGTTAAAGGACCACTATAGGCTCCAAGACCACTTCAGCTTAATGAAGTGGTCTGGGTGCCAGGTCCATATAGGTTTAACCCTTTTTGCTGTAAACATAGCAGTTTCAGAGAAACTGCTATGTTTACCTGTGGGTTAATCCAGCCTCTAGTGGCTGTCTCATTAACAGATGCTAGAGGCGCTTCCGCGCTTCTCACTGTGATTTTCACAGTGAGAAGACGCCAGCGTCCATAGGAAAGCATTGAGAATGCATTCCTATGGACTGGCTGAATGCGCGTGCGGCTCTTGCCGGGCATGCGCATTCAGCCAGGGACGTCAGAAGAGGTAGGAGAGTCCCAGCTCCGAGGGAGCCCCGTGCTGGAAAAAAGGTAAGGGATTCCTCCCCCTTCAGCGCCACGGTAGTGAGACCCTGAGAGTGGGGGCACCCTCAGGGCACTATAGTGCCAGGAAAATGAGCATGTTTTCCTGGCACTATAGTGGTCCTTTAGTTAAATCAAAAAATGGAAGTAGCTGAATTTACTGGATTACATTTCCTGGATAAGAGGAGAGGTCAGAATTGAAAAGAATGCCTAATTCATATGTTTTTTGGAGTGGAGCTGACTGACCTAGACTGACATAGAATAAGTGATGCTTGTAGGTGAAAAGGCAAGACATTCTGTTTTGGATAGATTGAGTCTAAAATAATAGTAATATTACATGTTCTCAATTTTGAGTGTGATCCTGTAGTGAAAGGAACATTCCACACACATATAACATTTCATTTTGCCGAAAATGCTTTATGTGTCTGGAGTGATAAAAGTGGAAATTTCAAAAAGAAATCAGCACTTTTATAAGTGGGTCAGAAGGAAGGTTTTCTTTCTAAGTGGCAGGGGCACTGAGCTTGCACAGGCCTGCCTTCCCCATTCTCAATGGGCTTCATTACATCTCATTGAGAAGCACTTGAAAGGCATGAGAGATAAGAGTAAGATCTGGATGTCATTAACATGTAGGTGGCAGTGTAATCCAAAGGGACTGATTTGATCAGCATATGAGGTAAGAGAATTGTGAACGAGCAAAATCAAACATACCAGGGATAGGCAACATTTGGCAAACCAGATGTGGACTACATCTCTCATAATGCTTTGCCATCATTATTACTGTAAGAGTATTTTTAAGTTTTTATGGAGGAAGTAGGCCACAACATCTGGGGAGCAAAAGGTTGCCTAAACCTGGTGTAGATCAAGCCTTCAAATGTAAGAAGTTAGCAGTGATCAGCAGTATTAAAATCTGATAATCATACCTTTCAACATTTCACATGGAAACATATTTTTTAGGTGACTTAGTATTAGCAATTTATGCAATTAAAATGTAATTTAGAAACATAGAATGCGATTGCAGATAAGAACTATTCAGCCCATATAGTCTGACCAATTTTCTAAATACTTTAAATAGTCTCAGGCCTTAAATCTGGGATAGCCTTATGCGTATCCCATGCATGATTGATTTCCCTCACTATGTTGACCTCTACCACTAAACTGGAAGGCTATTCCATGTGTCCACTACCCTCTTTGTAAAGTAATACTGACTAAAATTATTTTAAACCCTTACCCCTCTATTTAAAGACTTTGTCCTCTTGTTGTGGTAGTTTTTCTTCTTTTAACCCCTTAACGACTAAGCCAAATGTAAACAAAACATGGAATTTGACTAAATGTCTGTTCAACCATAATTCACCTCTCTCAAATTAAGTGCACCCACACTTATTATATATCATTTTATTCAGGGGAAACATAGCTTTCATGTAACATCAAATATTTAGCTGTGAACAGGCCCGGACTGGCCATCGGGCACACCGGGCAAATGCCCGGTGGGCCGCGGTGGCCAGGGGCTGAGGCCGGCAGGGGAAGGTCCCAGGATCTCCCCTGCCGGTCTATGCAGGGCCGGCACTATCCGAGCGCCGGCCCTGCTGTATTCCAGGACAGGCCGGTGGGGAGATCAGAGATCTCCCTCACCGGCCCACTTTAATAGAGCTGCGGCTGGGGAGGGAGGGAGAGGACCCTCGCAGGCTAGAGTTCACTCACCGCTGGACCACCAGGGATGGTGTGCAAGTGATTTAACCCCCTTCCCACTCACCAGCATGCCGGTCCCCCCCTCCCAGGCTAAAGGTAAGAAGGGAGGGGGGGACCTAATGCCTACTTATTTTTTTTTTTTTTACCCCCCAAACACACACACACACACACACACAATCCCTTCTAATATTCACCCACAGCACTATCACACCCATCACTCTCACACCCCATCACACACAGCACTCTCACACATAGCACACTCAGCACTCCCACACCGATCCCACATAGCACTCTCACACCCATCCCACATAGCACTCTCACACCCATCCCACATAGCACTCTCACACACAGCACCCTCACACCCATCACACATAGCACTCTCACACCCAGCACTCACACCCATCACACATAGCACTCTCACACCCATCACACAAAGCACTCTCACACACAGCACTTTCACACACATCACACACAGCACCCTCACACCCAGCATCCTTACACACATCATACACAGCACCCTCACACACATCATAAACATCCATCGCACACACATACTGCACCCTTCACATACACACTACATCCCTCACAGACACCCACTGCACCAAACACACACACGCAATACTTCCAAACATATATATATATATATATATATATATACACTACAGCACCCCTCACACACATACTGCACTCCTAAACACATTACGTTCCAGACACACACTAGATTCCTTACCCAACTCTGGATCATATATGCACACTAGATCCCTTTATACACTCTGAATCCTTATATACACACACTCACTAGATCTCCTACACATTCTGGGTCCTTCAAACACACACTAGACTCCTGTATACACAAACACTGCACCATCTACACACACACACACACACACACACACACACACTACATTGCTAAAATACACACTCTGGATCCCTTATAAACACACTAGATTCATTGTAAACAAACACATACTACACCCCAAAACACACACACTTTACAACCCCTACAAACACTACATCACCTATACACACACACACACACACACACTATAGCCGGTATGTACACACTTACTACATCCCCTATACACACATTCTCTACAGCCCCTAGATATATATGCATTACATTACACCAAAAACATAACACTTCTAAAACCGACCTTATTACACAATACCACACCATCAGCTCACTCTACACACACGCAATACCACAAGCAGGCTCCAAACACATGCACAATACTCTTTCCTGGCCCTTTTGTCTCCTGGTATCCATTTATAGAGACACCAGAGACAAGTTGCAAGGAAACACAGTGCAAGCATGTTATTACATTTGCTTGCACTGTGCAGAACAAATACAGGGCTTTTTTTCTCATCTTAGAGCTCTTTATCTTGTGAGTGCATTCATATACAGCGCATGAGATGTGTTAAACTGTACTTCACTATTTCTGTGTATTTTGTATGTTCCTTTTAGAATTATTCTCAGCCGTATCCCGCAGTTTGTTGTAGTGTTCTGCGCATGGTCTGCCCTGGAAGAGCATTGAACCAACATGCTCACTTTGAGAGGGGGCGTGTTTGTCATTGGTGATGACGAAACACACCCTCTCTGCCCCGCCTCCTTCTTAGTGGGCCGCCGTGATAAAAAAATGCCCGAGCCGAATTTTTCTCCCAGTCCGGCCCTGGCTGTGAAATATAATTTAATATGAATAAAAAATAAAAAAATGGGAGCAAATAAGACATGTTGTTATTTTTTTAGTTCTACATGACATTTTAACTGTGAATGTCATAATACTGTTTGCTTTTACTGCAATAAAATACACATATTTGTATTCTGCGATGTCTCACGTGTAAAACAGTACCCCCTATGTACAAGGTTTATGGTGTTTTGGGAAGTTACAGGGTTAAATATAGCATGTTAAATTTTTCAGTTTTTTCACATTGAAATTCTCCAGATTGGTTACATTGCATTTGAGACCGTATTGTAGCCCAGGAATGAGAATTACCCCCATGATGGCATACCATTTGCAATAGTAGACAACCCAAGGTATTGCAAATGAGGTATGTCCAGTCTTTTTTAGTAGCCACTTGGTCACAAACACGGGCCAAAGTTAGCGTTAATATTTGTTTGTGTGTGAAAAATGCAAAAAAATACATTTGAACGCCAATTTTGGTCAGTGTTTGTGACAAAGGCAAGTAACCAATCTGGCGAATTTCAATGTGAAAAAACTGAAACACAAGCCTTATATTTGACTCTCTTACTTTTGAAAACACCATAAAACCTGTACATGAGGGGTACTGTTTGACTCAGGAGACTTCGCTGAACACATATATTAGTGTTTCAAAACAGTAAAACGTATCAAAACAATTATATCGCCAGTGTAAGTGCCATTTGTGTGTGAAAAATTAAAAAACATGTCACTTTCAGTGACGATATCATTGTTGTAATACATTTTACTGTTTTGAAACACTAATATTTGTAGTCAGCGAAGTCTCCCGAGTAAAACAGTAGCCCCCATGTACAGGTGTCTTATGGTGTCTTGGAAAGTTACAGGGTTAAATAGAGTGCTAGCAAACTAAATTCCCTAGACTTTCTGCCTGGGTTGTCAGGCAGGTCCCGCAAATTGTAATTAGTAAAATGACCTAATTATGTAAAAATATTAGATAAATATATACGTAGAATTAAAAAAAAATATATTTAAAATTATTTTTATTTATATATACCGTATATACTCGAGTATAAGCCGACCCGAATATAAGCCGAGGCCCCTAATTTTACCCCAAAAAACTGGGAAAACGTATTGACTCGAGTATAAGACTGGGGTGGGAAATGCAGCAGCTACTGGTAAATTTCTAAATGAAATTAGATCCTAAAAAAATTATATTAATTGAATATTTATTTACAGTGTGTGTATATAATGAATGCAGTGTGTGTGTATGAATGCAGTGTGTGTATGAATGCAGTGTGTGTATGAATGCAGTGTGTGTGTGTATGAATGCAGTGTGTGTGTGTATGAGTGCAGCGTGTGTGTATGAGTGCAGTGTGTGTGTGTGTGTGTGTGTTGCAGAGCCTTGGTGGGGGGTGGGCAATTTTATTATTATTTTTTTTAATTATTTTTTATTTAATTTAATTATTTTGTATTATTTTTTATTTAATTTAATTATTTTTTATTATTATTTTTTATTTTATTGTATTATTTAATTTTTTTTCGTCCCCCCTCCCTGCTTGATACATGGCAGGGAGGGGGGCTCTCACTCCCAGGTGGTCCAGTGGATGGGCACTAGGTAGGAGGGGGCTGGCAGAGCTGTTACTTACCTCTCCTGCAGCTCCTGTCAGCTCCCTCTGCCCCCGCGCCGGTCCGTGCAGCTCCCAGTGTAAGTCCCAGTGTAAGTCTCGCGGCCGCACTATGACCCCGCGGCTCTCGCGAGACTTACACTGGGAGCTGACAGAGGTGCTGAACGGACCGGCGCGGAGGCGGAGGGAGCTGACAGGAGCTGCAGGAGAGGTAAGTAAACGCTCTGCAGCCCCCACAGCCCCCTGTCTGTATTATGGCAATATAAATTGCCATAGTACAGACATTGACTCGAGTATAAGCCGAGTTGGAGTTTTTCAGCACAAAAAGTGTGCTGACAAACTCAGCTTATACTCGAGTATATACGGTAGGTATATTTTTATTTATTTATATATAGGTATATTTATAGTGGTATATACTTATATATATATATATATATATATATATATATATATATATATATGAAACTGTCCACTTGGGAAGCAACACTGAGTGACAATCAATTTCACATGCTGTTGTGCAAATGGGATAGACAACAGGTGGAAATTATAGGCAATTAGCAAGACACCCCCAATAAAGGAATGGTTCTGCAGGTGGTGACCACAGACCACTTCTCAGTTCCTATGCTTCCTGGCTGATGTTTTGGTCACTTTTGAATGCTGGCAGTGCTTTCACTCTAGTGGTAGCATGAGACGGAGTCTACAACCCACACAAGTGGCTCAGGTAGTGCAATTCATCCAGAATGGCACATCAATGCGAGCTGTGGCAAGAAGGTTTGCTGTGTCTGTCAGCGTAGTGTCCAGAACATGGAGGCGCTACCAGGAGACAGGCCAGTACATCAGGAGACGTGGATGAGGCCGTAGGAGGGCAACAAGCCAGCAGCAGGACCGCTACCTCCGCCTTTGTGCAAGGAGGAACAGGAGGAGCATTGCCAGAGCCCTGCAAAATGACCTCCAGCAGGCCACAAATGTGCATGTGTCTGCTCAAACGGTCAGAAACAGACTCCATGAGGGTGGTATGAGGGCCCGAAGTCCGCAGGTGGGGGTTGTGCTTACAGCCCAACACAGTGCAGGACGTTTAGCATTTGCCAGAGAACACCAAGATTGGCAAATTTGCCACTAGCGCCTTCTGCTCTTCACAGATGAAAGCAGGTTCAAACTGAGCACATGTGACAGACGTGACAGAGTCTGGAGACACCGTGGAGAACGTTCTGCTGCCTGCAACATCCTCCGGCATGACCGGTTTGGCAGTGGGTCAGTAATGGTGTGGGGTGTTATTTCTTTGGGGGGCCACACAGCCCTCCATGTGCTCGGCAGAGATAGCCTGACTGCCATTAGGTACCGAGATGAGATCCTCAGACCCCTTGTGAGACCATATGCTGGTGCAGTTGGCCCTGGGTTCCTCCTAATGCAAGACAATGCTAGACCTCATGTGGCTGGAGTGTGTCAGCAGTTCCTGCAAGACGAAGGCATTGATGCTATGGACTGGCCGGCCCGTTCCCCAGACCTGAATCCAATTGAGCACATCTAGGACATCATGTCTCGCTCCATCCACCAACATCACGTTGCACCACAGACTGTCCAGGAGTTGGCAGATGCTTTAGTCCAGGTCTGGGAGGAGATCCCTCAGGAGACCATTCGCCTCCTTATCAGGAGCATGCACAGGCGTTGTAGGGAGGTCATACAGGCACGTGGAGGCCACAAACACTACTGAGCCTCATTTTGACTTGTTTAAAGGACATTACATCAAAGTTGGATCTGCCTGTAGTGTTTTTTTCCACTTTAATTTTGAGTGTGACTCCAAATCCAGACCTCCATGGGTTGAAAAGTTTGATTTCCATTTTTTTATTTTTGTGTGATTTTGTTGTCCGCACATTCAACTATGTAAAGAACAAAGTATTTCAGAAGAATATTTAATTCATTCAGATCTAGGATGTGTTATTTTTTTTTTGAGCAGTGTGTTGTGTATATGTGTGTATATGTATGTATATATATATATATATATATATATATATATATATATATATATATGTATGTATATATATATATATGTATGTATATGTATATGTATTTGGCCAATTAAGTATTCCTTTTACTAGGAAGCCTAGATCTGAGTGATTGGATAGATACAATTTACTGATATGCGTCAACTGTATTTCACTAGGCAGACCTTGTGAAACTCTGTCCATAGAGACCATTGCTGACTAATCATGTTTCCACAATTTTCCTGTGATGACACAAACAGCCATCACATTGCAGACTTTATCCCATATTTCTGCAGGCATCCTTAGCTAAGTGTGGTGCACAACAATACCTTTTCCTGGCCATTCATGGCAGCATCACTAATGGGTTAGCTCCGCCCCCAACAGGAACAGGACAGGAAACAATCAATTATAACCAGACTATAGGTATAAAAGGTCCCTCCTCCCTCTAACCCACAGTCTTTTTTTTCTGTCCTTAGCAGGACAAACAGGAATTATACCTATAATAATTTTCTTTTGAGGCCACCTTCCCATGTGTACCATGGGTTCCTTCCAGATAAAGTTCAGCCTCTCTTTATCTGAAGAACTCAGTAATCAGCCTGCAAGAGCAGGACTAACTGAGTTAAGGTACATTATAGTATATGTACCTCTTTAATGGAATAACAGGGCTGTTAAAAAACTAAAATGATGTGGGGTCGGTGTATCCTTAAAAATTCCCCTTTAAGCATCAATAACCCCCTCAGAGATTGTGGCAGAAGAGAAGCTGGGTAAGTGACTGAATCCAATCATTGGTCTTACCCTGTATATGAATGCCTGTAGGCAGGAGAGTGTTCTTTTTCTGTTTTCACTTGTGTTTACTCATCTGGAGGAACAAATCCTGCTTGTTTGCACCAGCTGGGTGCTACTTCCAGGTTTGGAAGGCGGGGCATGCGCAGTAACATCGGCGTTGTGATGTTACTATTGTGCATGCGCGAACCGCTGGGCTCTTAAAGCGATATCGCGCCAAAATTGAAAAAACCGGGAATCCTTTAAAAAAGCGTTTTTTGGGGGGTTTCCAATGTTCTGGCTGAAGTTTGGAACAGTTTTGGTGTGTTTAAGGCTGCCCTAAACTGAATTCTGGATAATAAGGTAAAGATTTCTTCTTTCTTTGTTTTATTGGTTTTCTTCTGTTTAGTATTCAGAATGTTAGGATAACAAAAATATATTTTTTTGTTTAAATAGATGGCTTCTCACTCTGCCTCAAGATCTGTTTCTAGAAAACATAGGTGAGCCTCATATACGTTTATCCCTTAAAGGGGGGGGGGGGGGGGGGTTAAAAGAGTGCCGCTATGGGCCAAAAATATATTATTGTTAAAATGGCCTTTTTTACAGCCCGAGTAGTCCTAAAGAGGATACACCAAGAAAGCATAAAGAAAAAACGAATAGGTGTGTAAACTGCAATCAAATTGCACCCAGTGGAAGAAACTTATGTCAGGATTGTCTGACAGAAGCCGCTGAAGTAAGGGAGAGAAGAAAGTCTCCACAAACAGAATTGAAGAAATGGATTGCAGAGGCGATTGCAGAAGGGTTTAAATCCACAAGCAAGATGTCCTCATCTAAACGCCTGAGAAGAGAAGAAATCTCCTCTGAGTCTAGTTATAATATGGAGATGGAGGATTGTCGGATGAAGAAGAGGGTGAAGTTAACTATACCTCTAAAAATCTGGATTCAAAATCGGTTGATAAGTTAATCAACATAATCAGAGAGATCCTGAGATTCCCAGAGGAAGAAACTGAAATGAAGGAATCTGATAGATATTTTGAGGATTTGAGAGCCAATAGACCTACCTTCCCGGTACACTCTACAATAAAGGAGATAATTTCACAAGAATGGCAGAAACCAGAAAGAAAAGCGGCTTTGAAAAACAAAGCATTCAGGTTATATCCATATGCTAAGGAAGATTGCAAAACCTGGAATTCTGTCCCCAAGATTGATGCCGCAGTCATTCACATTGCAAAAAAGACAGCCCTTCCTATTGACTCCATGGCTTATTTGAGAGAACCAATGGAGAAAAGACTAGATGCCAGCCTGATAAAGTCATACCTGGCCTTAGGATCAGCACTACATCCAGCAGTAGCACTAACAACGTTAGCAAGAGCCTTCAAAGTATGGCTAGACAACTTAGAAGAGGATATCACTAAAGGAGTTCGGAGAGATCATCTACTGGAAGGACTGAGAGATCTCAAGTTGGCAACTGATTTTTGTTCTGAAGCATCTCTTGATGTTACCAGAATGGTGGCTAAAAGCATGGGCCTCTCTATAGCAGCAAGAAAAGCATTATGGCTACACTCCTGGGGAGCAGACTACGCTTCGAAAGCGTCCCTGTGTGCCCTTCCATTTCAAGGTTATCTCCTATTTGGGAAGGTGTTGGATGAAGGTATACAGAAGGCTGCAGATGGGAAAAAAGCTTTTCTTCCTCAAGTCAGAAAATACGGCTCTACAACATGGAAAGATAGGCGATATAAAGACCGTGCCTTTCGAGAAAGCAGGACATATAAACCTGGGAAAGAATATTCCAGACATTAGGAATTAATTAGGGTTAATCCAGCCTCTAGTGGCTGTCTCATTGACAGCCGCTAGAGGCGCTTCCGTGCTTCTCACTGTGATTTTCACAGTGAGAAGACGCCAGCGTCCATAGGAAAGCATTGTGAATGCTTTCCTATGGACTCGCTGATTGCGTGCGGCTCATGCCGCGCATGCGCATTCAGCCAATGACGGGAAAGGAGGAGGTGAGTCCCCAGCGCCAAGGGAGCCCGGCGCTGGAAAAAAGGTAAGGGATTAACCCCTTACTCACCCTAGAGCCCGGCGGGAGGGGGGCTCCGAGGGTGAGGGGGGCCGAAGGACCCTATAGAGCCAGGAAAACGAGTATGTTTTCCTGGCACTATAGTGGTCCTTTAAAGATTGTGTATATTATTATTTTCACATTACTCATATTGTAGAACACAGGATACATAATATGTAAAAGAGGTATGTATAACTTATAAAATATATATTTTTTGCAGATCATTTTATCCACTTATTACCGATTATTCCCGATTAAGTTCAGAATAAATGCAAATAGCTTTTGCAGACAATAGTTTGCTTGTGCCAAGACAAGGCATTCATTTAACATAGCAACTATTAGTCATAGTCAAGTTTTACTTTTCTCAGAAGGATGACAATAAATGTATTGGCATATACAGGCACTGTGCCAATCTAATATTGTTATGCATAAATGGAAAGTCCACCATGTTGCAGTGCTTCCTTCCAAATTCACAGTCTGAAAGTTTCTATCATTTTATGCCTTGGAAAAGTTAAGGAGATGAATAATAGAGTATAGTAGCTACAGTTAGACAAGTTACATAACATTTAAGAAATGCACTACCCATAAAAGTGAGTAAATGATGGAAACAGATGACTTTATAATTTCAATGAAGGCTTAGTCACTGGACGTCTTCACCTTAAAGAAACTTTTTTATAATGAACTATTCAAACCATGTGGTTTGGCACTCTAAGAAACTAAAGTCAATATTCTCATTGCAAGCCTAACGACCTGCAAAACGCCATAGAACTACACTATTTAAAAAAGAAAGTGGGCAACTGTATACATTTGGAATTTTTTACAAATCACAAATCTTATCCATGTTTAAAAACCACTGAACTTGCGTCATATTGATTGTGAAATATTTCACTTCCAATTGTGATATCTTGTAGTCTGTGAGCACTAGATGTCTGTTGGGATGCAAACGTTTAGCAAAGTATAACAAAGATTGCAAAATATGCCTTAGAAATACTGGATTTATTTCTGAAATATGTTGTACATTATTTAGGATTGCAGTGGATATGTTATCTGTTTTAAAAGTGTCAGCATGGAGATGCACATCTTGCAGGCACATTTGGTTGTGACACATTGTCTATTCATGTGTGCTTCACTACAAATATGATCTAAAATCTATGAAAGTGCATCCTCTTTTTACTTGGTGAGAGTCACCGAATCAATGTACTGTCTTGTAATAGAATTATCAGTCTTATCTGATGACAAAAGACCTTGTACATAAAAGAGCTGTAAGTCAAAAGAAAGAAATCCTTTATTGTATCCTCATATTACAAACTTCCATGGGCACCACTGGGTGTCATGTTGTTTTCTTAAAGTAACACTCCATTGACCATATTGGAGAACTATACTGAACAAAATTATAAACTCAAACTTTTGTTTTTGCCCCCATTTTTCATGAGCTGATCTCAGATCTAAGACTTTTTCTCTCAAATATTGTTCACAAATTGGTCGTGAATCTGTGTTAGTGAGCACTTCTCCTTTTGCCAAGATAATCCATCCACCTCACAGGTGTGGCATATCAAGATGCTGATTAGACAGCATGATTATTGCACAGGTGTGCCTTGGGCTGGTCACAATAAAAGGACACTCTAAAATGTGCAGTTTTACTGTATTGGCCGGGTCCGTAGAGGTCCGAAAACCAGTCAGTATCTGGTGTGACCACCATTTGCCTCACGCAGTGCAACACAAATGTATAGTTGGGTTCTATTATAGCAGATTAGCCAGGAGTCTGCCGCACTTGTTGATATATTAGGTGTTGGAAGTGTTGAAATGAGCGTTGGATTGTGCGGTTCAGGTACATGGTGAGCTGGGTGCGTTTGAGGAGGAGGTCTCGGTATGTTGATGCCTCTAGTGTCTGTTTGTGTTGGCTTTCTAGTTGCGCAATTTCGTCCATTACCGCCTGAGTGTTTATTTTTTTTTCACTTTGAGCAGATTGTGGTAAAATGGCCCCTAACCACTGCCTTGTGTGCCTCCCAGCATGTCAAGGGTGTCGTATCCCCTGTCTCATTGGTGGTGAAGTAATCCTGGATGGTTTTCCTTGTAGCATCCACCAGGGCGGGATCAGTGAGAATAGATTTGTTGAGGTGCCAGGAGGTCTGGCGGGGTTGGAATAAGGGGAACTTGAGTCGTATGCAGATTGGGTTATGGTCTGACCAGGTCATGGGCAGGATTTCCGATTCAACGAGAAGGGATAGATGGCGGTGTGGTAAGAAAAAGTAGTCTAGCCTAGAGTAGGATGTGTGTGTCATGGAGTAGAACGTATAGTCCCGTGCCTTTGGGTTTAGGGCTCTCCAGCAGTCTGTAAGTTGGTGATTGTGGAGTATTTGGAGCGACCTAGTGTGTCTGTTGTGGGGCGTTGTTGTGGGGTTCGTAGAGGTATCTTGGTGGTGGAGGGGAAGGTTGAGGTCCCCGCCTATGATCAGGATGACTTCTGCGAAAGTCATCAGGTTGTTCAGGGTTGGGCAAAGGAAGTGGTATTGTTTGGAATTCGGGGTGTATATGTTTGCAAAGGTGTATGTCTAGTCGTGGATGGTTCCTTTAGTGAAGATGTATGTGCCCTGTGGGCATCAAAGAGTATCCTGTTCCGCGTAGAGGATCCATCTGGAGAACAGTATTCCCACCTCAAGGGTGCGTCGTATCGGGTTGTTCCCAGCGGGAAGTTGCGGTCTGCTCGGTGTTCTTGAAAGTGTGTCTCTTGGATGAATGCCACGTGATATCGCTTGAGGTCGCGTAGGAGTCGAGAGCATTTCTCACGGATGTTAAGTCCATGTACATTATAGGAGAGGAGGTTCAGGTCCTCCCAGGCGTAGAGAGCGTCCTCCGGGGTTGGCATCCCCATAGTGGCCAGTGGGGGGCGTGGCGGGAGTGAGGAGGGGGAGATTGAGAGGGGGGAGAAGTAGAGGGCGGAGAGAGGGAAGAAGGAGAGAGAAGAGAGGGAGAGAGAAAAGGAAGAGGGAAAAGAAAAAGGGGGGGCATTGGTCCTGTCAAGACTGGGAGTAGTAACAGGTCAGTGGACATGTGTCCAGGCAGTAGGCTTCGCAGGTCCAGAAAGTCTGGGAGCCTAGGGTATCTCCAGGAGGGTATGTCCTTATCCTTCAGGGCCAGTCTGGGGTTACACCTGGTGTGTCCAACTCGGGCCAGCCTTACGTGAGGTCACTTATTGGTTGGGTTAGTGTTAGTGGATCGTGTCTCATGTATGCCTGTATAATCTGGGTGTTGCTGCATCTCTTAGTGTGCTTACAGTAGCTTGGTGGGGTCTGCACTATCTGAGTGTGTCTCTATGGGTTGCCATTCCCGTCCCTGGAGATACATCCATTGGACTGTTTGGTGTGGAAGAATGTGTGAGCACTGAGTTTGATGTGGCGGGGTTGGCCAGTGAGCGCATATAACTGCTGGTGTTCGGGTGAAGGTCAGTATGCATGTGTGTATGTGGGGTTAAGTGGGGTGAGGGCCCGTGTGGCTATGGTAGCAGGCCTGGGGTGATCTTCTAGAAAGCGGCATTTTCATCAGCATAATCAGCACAGTAATGTACAGGTACAGTATTAGCAGTTATCTAGTATCTGTTGCATCTCTGAGCTTGTCCTTATTCTTATATATTTATTTATTACGTTTATTTTTATTTTTTCTGTCCCCTCCTCCCTTTCTTCCTGTTCCCCCTCCCTTCCTTTTTTTTTTCCATTTGAACTCGGTGGTGTGCTATTCAATGTACCTGTGCTCAGGACTCCTGTGTGTTCCATGGCACATGTATCTTGTCGGCGGGCGATTCCGGCTCTGGGTCGGGCCGCAGTGTGTGCTGGTCTGCCCCTAATCCCCATCCCCAATAAAAGTGAGCCACCCCCTTCTTAATGGTGTTTGTGCGATTTGCGAGTGTAGCCAGTGTCCACAATAGATATGACAGTACTCACTGATGCATGGTGTGTCTCATGGTGCGTCTCAAATTCATCTCTTCCTTTCCAGTTTGCGGCTTGTGGTTTCATGCATTACACCTCAGGCCTGGTTGGGCCGGGGTGCCAGGCCCGTTGGCGTTCTGTCTCGGCCTGAGTCCCCCGATGATTTGTGGGTACCGGGGGGATCAGATGGTCTCATAGTTTGCCCCATGGTTGGTTGGCAGAGCGTTTGTGAGCTTAATAGTGCTTTTTTTTTTAGCTTGGACCACGAGGAGCTGCAAGGCTGCCGGACACAGCTGTAGTGCTTTGTTAGCTTTCATCCCGGTAATCGTAGAGTCCTTTGTTTCTCAAGTATTGTGTTAAAAAACTTCTACAGAAGATCAAGTTCCTTTTCCATTTGAGATTCCAGTCAGCGTGCATGCTACCAAAGAGAAGAGCATGACTAAGGCTTACTAGACCCAAAGGAGCGTAGTTGCTGCCAATGATGTTGGCTTTCTACTACCAGGAAACATGGAAGCAAGTTCTCTAGACTATTTTAAACTAGCCATGCAGCATATATCATTATATTCATATTATTTAGTAAAAATGCTCCATTTCAGACTTTAACCTGTCTTTAAGTATACCGTTTTTAGTTTACTAACTAAACAGAAAATTGAAGTTAGATGAGAAACGATTCACAATAGTTTGCCCAGATAGTAAATGTGGTAAAAATACAAAACAAATTTTTATACATTATTTGTGAAATCTTCATGTCTTAGATTTAAAACAGTTTTGAAATCTGTGTTTCTGCAATTAATGCAACTTATCTACTTTGTTCTCATTTATTTGTACTGTAAAATGTATTTTCTAAGACTTAATCTCACTAAAGCTAAAGCAGTAGACCGGACAAAATGTTATTTCAATTTTCATGAACAATTATATAAATTTAAAAAAATGTGTGTAATAAAAACAAATAATCTATAAACATAAAATAAATCATACTTAAATGTCTATATCTGTTGCACTTTAGGCTGGAATGATACGAACTAAAGAAGACGAATTCTTCATTGAACCACTGGAAAGAGGCAAGCACAATGAAGAAGAAAAAGGAAGATTGCATAAAATATACAAACGATCAGCTGCTAAGCAGGTTGTCCCTGATGACTCAGGTCAGTTAAGATGAATCACTTTCTATTTACACCCTACATATATAACTGATTTGAAAGCAAATATAAGGCATTTCTTAATATGCTTCCATTCATGTTATGAGTGTACTTTTGTGATGAGCATTGCTGGGCTCCCAGATCCATATGTCGACCTCAATGAAAGGGAACTGAGGCCTGTGAATGTACTGGCAGTAACTTCATGTTGGGGATCCTCAAGATCTGGGAGTGTAAGTAGAATCTCATTGATGCAGAAAGTTTCATGACATCATATCATGGTATCATCAGTAAAACCTTGAATTGTTGACATCTAGATGCAATCTCAATTCAAACGAAAGAAACATGTTTGCATTAAATGGATATCTGTTATGTAGTGTATTCGAGATTTTTGAATATTATTTTGGGATGTAGCCTGGGCTTTCCTACAGCAGTTTTTGCAAGTCAACTCTTAAGTGTACATTTGTTTGTGTATATTAGTATATAAAGTTCTGTGTATATGTTTACTGTTTTGTTTTGTTTTTTCAGATTTCTCATGTTTACTTAGTTTTGACAACAGAATAATGCGGTACAAATATTCTGAAACAGTGCATATTAGCAGCACAATATGACAATTTATGCTAAATGTATATTTGTCAAAAGTGATATTCCACATTTTCAAATGTCATTTCAAACATGTAATATGTTCCCTTCTCTCTTTGTAAGGGAAAAATAGGCACCTTCCATATTCAATAGGGGAATAACTGAATTGTCTGAGATTCAATGTGAATTTTAAAATATTAGGCCAAGATAACTGAATCAAAAATATAGCTGGGCGATGGGGAAATATTATAGTTTGCTGGATTGGACTTGCATTCCTAACAGATTACATTTCAATTAACAACCCTGTACATAGCGAGCTATGGTAAGTGGGCAGTTGACTTGCAAACTTTTAATTCTAATAGGAAACTAAGAAGTATAGCAGTATAGAATATATATCCAACTCTCCTGCTTTGGCTTTAATTTTACAAGTCTTATCTTGTAATTCATCACAATGCTGTGTAAAAATGTGGGAGACCCTCACCCTACCTCTACATCTCTGTGGGATTTCCATTTCTTCATTGACTAAAGATGTTTATGTATATGACAAGGTTGTCATGACACTGAGTTTGAGTGTCTTTGTTACAGGTAGAAACCCCCCCATAGATGTAAAACATGATTTCAGTGTTGCGCATGGTTGCTAGGCAATACAAAGCCTTCAAGCAGAAGATGACACAAAAGAGGTTTTAATTAGTCTTTTATGTTTAGACAAACAATTAATTGCTAATACTGGAGACAAACAAATGGTTGTCCTAGCTATTTGACATGAAATTTCTGGATATAAGATAAGTGGTAACCAAAAGCAATTCGGCTACCAGTAGTTTGCTCTAAGTTTTTATTTGTGAATTATTTTATTATTCAAAAAAATAAATTCAGCTGAAAGATCCATTTGTCAACTTAATACAGTATAATAACCTTAAATACTAAGTGCTCATATTGCTAAATCACACATAAAGGCATTTATGTAACATAAAACCATATAACTTCTTAAAAATTACACATTTATACAGTGTTGACGTACATATATAACATAATGGTGAAAGTGGAATGGGTCATTATACAAAGACTAATTATATTTCATATCCCTTTCATTGTAATAAATGCATTTTTATGACTTTAAACTTAACCTATGTAAATATAGGGCTGGTTATAAATTGGTTAACTATTGCCTTTTATAATTAATTGGTGTCTTAAATGGCACATACTACAAAAGCTAAATATTATATTTAAAACATTTGCTGAGGAAATAGTCTGCTTTGCTAAATGCTAAAGAGATCGGAGTCCATGTCTTCTGCTGACAAATGAACTTTCACTTTTAAACTCCCTAAGGGTTGCTCATTAAACTCTAAAATACAGCAAGCTGAAACCAAATTGCAAAATTAAGGCAAACATAGCTCATTTGGAGAGATTCAACAGCTAGGCTTTTGTCAATAGCTTGGCTATTTTAACATACACATTGTATATAAAACATTATGAAATGTGTGCATTGTAAAACATTGCAAACTTTTAGGAATCAGAATGTCTCAAGACTTTATAATAGACTAAGAAACAGATGGCCAGGTGACTTATTAATGTTTTCAGATCTTTGAGTTGGTATTCTTTTCTTGTATGTTTGTTTATAGTACACGATAATTGTATGCTACATTTAGTCTTATTGTTAAGGTAGTGTGTTAAAGTAGTGAAGGGCTTGATTGCCAATGTTAGGGTAGTGCAGGGGTTAAAGGGATTCTATAGTTTAAGGAATACAAAGAGTTGTATTCCTTACACTATAGTTTCTTCTGGCTATTTTCTCCCACCTCCTCCCGCATGGAAAGGGATACAACATTTTTTTATTTACTCACCATATTCCAGCGCCGAGGGAGCTAATGCACATGCACAGCTGCTATAGGCAGTCTTAGTAATGCAAGGTAATTATTTTCTCAAAAACTGCAATGTTTTACATTGCAGGACTAAGGGGGACTGGGACACTGCACCCAGGCTACTTCAATGAGCTGAAGTGGTCTGGGTATCTATAGTGTCCCTTTGATGTTCATTGTTTAAGTGTAGTGAAGAGGTTAATGTTAATTGAAGTATAGTGTAGTGTAGGAGTTAATGTTTAGTGATACTGTAGTGTAGGAGTTAACGGAAGAACTTCACTGTTTTAGGACAGCAGTGGGACATACATTTCCCAGTACTACCTGGGATTAGTGGGAGTTAGTGTGCTGGGCAGCAACTTAGCCTCAGTGAATGTGTTAAACACCTAACAAATCTAAATTTAACTTTCTGACACTTTACACAAAGACAATGTGTCTAAGTCAAGTCAACAGATAAAAGCACAGGCTTCAAAACTATTCCTCTGATGTTTTGATTTAATGCAGTTATCAACATACTGTACTTAAAAATTCATCTCCTTTGTGAAGCTGACATATTATGTACGCTATTAGATAATCTTTTGTGATGCCCAGCGCAATGTCTCTGTTAATGTGTATATCATGCAAAGCACCACAAAAATAAAGAATTAAAAAAAAATATATATATAATCTCCTTGACAAGTTGGCATCATCACAGAGTATAACAAAACTTGGTTCGTTTGTTCCTCCTTATCACTATCTTATTCAGAGAGGTTTGTTCTTGTATCACTGGCTACTGGGGCTATTTTGAGTAAACTTTTTCACAATCGATTCAAGTAAATATCACAGTGCTTTGGCATTAGAATGACTCCACTTGTGTCGCTCCACTGTCACTGTAGTCATCATTATAAACTACATTCATCAGAATATAAACGTGTATATGGAAAACAAGCAAATGGAAACACCATTAAATCATGAAAATGGAAACAATATACTTTTGCAATGTCTGGCTTCCTTTAGCCAACAAGTTTCTATCAGGAGTCTATGAAAATGACTTCCACGTAGCAAATTGTAAAAATACTGTGATAATATTTTCTAGCTATGAATGAAATTGTATCCCATGTCGCCTGAGAAAAAACAGACACAAAAGGACTCACATTGTTGAACAGATTTGTGTGCATTGCCAAATTTTTGCTTAATTTACAAGAAAGAGAAAGAACTTGATAAACTTTTACATGTGCCCCATTCTAATAATAATTTTAAATTGTTGCAATAGCACTCTGTTTCGCATTACCCTAAGATGAAAATAAGTGTCATGCCAGCAAAGCAGCAGGAACAGACTGAGATTTGGTTTTGTCTGGATGTCATCATTATCTAGGCAACGCAAATTTTCTTTGTGGTGAGAACTCAATGGATACAATGGAATTGAGGGAAACGAACAAGCGTCCAGATGACCTTAGGTATCAGTTTTTATGTGACCTCTGTAGCATGGCAAATGTTGGATAATGGCTCAATTGCAATTCTCTCTTTCCCTTTATTAAAATGTCAACCCTAAATTTGTAGACAATTAACCCATTTCCTCCTTCTACACAAATGCAACAAACAAAAAGTTGCCTGATCTGAGACGCAACGTATACAATAGTCTTTATTGAATTTCTTGTAACAGTCAAGGCTAACTATTTAAGGCTTTGAAAAGACCCTCTTAGTGTAGTGGCTAGCTCTGCTGTTCACACCCTATTGCAGTAAGATTCCTTTAAAATGTATTCATGGAGAGGTCAGTCTGAGGATTTAGTTAACACAATTAGTCACACCGTTTAATCTTTTCTTAACTGTGGGAAATTTGTTTTAGAAAAAAATGGTTTGAAAAAAACAGATTTCTTGAGCCTAGTACCCTATCTCTAGCTTTCTGTTAAATATGTCTGTTAGGATATGTGCTAGTGGCTAATAACTGATTTAATTTCACATTTAAAAAATAAAAATTGCTATTTCTGCTGCTTGACTATTTTGGCCTACTAGTCCCTTGTCAATTTTACACAATTCACAGTTTAAACCTCATGGTTATTTATACCTCAGGCAGGGAACAAATCTGTCCGCCTTTACCATACTTTATATTAGTAATGCTTTTTAAATGTCGTTTAAATATTGTGGCAGTCGAACTGCTAGTACATTTCAGTTAAGAAAATTAAACGAATCCCACTTTTATCTTGCAGGCAGGGATATTTATTTATTTATTTATTAAATATTTTACCAGGAAAGATACATTGAGATTTCTCTCTTTTCAAGTATGTCCTGTGTCCACAAAACATTGCATTGATACAATAAAATACAGAAACAATATTAATACACAACATATACAAAATTTAACATAGAACAGGTAGGAAATATATATCAGTAATCAACCATGACACGTGCATTCTGTTTTGAGGTATGTAGAGAGGGATCTCTTAAAGGACTTTAGGCATGGGGAAGATTTGAAAGTGTGCGGAAGGTCGTTCCATAATGACATGCTTAAGTTAGAACAAATTCAACATGACAATAATATTTAGCAATTATCCTAAATGTTCATTTAAAGGGACTCTCCAGTGCAAACAATCATTTTCCTGGCAATGTAGGTCCCCTCTCCCTACCACCTCCCATCCCCGGTGAAAACCCCTTCAGTGACTTACCAGAGGCAGCGACGATGTTCCTCGTCGCTGCTTCTTCCTCCACCCACGTTCCTCCTCTTCATCATGTCAGCCGGCGAGGGAGACCGAATGCGCATGCATGGCAATGCCGTGCACGCGCATTAGACCTCCCCATAGGAAAGCATTGAAATGGGGATTTTAGGGACGCTGGAGGTCCTCACACAGCGTGAGGACGTCCATCGATGCTATAGCACAGAAAATCTGTGCTACAATCCCGGAAGTGCTCTCTAGTGGCTGTCTACTAGACAGCCACTAGAGGAGGAGTTAACCCTGCAAGGTAATTATTGCAGTTTATAAAAACTGCAATAATTACACCTGCAGGGCTAAGGGTAGTGGGAGTTGGCACCCAGACCACTCCAATGGGCAGAAGTGGTCGGAGTGCCTGGAGTGTCCCTTTAAGTGCATATTCTACATGTCAACTGTTTAGAACAGTGGTAATGTCACTGCTTTAGACTCCGGTTAAAATCCTGGCCATACCACATCATTTCATTGATTGTAAGCTTATTTAAGCAGGGCATCATTCTCCTCTCAAATATTCATTTTCTGTAATTTTAAGCACTGCAGAATATTGTGGATAATGATACTTGTCATGATATATTTTGGTGATAAAACGGTATCTACAAATCTAGTTAAGCCAAAGGTCTAGCTGAATTTACTCCCTGTGTATCTTCCTTGTACATATAATAATTTCTTTCTGATGTCATATCTGTGTTGGCGCACACCTAATGCTTGAGCGTCAGCTGAATTTAAAAAAATGTAGATACGCTCTTGAGACACCAGTCCAGAACTGGTCCAAACACTGTGCTGGCTGAGCATGAAAAAAAATAAATATATTATTGTTTTACTTGATGATCAGATGAGTTTGACGTCTCGCTCTAAGGTTTGTAGGCAGACTTTACACTCAAGATCTGCAGCAGTTGTGAGGCACTCTTGTGTTTTGAGACATACTTTCAACTAGTACTGGAAAAGGGGACTGTAGAGTGTGGAGCAGGGGCGTACCTAGAGCATTTGGCACCCGGGGCGGGTCCTATTTTTGGCACCCCCCTGCCCCCCCCCCCAAATTTAAATATAAAAACAACCAATTTTTTTTATGTATTTAGCACTAAGCAGTGTTTGTGTGTTTGAATGTATGCATGTTTTTGTATGGAGTATATGTGAGTGAATGTAGCGGTGTGTTTGTATGTAGTGTTGGCGTTTGAATGCAAGCATGCATTTGTGTGTTGTGTGGTATTTGAATGCAGTGGTATGGTTATATATAATGGTGGGGTGTGTATGTAGTGTTGACATTGAAATTCATGAGTGTATTTGTGTGTAGTGTTGGCGAGATTGTTAGATGTCTGCACATATACACATACACGGACATACACACATGCAGATACATATACACAAAACACAGTCACACACAGATACACATTGACACACATGCAGACATCGTGGCGACTCTAGGAACAATATATATGGGGGGGGCACATAAGATACCACAGTCAAAACAGGAGGGGGAGGGGGAGCAGTAAAACTTCTCACTAGGGGATGGGGTAATATGCTGCCATTGGCTGTCTGATGCCAGCATGCTGTGTTCTGCATGCTGGCATCTGACTACACATTTGCATATTATTCACATTAGCCACCCAGATTTCTTGTTGTGGGCTGGCTGACAACTCTTAATTGCAATCTTTGTTTAGCAGATAACTCCTCTATTTGCTATCCTTTGTGGGATTGCCATATTTAAGGACACCAAATAAGGTGCTATCTGCTAAACAGCACCCTCATTTGGTATCTTTAAATATGGAAATCTCACATACGGGCACCAATTCAGGGAATGATCTACTAAACAGATAAAGGATAAAAAAATGCCCTTTTCTTATTTTCAGTTGTTTAGCAGATAAATCCCTTATTTGTTATCCTTATGTGGGATTGCAATATTTAAGGACAGGAAATAAGGGAGCTATCTACTAAACACATACGCAGAGATACACACAATCACACATAAGCACAGATTTACACAAACACAATCACTGACCCACAATCACATACACACACACAAATATTACATACATACACACATTTAATCATTAAGAGGTCCATCCTGCCTCCCTACCTTGCTCTAGAAGGGCTGGAGTGGATCCTCAGTCCCTGGTGGTCAGTGGTTGCTGCTGGGATCTCTGTGCTCTTTCTGCACAGGTCCATCGCACGCCCTGTAATGATGCCGAGGCCGCGATGACATCATATCCTGGCTGCCGGCTCACTGCAGGGCGAAGACCGTCAGACACAGTCACTCACACACAGTTACAGGCACAGTCAAACACGCAGGCAATCACACAGGCAGACAGTCACACATACACACACAGATTCACAGACAGTCACACCCACAATCACAGGCAGACAGTCACACATACACACAACACAGTCACAGGCAGTCACTCACACACACACACACACACACACAGTCACAGACAGTCACTCACACACACACACACAGTCACAGACAGTCACTCACACACACACGCACGCACACACACACACAATCACAGGCTGACAGTCACACACAGTCACACAGACAATCACAGTCAGACAGTCACACACACAGTGGCACACACACACACACACAGTCACAGACAGTCACACACACAATCAGAGGCAGACAGTCACACATACACACAACATAATCACAGACAGTCACACACACACAATCAAAGACGGTCACAATTAGGGATCGACCGATATTGATTTTTTAGAGCCGATACCGATACCGATAAGCTGTGAACTTTCATGCCGATAGCCGATAGCCGATATTCTGTACATTTACCATTTTGAAAAAATAAACTCTTTCTAACGGTAAATGCACAAAATATACATGCCACATGTAGTGGATGAAGTGTATTTAGACAGGGGAGCTGTGTGTGTAGTGGATGCAGTGTGTATTTGTGTAGTGTGTATATATAGTGTATGCAGAGTGTATAGTGAATGCAGTGAGTGTTTGTGTAGTGTGTGTATATATATATATATATATATATATATATAGTGAATGCAGAGTGTGTATAGTGAATGCAGAGTGTGTGTTTGTGTAGTGTGTGTATAGTGAATGCAGAGTGTGTGTTTGTGTAGTGTGTGTATAGTGAATGCAGAGTGTGTGTTTGTGTAGTGTGTGTATAGTGAATGCAGAGTGTGTGTTTGTGTAGTGTGTGTATAGTGAATGCAGAGTGTGTGTTTGTGAAGTGTGTATGTATGTAATGCAGTGTGTGTGTATGTATGTAATGCAGTTTGTGTGTGTGTAGTTTGTGTATGTAATGCAGTGTGTGTGTGTAGTTTGTGTATGTAATGCAGTGTGTGTGTTTGTGTAGTGTGTATGTATGTAATGCAGTTTGTGTGTGTTTGTGTAGTGTGTATGTATGTTATGCAGTGTGTGTGTGTTTGTGTAGTGTGTATGTATGTCATGCAGTGAGAGTGTGTGTGTGTGTGTGTGTAGTGATGTAATTTGTGTAAAATGGAGGGGGGATTTTTTATGTTTATTATAATTTTTTTTTATATTTAAATTGTATTGTTTTTGTTTCTTTTAGTCCCCCCCCCCCCCCCCACCTGCTTCTTACCAGGGAGGGGGGGATATAGTATTCCCTGGTGGTCCGGTGGCTTGTTAAGTACTGTGGGGCGGCTGCTCCCTCCCAGCAGCTCCTCCAGCTCCCCAGTGTAAATCTCGCGTCCCTTAGTGCCGCGCGGAGCGTTGCCATGGTAACCCGTGGCAACGCTCTGCAGACGCGGGTCTCGCGAGATTTAGACATGGAGCTGCAGGAGCTGCTGGGAGGGTAAGTCAGCGCTTGCCGCCGGCCCCCCCAGGATCGCCGGGCTTGTAATGAGCCTGGCGGTCCTAGGAGGTATTATCGGCAATATCGGTAGCTATATTGGCCGATACCGATATTTCCGAAAATAACGAATATCGGCCGATTATATCGGTAAAACCGATAATCGGTCGATCCCTAGTCACAATCACAGTTACACACTCACACACAGTCAAAGACAGTCACAATCACAATTACACACTCACACACAGTCAAAGACAGTCACAATCACAGTTACACACAGCACACACAGTCAAAGACAGTCACAATCACAGTTACACACAGCACACACAGTCAAAGACAGTCACAATCACAGTTACACACAGCACACACAGTCAAAGACAGTCACAATCACAGTTACACACTCACACACAGTCAAAGACAGTCACAATCACAATTACACACTCACATACAGTCAAAGACAGTCACAATCACAGTTACACACAGCACACACAGTCAAAGACAGTCACAATCACAGTTACACACAGCACACACAGTCAAAGACAGTCACAATCACAGTTACACACAGCACACACAGTCACAATCACAGTTACACACTCACACACAGTCAGTCACAATCACAGTTACACACAGCACACAGTCAGACAGTCACAATCACAGTTACACACTCACACACAGTCAGTCACAATCACAGTTACACACAGCACACAGTCAGACAGTCACAATCACAGTTACACACTCACACACAGTCAGACAGTCACAATCACAGTTACACACAGCACACACAGTCAAAGACAGTCACAATCACAGTTACACACAGCACACACAGTCAGACAGTCACAATCACAGTTACACACAGCACACACTCTCTCTCTCTCTCACTTACAGTAAGCTTGGGCTGGAGTAGGAGTGGATCCAGTCCCTCCTGTGCTGTAGTTGGGGAAGCAGGGACTCCTTCCTGCTTCCCCTCTCTCTGTGTGCAGCAGTATGAGGCTGCATTTAGCTCCGCCCCCGCATCCGGCTTGGCTCCGCCCCCACGGCCGTTTTAGCTCCGCCCCCAAATCTCCGTGCAGGTTTCCTGCTTCCAGCCCCTGCTTGTGAGCTGTGTCGGCTGCCCAGCGCCCAGCTGCTACGGCACCCGGTGCAGCCACACAGCTCACAGAATAGCAAGCCTGGCCAGCCCTGGTGGCACCCCCCTGCCTGATGGTACCCGGGGCGGACCGCCCCCCCCTTAGTACGCCACTGGTGTGGAGTCTCGGTATGCTCTAGAAACTCTTCGAGTTCTTCAATAGGATAAATGTATGGCTGTCTTGTCTCTGGAAATTTATATTGCTGTAATAGCTGAACTGTTAAGATAAATACTTTAAGAGCCATCCAGTCTTCTTTTCTTTATGACAACCACAGCTATCAACAGGTATGCTGGAGTATATGTCAGGAAAGGGTACAGGGAAGCAGCGCCTTCTGGGTGTCCTCTAACTCGTATGATGGTGAGTCAGTATGGAAAATATGAGGACAGAAAACAGAAGGTCAAATAAAAAAAATGCCACTTACGATTTTCCAGGGCTTATGTTCAGCTCAAGATATATGCGTCTGGGCGGTATGATCCCCGCCTGTGGATATGTCGCTCAGCTTGGTTCCTTATATATGGTAGGTGAAGTTCAAGTGTCAGAGTGCCGATCATTCACAGGTATATTCCTCCATATTGCAGTGTCACAGATATTCACCAAATACATAAAATGAGAATAAAAACTAAAAAATAGTGCTCTCTGTTTTGTCGTTTTAAAAGCAAAATAAAAGGAGGTATACTCACAAAAGGAGAGCAAAAAAATTAGGTTTTTGCTCAATCCTGAGCAAAAAAAAAATGTATTTTGCTCAATCCTGGAGTATATGTCTACATCACTTTTCTTAATATATATATTTTTTTAATTTGGTGAGAAACATGCAAGAATAAGCTTTGATACATTTTGTACCAGCTTTAATTGGATAGAACACAGGTTGTCTGCTATGTTATTTGCATGTTTTTCCCCTGAAACTCAGAGCAAATCCATTTCTCTGATTAGCCTAACAGAAAATATCCCTTTGCTCCAAAGATTATTATTATTTTTTTTTAAATATCAGATGGGTATCATCTCACATTTTTTTCTTGGACTATGCCAAGCTTCAGGCTCTGATTTATTTCGGATACCTCCATCATCATTTATTTATTTTTATTATTATTTATATACCTTTCTTTAATAATAGTTTACTATAAATTTAACAATACATCTAAAAACACGTAAACCAGCAGCTTAAGGATGGAGAGAGACTTATAGTTGTGCCTTTCTTATAACTTTCCTACCTCGTCTCTTCTTCTCCCCTCCCTCTTTTCCATATCTAATTTGGTGATGACAATATAAACATTCATACCTCATTCATACTCAGTTTAACCATTTGAGGCTATTTACAGAATTGATTCCTCTATCTTTTTCAATCCTTCACTAGGCCCAGAGATATTTATTTGATTTCACTCCATAATTTTTCCTTTATTTTGTACCATTGCGACCATTTTTTTTTTCTTTTTCTGGATTTCCAAATTTGTTTCATTGCTTTGCCCATAACCTTTCTCCATTAGAGCTTGATATTCCACTTATTCAAATAGCTCTATGCAATTTATTTTTGCAACACTTTTCCATTTCCTTACCAGTTGTAATTTAAATGCCAGGAATAAGTGAAAAGTGAATGTCTCTAACGTTTTTATTTAGCATCTTTATGTCAATGTGAAACAAAGCTAACGGTAAATTTGATCTACTTTCCTTTTCTGCTAATTTTGAAAGGATGAGAAATAATGTGTTCCATGCCTGTTTAATATCCTTACATTCCCACCATAAATGAATAAAGGAACCTACCTCACTAGAACATCTCCAGCATGTTTCACTATATTGACTTTTTAATTTTTAAAAAATGTTTGGAGTCCAATACCACCGGAATAGGAGTTTGAAATATATTTCTAAAAGATTTACATGACGTGTAACATGTTTTGTGAGATTTATAGCGGTTTTCTATTTCGTTTCATCAATTTCAAGTGCACATTCTTCTTGCCATCTCTTTATTTGCATCAATTCAGAAAATGGTTCTTGTTGATTGATTAAATTATACATGGTCTTCCCCATCTTATTTTCTATTATCCCTAGGAATATTGTTTCTATATTTTTGTTCTTCGTTTTTTTTTTTTTTTTGACATCAGTATCTCCTTTTCCAGATAATTTTTCAATCTTAAATAATTATAAAATTAATTTGGTCGGAGTTTGAAGTTTTGGTAAAGTTGACTAAAGGGTACAACTTCTTGTTCCTTTATTATCTGATATAAATGAGTTATCACTTTGTCTACCTAAGATTTTAAGCTTATATCACTTTTTATTTTTCTCCATTTAAAGCTTAAATCTTTTAAAATAGGGTTATCCATTACATCCTTTACTTCTTTTGACCATAGAATGATTCTCACATCCTTTTTATTTAGTGCATTATTTTCTTATTCTAACCATTGTGAGGCTTGATTTGTATTGCACCATTTCACTATATGAGATAACATAATTGAGTCATGGATTATTTTTATATTTGGAAGATCTAAACCTCCTTCTTTCATGATTCTAGATAATACTTTGAATGCAACTCTCGGTTTCTTATAGTTCCAAACAAATTGAGTACATATCTTTTGGAATTCAGATACTACTGTTTTAAGAACCGCTAATGGAATAGATCTGAAAAGAAATGCAAGTTTAGGTAGTATATAATATTTAATTGTTTCTATTCTGCCTATCCATGAAATGGTAATTTTTTTCCATTCATTTAATTTATTTTTTACATTTATTTAACAAGGATTTATAATTAAATTTGATTATTTCCTTTTTTTTGAAAGGCAATTTCTATCCCTAGATAGTCCATTGTTTTCTCTTTCCATTGAAATGTCTATGTATCTTGAAGATCTTTTTTATTACCCTCCTTTATATTTCCCATTAGTGCTTGGCACTTATCGATATTTCATTTATAGAATGATATTTCAGAAAACTCATCTATCTCCTTCTTAAGTTCCCTTACTAATAATATTGGATCTTCTAAAGTTAAAAAATGTCATCAGCATACATTGATAATTTAAATTCACTTTTTCCCGCTCTGAAGCCTTGTATCCCTTGGCTGTCCCTAATTTGTTTAGCAAAGGGTTCCAATGAGAGTACGTATAACATTGGAGCCAAAAGGCACCCTTGTCAGTTACAATTATATATTTGAAACCAAGGAGATCTTATTCCTGAACCTAGCATACCGGTTTGCGGATCTTTATATAAAACCAAGATTGATTTAAAAAATACCTCCCCCAGATTAGCTTTCTTTAATGTTTCTTCTTGAAATACCCAACTGACCCTGTCAAAGGCCTACTAAGCGTCCAATACAAAGTCAGAAGTGATCTTTTTCCACTATGGGCCGAAAACATTATATTTATTATTTTTCTTATATTATCCTCTGCTTTTCTGTTTGGGATAAAACCTGATTGATCTTTATTTATTAACTTGTAGATAACTTTTTTTAAATCTATTTGCCCACACCGATGAATATATCTTCGTATCTACGTTTATAAGAGAGATTGGTCTGAGAATGTTTAAATAATGTTTTGTTTTTACCAGGCTTCAAGATGGGAGATATGTTTGCTAATAACATCTCTCTTGGCATTTTCCCTTCATATTCAATTTCCCTAAATAGATCCAATAGATGATTTTCCAGATCCTTTTTTTGAATCACATTTGAAATTATTTTGAGTTATTGGAGTTTTTAAGATTTCATAACCAACATCAGATATATTGGACTTATTAAATTTCTCCAGATATTTTTAAAACATTTTGCGAACTTCTAATAGATCACAATCTTTGCCTAAATGATATAGTTTTTTTATAACAATTTAAAAAGGAAACGCCTATTTTTACTGGGTCCAGTATTGTCTTCCCATTTTCTGTTATTTTGTCTATTTTATATTTTTTTCTTTTGATTTTTTTTAGCTTGTTGGACATCATTCCATTTCCTTGGCTATACCATTTTTGTTTTAAGCGCAGGAGGTTTAAATTCATTCTTTCTACCTCTAAAGACTTATGGTCACTGGAGGGCAAGTACTCTACAGTATCATTTATCCAGTTACACTAGTTTTAAAGATTTTTTTTTTTTTTTTTTTTTTTCTATGCTGCACAGCCATTTTGCATGTTAAGACACTTGGCCTACACCAGGCTTGATTAAAGGATAAATACAATAATTTGAATTTATATGTATATCTTTCTGTGACAAACGCTCCCTCCCATGTACTTTTGCCACAGACTCCTGGAGGAGTGTAGAAGCCAGCCTCCTGCCCACCGACTATGGTCCAGGTCTGGGACACTGTTTGTGAGTTACCCTACCCAGCCACCACTAGCAGCTTTCCCTGAGTGACTCTGGTTTGGCACTTTCCCTTCTTGCGAATAGAACCGAACATTGGCTCTCTGGCGGCCGTTCGCATGAACCAAAACCACAAATAGTCTCAGCAGTACTTAGTCACGATTGCTATGGAACTACATTCGTCATGAGGACTTTGTCGGTTCCCGGTCACCTCAGCGGGACTTAGCCACGAATATTATGGAAGTGTATGCATGAGTTGGCCGTGTAGTACCCGGACAACTTGATTTGTGGTTTTAAACCACTTAGGAAATCCGCCAGGAGAGCGCTTTTTGGAGGAAAGGTGCCTGAGTCAAAAGGGAACAAATGCTGCCTAAAAGCCAGGTGGAACACCCCATATTGCGGCCGCAGGAGCTCCCGAGAGTTGACCGGCAAAAGGACCAAACACCCTGGAACTATTTTGGGCATAGGACCACGTGTGCGGCCTGTCAGAATTTAACATGGTGGCGTTTCCCCTACACCACGTGGATCTGCGCTATTTAGAGAACTTGGGTGCTCAGATCAGGGATATTTAACAATGCATTATTTGTGGGGTTATTTCATGATTTTATTATGTTTTTAGTTATTTTAATGTTATGTCTCTGTTCCTGGGAGATAATTAGCTTATCGGTCTTTAACGCAATTATCTCCCAGGCCCACAGATTCCTGGGAGTGACTTGTGGTGAAGACAATGGAGACCTGTTTGGCTGTGTTTGGATGCATTAAACCAGCTGTACTCCCAGAACTATGTGTTGTCTAGTTACTGGGAGGGGAAGGGCTATAATCACTGCTTAGTACCTTGTTCCAACTCATGGAGGATTCGGTGGCGAAAGTCCTTGTAAGGACTAGAGCTCCCAGGACTATGTGTCGTCCAGTCCCTGGGAGGGAATAGAGCTAGTCCCCTATCCTACTCCACGATGGAGATATTCCAGCTGTACCCCAATCAAGCCACGGCGACTGGGGCAGTAGCGCTGAGGTTTTCCCCTGTTCCAGCTAGGAAGCGGCCCTTGGCGGAGATACCCAGCCAGGGTACAGGGAGCTCCACTACACTATCTATAGTTTTTTTAGTTGAATTTTGAACATTCTGGATGCAAAGTACATTAACATATTTTCATTTTATTTTATTTTGTGATGCCTCTATTTACTGTTCTATTTACGTAGATCAGGAAACTATCTTCCATAACTAAAAGTAACAAACAGCTCTACTACAAAAGTGAAATCTTGTGATGTAAAAAAACAAAACAAAAACTTTTACTCTTCTAAATGAGCCATAATGCATCAGAGGTACTTATGGCAATAATTTATGTTAACCATGTATCTGAAGTTGGTTTAGCTATAAAGTACAGGTATGTGTACAGGGCAAAAACAGACCCATAAACACACTTGGCAATAAAAGCACCAAATTATAATAGCACATCTGGAATAAAACGCGTATGTTGTTACATGCATAGCACCAGTAAACAAGAAGGAAAAAAAGGAAAAGCATTATGTATAAATAATGATAGCCCATTGAGTTATTTTCCCCCTCAGCATTAACAATACCAATAGGAATGAATGACAGTCTCACTTGATGCAGGAAGTCGTAAGCAACATGTCATGCCAAGCTGTGTGTGTGTCTGCTAGTGAGTGAGTGTGTGTTTTAATGTCAATGAGCTTATGTATATCAGTGAGATTGTTTGTCTATGAGGCTGTGTATCAATGAGCTTGTGTGTGTCAGTGAGATTCTGTGTCTGCATGTGAGTATGCTTACTTTATAATTAAATGTTTTACTATGAAAGGATTTTATATTAGAAAAAGCAATATATATATATATATATATATATATATATATATATATATATATATATATATATATACATATTCATATTACTCAATCATCTGGGGTGGCAAGACATAGCCTTACATATTACATGCGACAATATATGGCGCATTGACTTATGGGGCTGGCATACATATATTTTTTTTCGAGGGCTGCTTTGTATCCCCAGTCCGGCCCTGATTGCATGTAGCCGTCACTGGTGACAGCTGTTGGGATTGACTCTATATCTTTGCACAGTGTCTAAGAAAGGCAGATGGAGGAAATATATAAAGACAAAGTAGTCCCTACTTTGTCCATGTATATCTATTGACTGTGTTGGAATTTCTGTGAAATTTCATCACAGTCAAAATGAGTATTTCGTAAAGATTCTATTTGGTGGGGAGGGGTGACAGTTCCGCTTTAAGGCTAATTGAAGTACAGAAGATACTGACCAAGGCTCCTGGTACTTATCCTTACACCATCCTAGTTAAGCTTTAAAAGGTATATTATAAGTGCTGAAAACAGGTGCCCCCTAGTGGTCAGCTGCCTTTAGGCAGGTTCCTTCTCTTCCTAAGGATGCCACATAAAATGATGTAACAAAAATAATAATAATAAAGGAATAAACATAGGGGTTATAGACAATATCCAAACAAACTATATTTTGTAGTCACAATGAGGATATACAGTCCCTCACTTATGCTTCAAACTAAAGTTTAAAGCAAGTGACTCAGGAAACCCTCGCAGCGATCTGTGCTTTAGTTATTTAGTGTGTCCCTTTAAAATAAAGGCAGGCCATATCTCTGTCCAGTGATCATTAAGCTATGGGATTTGGCAACCCAATAGCCCATTATTATTATCATCCCCTACCTTGCCTCACAAAGCTGGATAAATGGGTAGCAGACATTCACAAGACAATGAAGGAGGATTGTCAGAAGAAGGGAATAATCATTGAGGACCTCCTTGTTAATCTCCACCAGTGCCAGGCATCAGGTTTTGATGACAAATATGTTTTGTTTAAAGTTAATGTTGGGATCTCATATACTTTATTTTTGCCTGGACTACCAACTTTGCTGTCCAGAATCTACACAACATAGCCATCATGTCCACCTGAGTCCTGGCCACAAATGCACACTTGGCATATCGAGGTAAATTTTGTAGATTTGCAAAATAGTAAACTGGTTTTGATGTATTGTTAGTTTTTTTGTAGTACAGTAATATATTAAAAGCTGAATATATTGATAGTGATACTTGAGGACTTGTGACTGGATGTAAAAAGCCTACTAACATGACTATACTAGAGTCACTTTCTCAGAGTAAAGTAATAATTGTGAAATCCTGATTTTCCATTATGTGCGGAAATGCATTTAATGTATGTGGAACAGAGAGATATAAAACTTTGCTTACCATATTAAGAGGTCAGAGTTAAAGGAATTCAAAGTATTTAGTAACATAAATGGAATCATGAAACATGCGTAATACATAATTTTAATACGAATACTGTGTGAGTATATTTATGTAAACTTTATTGCGAAAACAAACAGGATATCAAATGCTTTCCCAGGAGGGCAATGACTCAATTACTCATTATTATTTTTTTAACCAACCAGTTTCATTCCACCATACTGACACTGAGTTAATCATTAATGGACTTAAGAATGAAAGCATCATTGTTTTAATTGTACACTTGTCACTAAGGAAAGCATATTGCATTCCCAAGCACTGACAATGGTTTTTTTTTGTTTTTGTTTTCTGGCTTGTGGCCTTTAAACGCACCTGCAAATACACTGACTTAACAGTGGGATGCTGCTTCTTCAATAGCAGTAACACATGCCAGAGTGCATTACAAGCCAAAGCTCTCATAATAGCCTTTAATTATGACTAGACTTTGAGATTTCAAAATCACTTAGCTGCTACCCTGTGTAACAAAGGATCCTTGTTACAGTTTGAGTGCATTATAACTACATAAAAAATCTAGCCTTTGAAATTGAGGATGAAAAAATGACTTTCATTATAATTTGATAACAATTTTTACTCCTAGGTTTATTATCTTCAAACATTTAATTTCAAGAATTTTGGTGCTAAAAAGAGTGATGCGATTATTGCAGGTGGTTCTGCTTTCTATAGAAGTATTCTCAATCATAATAGGATTAACAATAAGAAGATCCTGAACTGCCACTTTTCTCACTTTTGCTCTCACCGATGATGGTGGACTCTAACTCCCATAACTATACCTTGCAGATGATTTATCGATCAACTGGTGGTGCTGTTTGATCCCCTTGAAGGGACACTATAGTCACCTGAACAACTTTAGCTTAATGAAGCAGTTTTGGTGTATAGAACATGCCCCTGCAGCCTCACTGCTCAATCCTTTGCCATTTAGGAGTTAAATCCCTTTGTTTGTGAACCCTAGTCACACCTCCCTGCATGTGACTTGCACAGCCTTCCATAAACACTTCCTGTAAAGAGAGCCCTATTTCGGCTTTCTTTATTGCAAGTTCTGTTTAATTGAGATTGTCTTATCCCCTGCTATGTTAATAGCTTGCTAGACCCTGCAAGAGCCTCCTGTATGTGATTAAAGTTAAAGAGATTGAAATACAATTATTTAAGGTAAATTACATCTGTTTGAAAGTGAAACCAGTTTTTTTTTTCATGCAGGCTCTGTCAATCATAGCCAGGGGAGGTGTGGTTAGGGCTGCATAAACAGAAACAAAGTTATTTAACTCCTAAATGACAGTGAATTGAGCAGTGAAATTGCACTGGAATGATCTATACACTAAAACTGCTTTATTTAGCTAAAGTAATTTAGGTGACTATAGTGTTCCTTTAATAAGCCCATAAAGAGATATGGGTTTCAGAATAACCATGATAGACAATTATGTGAGGAAAATATAGTCTTTGAAATTAAGGATGACAACATCACTTTTATTACATTTGATTAGTACCCCTATGCTTAGATTCTAATTATCACTTGTAGAATTTAGTATTGAAAGTAAAGAGTGGTACATTTATTGTAGGCATTTCTCTTCCTTTAGGAGTACTCATTTCTTCCATCAGATTGTGACTAGTTTCCTTTTAAAGTTATAGTGCCAGGAAACCAAAGTTGTTTTCCTGGCACTATAATTTATATAGTGCCCCCCTACCTTGTGCCCCCCCCCCCCTGTCATGTGTCACTTACCTTATTCCAGTGCTGATGTCCCTCGGTGCTGGTTCAGGCTCTGCCTATGCTCTTCTCATGCCGACATCAGCCATTGGGGGACCTTATGCACATGTGTGGATAGCGCTGCATTCACATTAGGGCTTCCCCATAGGAAAGCATTCTATAATGCTTTCCTATGGGTTTTTTGGTGACACTGGATGTCCTCATGCATAGTGTGGGGACGTCCACATCACTTAGGTGACCAAAAGTCGACTAATCACTCGGAAGTCCCTCTATTGACTGTCTGGTAAACAGCCACTAGAGGTGGAGGTAACGCTCCAAAGCAAATATTGCAGTTTATCAAAAACTGCAATAATTACTATTTACTGGTTAAAGGACCGTGGACACTGCACCCGGACCACTTCAATGAGCTGAAGCCTTTAGGGTAGTTTGGGTTAGGAGCAGTAGTGAGATATAAAGGCAGTAGTGGTGAGTTAAGGGCTGAAGTGAAGGTTAGAAGATGTTGTATGTGGGGCTAAGGGGCTGTTGTAGGGGTTAGATAAGGTCAGTAGTTGGGGTTTAGAGGCTTAAGTGTGGGGTTAGGAGCAGTAGTTTGAGGTTAGTGGCTGAAGAAAGGGGTTAGGAGCTGTAGTAAGGGGTTTAATGACAGTAGTGGGCGTTTAGGGGCTATAGGATGTAATGGGAAATTAAAGGCTGTTGTGGGGTGGTTTAGCAGCTGTAGTGAGGGGCTTAGAGGCTAAAGTGGGAGGTTTGGGGCAGTAGTGTGCTGTTTTGGTCAGTAAGGCGTTTGGACCAGAAGTGGGGGGGCTTAGGATTTGTAGAGGGTTAAAACATGTAGTTGTGAGGTAGAGGTTTAAGTTAGGAGCTGTAGATTCTCATTATTAGAAGCTGAATGGCTGAAGTGGGGGGTTAGAGCCTGAAGTTAGGGGTTAGGGACCACAGTGGGGAATTGGGAGCATTAGTGGTGGTGGGGGGTGGGGGGGGTTGGGTTAGAGGTTGAAGTGGGGAGTTATGATGGGTTAGGGGCAGTAGTGGATGG